>NC_055962.1:29031869-29219369 GCF_018492685.1 Alosa sapidissima | reverse complement strand
TTGCTTGTGTAGCTTACGTTCTACATTTCTCTCACAGATGCAGAAGGACTATTGCCATGGAGACGGGTTGTCAGAACATCCAGCTATGCTCCACTATACTTAAGGTGGCCTTCCCCCCAGACAGTATTGGTCCACTGTACTTATTCCCAGTTGTCTACATCGTCTTCCAGGTGACAGAGGCACTCGTGTTCATCTTGATATTCAGATGCCACCAGAGGTTTGTGGCATCCAAACAAGGTGAGTGCTACCGTGGAAATGATCCAATTTATGTTCCCCAGAGCAAGATGAAGCTCATGAAGAGTCAGGTTTGAGAGGACCCTTTACTAACATGAATGACATAAACGCTGGTTCATCTGGGCCAAGTTTGTCTCTCCACTTTTAAGTCACTGACATATTCACCTGTAAGGAACTGTTGAAAATAAATAATAAAACTAAACAATCGATCGCTGGAAACAAACTGTAACACCCCCCCCCCCCCCCCTCCCCAATTTAACCATTTAATTATCACTTTTAATGAATGTTTGAAGCATTTGAATGTTGAGTGTAATTGACTACTTTTATTATTTTGCTTTTTAGTGAAGGATGTGTACATTGGGGTGGAAAGCTCTACTGAAGGAGCTGAAAAGTGCCAGTGGCCACAGTGACGTTTCTATGACTGATGTAAGCCCTGCCCTGTGATCACTGTGGCACATTGCTGGACTGAGAGATGCCTTTGGGGGACCATGTTCACATTCGTCACTCCTGGTGCCAGCAAGAATGCAAGTCTACTAGATTTTTCATCCGTGACGACCCCTAAATCCTGCATCACCGAAGATCATGTTTCTAGTAGAGCTTGACCGTTATGGGATTTTAAAGACCAATATTTATTTCGATATTTGAGGATTTCAAAAAGCGATAATCGATATATTGGCCGACATTCTTTTTTAACAGTGTAAACATCTCCACATGTCAACAGACATGGTGACTATGTATGATAATGAGCTTGATTGGCCAGCCCAACGCTAACAGAAAAACACTGCCTCAAAAGACTATTTTGAACACTTGAAAGTTTTCAATGTACAAAAACAATAATTACAATAAAAGTGAGCTCTATACGCGCAAGATATATTTGGATGGCAACCCATCTTTAATGTTGCATATCTCTATATTTGATCCAAGGTGTTTCTGAAAATACAAACTGAATCTTTTACAGTAGCCTAGCTCTATAATTTTGAACAATCTGTTTTAGAGCTTAATAATCCTGACCTGTGAAAACAGTTGTGTTGATGGGGACTGATGTGGATATGTTGTCCATTTTCTTGTATCTATTCAATCATGTCTGGACTGGTCTATTATTAGGCCTACCTCTTTTCAATCCATTATTATTAGATATTTTAAAGAAATTTAAAAAAATATTGTAAAGAAATAGGCCTACATCTATCCCTTATGTTATGCCAACATATTTAATTCACCTGCATATAGGCTACAGTAGCCTAGATAGAGGATTATTGACATCTGCTGTTGTCAGTGTGCAGGCTATCCCTTAAAGGCAGTTTAAAAGGGATAACCAAAGTGCAGTTTCCTACCCAAAGCTAGACAATTGCTAGGTTGGCAATCGTCCAGAGAAGGCGGCTCAGACAATGGCAGAAGTGTTCGTCATGTTATATTTTTTACAGTCTATGGTTATGAGTTGATGTGCCATCAAAATGTTTTTGGAGGCGTAATGTTAAGGTCGAAAAACTCTGTCACTTTAGCTGATGAGCTCTCACCCCTCGCTGCCGTTCGATGCTTTGCTGAATATTGTGTAGCCTACCTGCAGGTCGGTCGTTGGCACCTTTATTTGCGACCGACATGCAAGTGCCTGCTTTGCAGGTCAGGCATTCAGCTTCATGTTGATATCGACCGAGACAAAAACATGGAAATTAAAGTTTTAATTCGTCAGTGAATTTACACTAAACAAGGAAGTTTGCGCTATTGAGGTGACTGACTGACCAATTAAATGTTTGAGATTACTATCGACCAATGACGGTAGCTAAGGCTTAACACCCTACACTTTCCACTCAATGCAAAGCGAACTGTAGGGGGAGGGCGTGACAAAGAGAGAGCAATGCAAATTCGATGTAAACACGTTTGAGGCTAGAATAAACAAAATCCCGGACGACTTTGAAATTCCGCCCGGACACATTTTTAGGTTTCAAAAAGAGGACATGTCCAGGTAAAAGAGGACGTCTGGTCACCCTAGATGAAGGCAAGACATAATCAGTTTAAATAAGATAACCTAATGAAAGGCTCTTATGTAGTAAACTATGACATAATTATGTAATATCGACAGGTCTTTGATAACCTCACATCATTGCAACAATTTAGTACAGTATATATACTCTTTTGATCCGTGAATTAGCACACAGTGAACACACAGTGAGGTGAAGCACACACAAACCCCGCCGCAGTGAGGGGTCAGGTGTCTTGCTCAAGGGCACTTCAGCCGCGCCTACTGGTCGGGGTTCGTATCGGCAACCCTCCGGTTACAAGTCCGAAGCACTAACCAGTAAGCCACGGCTGCCCCTTCAAGATATTCACAGCTTAATGCCTTTATGCAAACACATTTATCAACCACCATCTGTAACTTTAACTTTAAAAGGCCATTGTAAACCATGCACTCCCTTACATGCACTTACTTACTTACTCCCTTACTTTTTTTGCTGAAATGCAAAAAACTGAAGACTAAAACCTGGGGGTCAGTGGGTGTTTGAATGAATGTTAACTCACACAAGTTAGCTTATATAGCTTTCATAAATTATTATGTTTAATTCTACTGAGTCAATTACTAATACTGGTATACTATGGGAAGTGGAAGAAAGCCAAACCTGTCTTGCATTGAGAAGCTGCGCCCTCTGCTGGACAAACCACATAACGGCTAAGCTAGTTTCTGTAATCTTTCAACCAAAGTTAGGAGTCATGTTGAATAAGGGTGTGCCGCACGGACTCACATAGGCTATAAGTCACCATCACTGACTGTTAGGCTAATTGGGCTACCAATCTTGCAGTCGCAATAAACAATGGATCCGAGACATTTTCCTGTTCCTATATTCTGTTTATGTAGGCTAATGTATTTGTGAATGTAGCCTGCACAATGCAAAGAAATAAAAGATAAACTGGTGCATTTCCATACTCATAAATGAACATTGCGAGACACTTATCTCTTCTATGATCTCATCCCAGAAAGATTTTCTTTGACTTGTTAGTTTTTTTTAAACATTTATTTTATCTAATGACATAGCAAACATGCTGAATTGAATCCACATATCCTCTTGCACTTGCGAAACTATTTTTCACCATTCACGTTCCTCTTAAAGTGACAGGCACTCAATTAGATTTACACACCAAATGTGATGATATAGACAAGTGTAGCCTAATCATTTAAATATCAATATGATGTAATCAAATTACTAAATATGTTTAGCTATTAGTAATCATGTAGATAATAAAATACTATAAATAAGTATCAATATAAATGTATAGTTTATATGAATTCCAAAATATGAATAGCCTATGTGTGTGTGTGTGGAGGGTCAATCAAATTCTATGATTACCACTGATGTGAATGATCTCCCAATCCACACAAACCAAATCAAAAAAAAAAAAAAACGCAATAGTATCGAAATCGAGATTCTTTACTTGCTATTGGTACTGAAACAATAATGTTGGTATCATGACAACAGGAGTTATGAATGTGTCCCTACCAAAGCTGAGACCAACCTACGCCCGATACAGATATACTGTGGCCTAGGATGAATTAGCTCTGATAGAAGAAGGCCATCCTTTCGTTGTTCAAAATCGTCAACGATGTTCCCAATATTTAATGCTCTGGCTCTCGTATTTTCAATGGACAGGATAGCTAACCCACTGAGCCTCTCCTGCCCCATGCTGCTCCTTAGGTAGGTCTTAATAAGTTTGAGTTTGGAAAAAGATCGCTCAGCTGTTGCCACAGTCACAGGCAATGTCAGAAACAACATGAGAGCAGTGCACACCTCCCCGAATGTGGATGTTCACCTGTCATAATCTACCACCAGCATTTAGGCAAGTTGAAAAATAGATGACTTCTGTGAAATCTCTGCTTTAAAGCAAGACCTGAATGAGAGGAGTTGTGTTGGGAATGTCGGTGCAATGTCCCTGCTATAATGGTCTGACAAACGTCTTGCCTTTTCAAGCAGTTCATCACCTGCGAGTGGGTCATAGGACGTAAAGACTCAAACACATGACAAGTTTCCCGCATACTTGCAAATCTTTGGGAGAGCTGACTGATTATGATGTCCAGAGTTGCATTAAATACCTGCACTTTGAAGTATCTCTCTGCATCGGTTAAGCGCTCATCTTCCGATAGTTCGTCAAAGTGATAGCCTGGCGGGCCATCCTATATCATTGAAATGTACAGGCTGAGCAAATTAATTTGCCGCCGCTAGGGTGCGTCTAGATTTCTAGGCTATCAAAGTGACGCTTCACTCTCCGTGCTCTAACATTTTCAAATGTAGGCTACTCAGAACCCCCCATTTATTTGCGAGCGTCTGCGCTGTAGCCTTGGCCTGGTCGAAGGCACGCCGGTAGTCAGAAAGGACCTGTATAGAATTTTCCAGCAATTGCTTTGCGGGGGTAGCGACGGGCCCCGGGAGGTCACGGACCCTGGTGCGACTGCACTTGCTGCACCTATAGTTACGCCACTGCCCCTGGGCCCAAATGTATTAAGGGCCCCCCACTTATTGTCGTATATGTGGGAGGGGGGGGGTCCTCCCCCAGAAAATGTTTAACTTGTTTGATGTGATTTCCTGTATTCTGGTGCATTTTGGGGATGGCCAATACTAAATTCAATCAGATTCATAGCCTACATCCTGATTTGTTGATATTGAGGCAACGATTCTATGCAAAGGCTTAGGCTTCAGGGCCCCCTGACCCCTTGTGCCTGGACCCGGTAGGCCCGTGCAGTAATCCATCTCTGGCCAAGTATACCCGAGTACAAGGAATTTGGTCTCTGCATATTTGGCTTTCCTTTAATGTTATTTAATTAAAATGTAGGCTATTTATCGGCCATTATAAATAGATAGATGGGCAAAGAGCTACTGTCCGATTTATCAGTCGGGCTTTAGTTTCTAGACATCAACATCGAACTGACTGGAAATTACATTTTTTGTTTTTCTTAAATTACTGTTTATAATGTGTATATATATTGTTGCACCATATTGCAACCTTTATTTTAAACATTGTTTAAGCATGCATTGTTTCAGTGTGTTTACTAGCTGTTCTAACCATTCTTTTATGAGGAACTAAGAAAGGAAGGAAGGAAGAGGAGTCTGTTGTCATAACTGAAGTCTTTTATTTTATTGTGAAATACCAGAGATACAGAAAATTATGTACAATATCAGCTCAGTTAATAAACTGAACTAAACATCCCAAACCTGAGTGAGGCTGGCCGGATGAACAGAGGATGGCAGAGCAAACAACAAGAAACAAACAAACAAACGAACACACCAACAAAGTCTGATGTTCTGTAGCCGTCCTGTCACCGCTAGGAACCAAGGAGACCAGCAGCGGCCAATGAAAAGCCAAGGCCCTTTAGGCTCTGTGCGTGGGCATCCTCACGCTATGACTGAGGAAAGACCCTGGCGGCGAACCTGCTGACCCCGCATTCGACCAGCACCCACTCCGCACAAAGACATTACCCAAAGACTATATGAGCCACCATGTATACTCTATGGGAATGAACACCAGCAAACCACTCTTTTATTAAAAAACAAAAAAACAAAATCAGCAAATTAATTCAAGCAAATTTAGAAAGTAGTAAGTGACTCCATTATACGCTTTTAAGAGGACAAATCGCAAATCATGTCGGACTGAATACATTTTCCACACAGACGTATAAAAATCAAACAATACTTTGTAGTTGTTCCATACACAACACTTTAACACCAGTTGAAATTATTCTCCTATATTCCATCAATCATTACAAATAAAAATGTTTTTAAAGAAAAGTAAAAATGAGGGCAAAAAAAAAAAAAAAGTACCATACTCACCACATAAGACCCAAATCAGAACAACTGAACCTTTCGTAGATCGAAGTTCACTTTTGTGCCAATGCCTACAGTATGAGGAGTCCACGAGACTGGAGAACTCTGGTGGAGAACAGTTATCACACCAATGGTAGTCGTTTACCTCTGAATGAGCCTCCAAACAATTTCACAGTCACGTTGCTTCGTTAGTGTAAAAATGAAATCCCTGGGGTGTGCACTTATTTAAAAACAAAAAAGATTGGGCAAAGTAAAAGACTACCTGTCTCTGAGTGGTTGTGGGTTTTTTTTTTTTTGCAGTTAAAGGAAACGTACACATATCCAAACATGGTTCCACCTGACCACTGGAAAATTACTGATATATGGGGGGGGGGGGGGGGCACGAGCAAATGGCTGTTCATGAGAAAACACCCAGCTGGAGGAGCCAGTTTGGCTGATATCAAGTGTGTGTGTGTGTGTGTGTGTGTGTGAGAGAGAGTGTGTGTTTGAGCGCACACGTGTGTCTGTGTGTGTGTGTGTGTGAGTGTATGCGTGGGGGTGGTCCTCAGTGGCGACTGTCGGAGGACGGGGAGAGGGAACGGGAGTGCGAGCGGGAGCGGGAGCGAGAACGAGAGGGGGAACGGGCCGGGGAGACGGGCGCGCGCGGCACGGCGGGGGTCGGCGGGGAGCCGGACTCGGCCCGCGCCGGACGCTTGGACTCCTTGGGCCGGGCCGGGGAGGCGCTGGCCGAGCGTGAGCGGCTCCTGGAGCGCGAGCGGTAGGACTTCCTGCTGCGGGAGCGGGAACGAGAGCGGGACGGGGAGCGTCCGCGGGAACGAGAGCGCGAAGAGCTCTCGGAACGAGAACGAGACCTGGACCTGCGGGACGGGAAAACGGACAGAAGAGAAAGAGGAGAGTGAGGAGTGAGATCTATAGAATTTTCCAAATCACACCGCCTCTCCGCAAAACCCTTTCAGAGCCATTCGTCAACATTATATGACTCTGAGCACTCCACTATTCCTGACTAACAGATCTGAAGATGGTATGATGATCAACCTACCTCTTTTTGTTGGCCTCAATGAGACGGATTTTCCTCCCATTGATCTCTTTCCCAGACAATTTGTCCAGGGCATTCTTCAGATCACTGGAAGAGGCAAACTCAACAACGCTGTGGAAAAGATACCCATACATGTCAGGACTTCAAATACCCTCCCTGAAGAAAGTATCATTTACATACAGCAATATCTAGCAGATATTTAGCAATATGCATGCTAAAAGTTTACCAAGAAATGTGCTTAGCACATCATTTTTAGCAATTAGCAATAGCAACTAGCAATATTGTTATTAGCAATTATTGCAAAAATAAGATTACACATCTTATGTTTAGTTATCAACAGCTTATTAGTTATAAGCACATTAAATGCTATATTGAACTAGTACTGTTTAAGATCAATTGTTAAAAAATATTGGTGTATAATTGGCCATAACAGGCCATCTTGCCCAACTATTTTAGAGCAACAAACACAGGTATTGGTAAAACTGACACGCAATTGTGTGGTGTGAATCCAACAAAGGAATTTACCCTTCGTTGAGTTTGGGCCGGTGGGCATCAGCAAATGTCACTTCTCCAGCTTGCCTCATGAAGTCCTTCAAATCCTACACACATACAAGACCGTTAGTCAGTCATCAGCATAGCTACGCTACTCCAGGTCATGTGCCAAGTATTAACAAAAGGAGAGAAAGATTTGGTTAGGTACGAAAGTACTTCTACAAAGACTAACCACAGATGGGTGAAGAGAAGGGGTCCAATAATTAGGAAAAAAAAAAAAAAAAATCAAAAGCCAGTGTCCAACCCAAAATGAGCTGAAATTGAGTAAGTTTGTCATAGCTAGCACTTATATTGTTACAGTGGCTCCAAGCCAGTGAAAAAAAATGACAAGATAACGCGATGCTTCTAATGGAAGACAGAAGACAACTGCTACCTTAGAGGAAATTGTATCTAAAATGGAATGGAGTGGAATGGAGTCTGATTCAAATCAGTAAAAAAAAAACGTCTAAAAAATGTTCAGTTTTAAAAAAAAAAATTTTGGACCCCCTCTCACCCCTCAGTGTACACAATTTTACAGAGAGCAGCAGAAGATCTGATTGGAGCAGCCTGCTGTACTGTACAGAGCCCCTGCAACTAATTGGACAGGAGGGCAGAGGGCACCTTTCTGGGCCCTGCCCTCGTTGCCCCCCGTCAGTGCAGAGTGAACAGGGGTGAAGAGAGTAAACTAATACCTGGGAGCCCTTCGGACAGGGCCACTGGGTCTCTCCTAGACCATAACATCACACCGCAGAGGCTAGCGCCGGCCACCTGGAGGGGACTCACTCAGGGTTTTTGTGGTACCACCAGCGAAGGGGGATGTAGGGGGGGATGGGTGGGGTGGGGTTGGTTGTAGGGGAGGGGGGGGGGGGGGTAGGTAGGTAGGTAGGTGAAGGGGGGGGATGGGTGGAGGTTGAGGGAGTTGGTGGTAAGGTAGGTAGATATCGATCGAAGCCTCTCAAATTACCGACACGCCTCGATCAACACACCAGCAAGCGACCCGTTCTGTTTGCGCTCTCCCCTCTCTCTCTTTGCCACATCTGCTTTGTGTCTCGCTCGCTCTGCTCTGGGGCGACATGGCATGGCACGGCACGGCACGGCTCGGCTCGGCTCGGCAGCGCCAGCAGGCACCCCCAGCCTTCCACCCCTCTCTCTCTCGCTCTTTCGCTCGCTCTCTCTCGCTCCCTCTCTCTCTCTCTCTCTCTCTCCGCTGGGAGGCGGCGGAGGGGGCAGACGGGCGAGGGGATGGGATGGCACATTGGAGGTGGCAGCCAGCGGGGCTCGAGAGCGAGAGTGTGGGGCTCCCCAAAGCGAGCGCTCATACGACCAGCAGGAGGCAACTAGGAGTGGGGCACACTGCCTGGCACGACTGGCACAACCCACACAGAGGGACCCTGAAGGGGTTTACTCCACCATAAGCGAGCTCTTCCATACGACACAACAGTCAAGCTGGCAAATAAAGGGGTGAACAATTGGTTAAAACAGAGACAAATAGTCACTAAGTTGATTTTTTTCTTTCCAATCTCAATCTAATAACACTGGCTGAATGCTAGTTAACATGAGGGCAGTTATAGAAGAGGCTATGTGTGGGATTGTTGGTTAATAAACAGCCTATGCGCCACTGTAGCAACTGGCCCAAGTCTGGCCATCAGGTGTCTACTTTATTTAGATCACTTTACAATTTGATCTTTTGCTTTGATGATATTGTGGTCTTTCTCGTCTTAAAACTTTGTACCATTTCATTCTGCCATATCAGCAACACAGAGTGATCATAACATACATTTTGAAGTGGCTACTTTGTTGCGGGAGAACTCACCTGCCAACTGACTCTTGAAGACAGGTTCTCCACAATGAGCCGGTTCTCGGTGCGCATAGGAGGGGGGTTCCGACTGCAGAACAAGAAAAGAACTAATGGTTGCTTTGTCTATCAACTGAGGTAGATATTCTAGCGCATCCATGACTCTTTCCATTTAGTTTTTTTTGCACTTTTATCCGAAGCAACGTCCAGCTATAACTGTCGGGATTTCTGGGTGCATGTACAGACTAGTACTGAGCTATGTCCTTACCTACGACTGTCCTGGGAGCCTCGGCCGTAGCGGGCTGGGAAGCGGCCACCACCACCACCACTGGCACCACCGCCACCTCTTCCTCGCCCCCCTCGCAGGCGCACACGAGCATGCTCAATAGTCACCCTGAAAGGAAACACAACATTATTCAGCCATATGGCATGAGAGAGTCAGGGACGGGTAAAGGATATATCCAGGGTCAGGGGATGAGCAAAAATGCATCAAAATGTATTTTCAGATTTTAAGTGTGTCAATATAAACTAGAACATGCAGTAGCCTTGCCGTGTATCAAAACAGAATACTTTATTTTTGTACTTTGAAAATACTAAAAATACTTCAAGGGAGTCTGAAATCACTTTGCAAACCTTCCATCTGTCTATTTTTATCCATTCCTTCACCAGAGTATTGACTCTGTTAATGAAGTCGGCAGTGTTTGAGAGCAACTGCTTTTCTCTGCACACAAGACATGCCACAAATCTGCAACCAGTCAACCTAGCCTAAATGTGTGAAAAAGCTCACAACTGAACTTGTTGAGTGATCTAAACTAACCCTTGAACCTATTGAGAGCATTGGAATGTGTGCTTAAGGTGAACTTTTTGGGAAATGTTGCTGGGAATCAACATAACTGGTTCCATGTGTTCTGATTCTCATCATGAGCCACCCCTCTGGTGATTATGCAGAAGTTCTCCAGAAACAAACTGTTGCCCAATTTCAGTGGGAACATGTTGAAACAACAATACTCTGGGATGTTGTCCAAACTGTTCAGAAAGTTGCCTTGTAGATCATCAGAGGTGCATTCAAATTTGTTGAACGCAGGATTGCCAACTCTCACTCAGACACGTACGCTTTTATATCTGTTCAAATTCAAAAATGATCCCAACACTACACTGACTTTTCCTCAAAGTTCTTGCAAAAACAGGCAAACCTTTAAGTGTGGGTGAGCAAGTTACCATATGATCGAGTGAGTTGGTGTGAGAGCAGGAGGAGTGTACTGAATATGTGGGTGTGTTTTACAGGGACTCTTTACAAGGGTCTCTTAATATCACATAGATGATTCACCAAGAGTATTTTGCAGTGTTTTTACACTACAAAAATATGCACCATTAAAGTATTTTGATACAAAGAGCAAAGCCACTTTCTTCAAATCAGTAAAATTCAAATATACAGTTTAAATTCATGCATCATACATACTGCCCATGCACACCCACGGTTTGGCCATGGGCACGAGGCAGCTGGGCAATTTGATGCAAAACGTGGAGTGATTACTGGCAGTGTGAATGAGGCAATTAGGGGAATTGCCCTAAATCAGTGCATCAGGAAATTACTCTTGTTAGGGGCTCACCTTTCATTACATAGTTCTTTGCCATCAAGTTCATAAACAGCATCTTCAGCATCTCTTGGGTCATCAAACTCCTGTGGAACAATGATCTCAGGATATTAGGGTAACCTTATAATACAGTATTTTAGGCAGTGAGATTGTTTGTAGTGGATCGTGAGATAATTGCAGCCCACATTGGAGGAGGGTCAAGCAAAAGTCAAGCAAGCAAGCAAATATTAATAAATAAACACTTCCGGTGTCGAAATGTCTTCAATTGCTATTAAATGCAGCCCAAAAACTTAACTGGAATGAGTACATAAGCAGTAATATATACATCACATCTTCACTTACCACAAAACCGAATCCACGTTTCAGATCAATGTCACGGATTCTGCCATATCCTTTGAAGAAGCGTTCGACATCTTTTTCCCTGGCAGAGGGATTCAGGCGTCCAATAAAGATGCGACACCCGTTCATTTTCTCAGCAGTCCTTGGTGAGTGCCCCTATAGGAATAAGACCATGGTCACAATGCGTTTTAGTTTTCAGAAATTGTGATCAAAGAAGAATGCTAGTTCTAGCTCAAATGCAAAATGCACTATCGAATCCTGCGATATCAAAACATACGTAACGTAACGTAAGTTAACATTGTAAAACAAACAGTTCCAAGTTAGCCACCTGGTGGCTTGCTAACGTTTACCGATTTGACCTATTTCCTAATACCATCGACTTGGAAATCGGGCAGAGCATCATAGTCTTTATGAGGGTTAACGCACCCTGCACATTCTGTCTAGCTATCAATGAATATAATAACACATATTAACGTCATGCAACAAAACAACCAATTCTGGCCTGCTAGCTAGCCGAGAAACCTTAGCCCTAAATTTGAACACGATGCGTCGATTTTATCCACAGCCTAAATTCATGTAGAGATACGAACATATTATGGTACATACAAACATTCAGCATTATGTCGACTGACATTAGGACACCGATCTGCAATTCTTACCTCTCCAGCCATTAACGTTAATGTTAATTTTGATGGGGGAAATACGCGGCCTAAATACCTACCCGAAATAAGCAGCCTTCCTTAAAGCCCGAATTACAAAATGGAGTCTGTTTTCGCTCGTCTAGTACAGTCTAGCACGATTCAATGGAAGGGCATTCGATTCTACCACAGATCCAGGGACAGTATATTCAGCATTTCCCAAGACGCTTCTGTGATGTGACGGAGATCTGCGCTGGTCAAAAACCATAACTGGCATCGTTATCCAATACGGTAAATGTACTACTTAAAAATGAATTATTTTAGTGTTTTCAATTGTTGTTGTAGGCCTACTTGTAATAATACATGACATAATTTAAACCATGATCCCGAGCGAATGGACTCGCCCAATAAACGTTACCGCCCCCACCACACTCAAAACAGTGGTTCCTTAAAATGGGTTTCTTTTGTTTCAAACACATTTTGAACACCTATAAACGCTGCATTTTAAGTTTATCGAGTTAGCAGATTTAGAGGATTAGAAATGTTATAACTGGAAGCCCATTAATGGACCTACACCAAGGCATTTTTGTAGATGCTTTTACGCACAACCCTCATGTAAAATCACTAGACCGACAATGGTCCTTTTAGAGTTATGGATCTGATTGCATTATGCAACACATCCATTAACATTAGTGCAGAAGACTTATTTATCTTCTATTTCGGACATCCTTTAAGAACCATCTTAAGAAAATGATCTGGGAATTGAAGGGCTTCACGACTAGATTCAACCACTAGATGGAGTAAGGTGACCTTTAAATTCGCATCTATGGAATAGATTCTATTCAGCTGGTAAAATTGAATTAGGCTACTTGTCTTTCTAAATTTAAATAGATCGAAGATCCCAAAGAACATCTCTAGTTTAATCAGTATTTGTTGAAAGCAAAACACCAGAAAAATTACCTGAATAACATAGATCTACAAGACATAGCAGTAATCATTCTTTTATAAAAAATGCAAAGTGCATGTCACACATTTCCAAAGAAAGCTTTTATTAGAAATAGTTATATACACACGTACATTGTAGAATTAAATTAAACTTTATACAAATATTAAAATACTATCTTCACACCCATCACAATGCACAGAGGGAACATAAAGTAAAAGCAGTGAAATGGGATAAAATGGGGAGAAAAATTGTTTTGTTCCGTTCCAGAGGGCAAGCACCGCACAACGGTGACTCAGGACTAGAAATGAGATCTCTTCAATCTCTGAAATGTAACAAAGGAAAGAAAAAATATATAATCAGGTGCTCTGACATTGTTTCATTTTTTTTTTTTTTTAAATCACAGTCACTGGAAAAGTGTTTGGGGTGGACAATAAACAGATATGTGGACATTCTTGAGTCGTGTCCCTGGAAAGCAGAGTGAAACAAACATCCCCTCCCTAAAAAAAAAAAAACAAGACAGAAAACAGAAAAAGAACAGAAATACCCATGGGACAGTGTTAGAAAACTAACATACGTCCATTTGGGTGACAATGACAGTGTTTATGCATAGAAAACTAACATAAGGCCATTTGGGAGACAATGACTGTTCTCAAGATCATGAAGCAAACCAGACAGGAAAAGAAAATTCAGAAATAATTTTGTAACTTATAAAATGTTGTTCTTAAGGCAACATCACTATTTTTGCCTTCATATACCCATTGACAGGCAAAAACAAAAAAAAAAAGCTAAGGGGTTTGAATACCAAGTTTCCTATGGTTTTTCCTCTGCCTTCACCAAACAAGGAACAGCAATCACAGCAAAAAAAAAAAAAAAAACACAACCAAGTTTTCTCGGGGTGGCTGATCAACAACTGTTAATTCATCACAAGGCAATTCCATTAACTTGGAAAGACAGTCCCCTCCAGTTTACACTTGACTTGACACACACACACACACACACACACACACACACAAGGGTAAGATACTGATAAAGTCCACTCTTTACTGCAGTGTGCTGCAGTAGTGTCAAACGTATGTCCATGTCTGAGAAATTAATCTGCGCTGCTATGCTCACGAGCATCAGGGGCACAGACCAAGCACTCCTCCAAAGCAGCCACCCTGAACTGACCCATCACCCATCTGATACCGGCTCCCATCATGAGGTCCCTGTCAGAAGATGCTTCCTGGAACCCACCACTGCCATCTACAATCAATTTGGAATTTACATGTGTTGGAAAGAAAACCAGGGGGCTTTGGAACAGCCTGTTCATATGGACTGAAACCAAAGCAATCCAAAGTGGCGAAGCGACTTTGTAATCGTTGATGACAATCACTCAACTTTTTTTGTTTTGTTTTGCTCCAGTTGACATTATTATTATTATTTTTTGTTTTAGAGTGAACAGCTTTTCAGTTGCCATCATAACTCTATGAGTAAATCTTGTTTTATACTATTAGTAGGTAAGCACATCACAATAGGTTGTTTTTTAATTCCTCATCCGGTGTTGATAAGGGAGGGGAAAAAGCTGATTTCGCTTACAACTACTAATGCCTGGCATAATGCTTAAGCATTTAAAATCCAGCGCAGATGAACAGTGTAGATGAGGGACCACGTCATAACATGCTAGCTTGGGGTAGGTGGAGGGGAATGGGGGGAGTCATCCAGTCAGTCTGATAAGACAACGATCCAATTTCTCTGATAGGATCATAAATATTGCAGTTTAATCCCATACAGAGACACAACTTCAGACTGATAATCACAGCCTTAATGAGAAAAACTCACACACACACGGAACCCATATGAAATGATGGCATTCCATAACAGTGACAATGGTGAGAGAAAAACTGGCATTCAGAAGCACACAGACATTTTTTCTCCACATTTAGAAAAACACACCAAAATAAACACCATTAAAAGAAACCATAATCATGCCATAGAAGTAGCACAGCACATATACGTTTGTGTGTGTGTGTGTCCAAACCAAAATCAAAAGGCCAGCATTTCTTTTGGTGCAGTGAGTGAGAATCATTCCTTGCAGGCGCAACACTAACAGGATCCCACGTTACTAAAGCAGACGTAGCCAGTGGTGCATCTTGGGAAATGGAGTGCCAAGTTCATGCTTCTCTTTTCCTTACCGTCTCCCCAGTGATGAAGCTTTCCTGTGAGGCAGACTAACAGCTGCATGCAACGCACAGAAATGACGGCAGGGCCCAGGCTTGTGACTCGGTAGAGAACATCCCATCATCTCTCCTCGTTCTCCCTCAGAACTTCACACCCACACTGAGATGGGCTGAGCGTTCCATCGTTTCCTTGATACAAGCAGTGTTCTAATATGAAAGGTTTGATTTTTTGACATTTCATGTCATACAGCCCGGTGCAAGCCTTTAACGACAGAGCTATTGGTAAAAAGTTGCATTTCTGAAGAAGAAAAATACTTGATACAAATAATAAAAAAAATAAAACCTTGGGTGACTTTTTCCTATGTATGCCTTTGTACATATCTCATATGTTAAAGTGTATAATTCTATGCTGTTTGCCGGTGGTCATTTGTGTGAGCGGACGTCTTTTTTTCTGGGACAGCAATGGTTGAGCGAATGACAGCTGTAACCTACAGCTGTCAGGCCTCATAGTTTCCTTTTTTTTCTTTTTTGGGAAGGTGGTCATTGCAGTGTATAGATAGAGCGAAGAGCAGGCCCTGGCCAGCATCATCTTGGCCCAAGGGGGTCAGAGGAGAAGGGTCAGGGGTCCGGGGTGCTCGGAGAAGAAGGCTCCAGAGGCCATAGTCCTCGTTGGCATCAGCAGGGTGAGGGGGTGTTGTTTGCGAATAGGCCTTAGGCTTCCTTCAACAAAGGAATATCTACAAGAGAAATAGAGGGATGAGGGGGTGAAGACATTAGATCACATAACATAAGTGTACTTTTATAAAGGTGTGAATGTTGGAAAGTGAACGTTCTAAAGAATATCTGGGTTCAATGAATTCAACCAAATGGGGGTCACATACCGTCAGCAAAGTCCTCGGAGGAGGTGAGGGAGAGCAGACTGTGCTGGTCGCTGCTCTCCGAATCATGGGGCAGTGGGCCAGCAGCGGCGCTGGCGCCCGACGAACTAGGCTGCTCAGCGGCCCAGGAGCAGGGCGAGGGGGGCGAGTAGGGCGAGGGGGACGACGAGGACGAGCAGGAGGGCGCCGGGTGCACCAGCACTGTCTCGGCGTGACGCAGGGAGCGCGAGGAACTGGCGGAGGACGAGGACGAGGAGGTGCAAGGGAGGAGGCGACAGTCGGCCTGGGAGCCGCCGTCGGATTGGGGGCCCTCGGAGAGCACGATTTGCACGCGGGACTCCTGGGGCGCGGAGGAGGAGGAGGAGGCGGCTGTGGCCACGCCGCTGCTGCCATACACGGCCTCCTCGTAGGAGGGCAGCGACACCTGCACCCCCTCCACTACGATGGAGGACGGCTGGCCCGACACACCCTGCTCACGTCTACAGGGGGCAAATAGAAAGAAAGAGAAGAGACAAAGAGAGAATGAGTTGCACACATTAAATGTTTAATGTGGGAGGCAGAATTGGAAGGGGCAAACAATTCAACTCACGTCAACTCAATTCAATTTTATTGAATTACATAGCACCTTCCAGCAACAGACACCGCATCAAAGCAATTAAAAGGCACGCAAACGCACACACAAACAGCGCGCGATGAAGTGTTACTGCGGCCATCCGCCTGACCGGTCCGTAATAGCAAGGCTCAGTGCTGTGGAGATTACGCAACAGGGGATTAGAGGGCACAGGCCAGCCCCCGGGGAGAGCTGATTTCAGCCCAGCCCGGCCCGAGTGCAGTGCAGCGCAGCGAGCGAGCGCCAACTGTACTTAGAGGTGGCATAATCACAGGAAATGGACGTGATCTAGTCTCAGATGCACAACATTAATCTCACTTTTTTCCTTGGTATGGTGTTTAGATTTATTTATTTGTTTTTTGTTTGTTTGTTTGATTTTAAGTGCATTTATCTATCAATCCATCCATCTCCACTCTTAAGCTCAGCATTTCCAAAGTGTAATAAAAGAGCTACACAAAATGCAAGTCTAGCAGTTGAAGGGAAGTCAATATAAAATATCAACATGAGCTTTCAAAGGGGCGGAGTTCCGAATCGAAGTTCACAATATTTCATTGCATTACATCATCAAACTGCACTCAATGGCTGATTTCTATTTGTTGCATTATACTTGCATGAGCAGGTAGAGACAATTTTGGGGGCAGTTATGAGAGGAAGAAAATTGCATGGAAATAACCATTCTAGCTCTTTTATATTTAAAGAAATATTTTATTACACCATCTCCCTACACTTCCCTTCTCTGTGAAATAATTATTGTGCTGATTATTACAATCATACAATTAACAGTTAATGAGTCTATACCAAGTAAATAGTTGACAAAGCATGCGACTGTAACTTTTGGTGATATAGCTGGCGATATAGTGTTATGAAAACATTTTCTCAGGGTGGTGCAGAACTAGCATAACAAGGAATTTAAACATGATACCAACACCACTCACCAATAAAACCTATGTTCAAAATATCCTGATTATTGTTGCATTGAGTTCCCAATTAGGTCACAATGATTACTGAAAATTCAGTGATTAAGGAAATTTGAATGCATCAGCGTTTGAGTTTTAAATCTTTCAGTCGTCCCAAACACTAAAAAAGAAAAGAAATGTCAGAAAGCTAATGAGCTTTCAGGCGTTGTTGCCGCGGTGGCACCTACCGGCTGTGGTGCAGGGACTTGAGTTTGGGCTGCAGCAGCACGAACAGCACCACCAGCAGCAGGATGAGGGCCACGGAGCTGGCGGTGGACGCCACGATGGACAGGGCCGGCATGGCCAGCGGCGAGTGCTCGTCCTTCCCTGTCAGGGCACACAAGACACAGACGCGGCAGCAGGTGAGATGATGGGGAGGGGAGCGCACAGCAGCGGGCATGCGGTGAGCCTCACAGAGCGGAGGTGAACTGGAACACATGTGCAACACAGCTGAGACGGCGTGTTCACGAAAAGTAAACAAAAGCGAGTGTTTGTAAACAGTTTTTCCCGCTTGTCTCAAATTTGCCGTGAATGTTTGCCTAACTGTTTGTCAAATTCAAACGCACCTCTGATAAAGCTTAACGAGATGATGCATAGAGCAACTTTTTCTAATACCAATAGGGAAAGTTGGAAATACCAACGTTACTCAATTCCAGTGGGAAAGTTGGGAATATTGATTTTGCCCAATGACGGTCAATACTAATGTGAAAGACTAAAACAAATTGTCCCGTGTAATGATCACCCTTCCACCACTAAGGTCGTGGATATCATTACCCAGAAAGCACAGCACACAGAGAAAAATGTATAGTCAAACTGTGTAACACTATAAAGTGCATTGCTTTTCGCGCTGTTAAAAGGATTTGGGTTTGGGTCAAGAGGAAGGACTCACCTTGACTTTGGTGGCAGCTGACTTGCATGGCTGAGTCCCACTCCCCATTCTGGCAGGTGCGGTAATTGTACTCTCCTTTCAGGGCGAAGCCCTCGTCGCAGAAGTACTCGATCACGGTGCCCTGGGTCAGCCGATGACAAGGGGACGGGTGGCAGGTATAGCCACCGTTCTCTGGCTCGCTGGGCGGCTGGCAATCTAAAGAAGGATGGATTCGCAAATTTAATCAAAATGGCGTCGTGTGAAACTTCAAAGCTCATTTGGGGAGAAGCAGCAGCAGCAGGGGGCTCAGTGACTATAGGGGGGTGTGCTAGATATCGCTCAGAAACACATGGTTGTTTCCCATAAAGACACAGTTTGGTGGAGGACATGACACTAATCTTGCAGAAAAAAAACACAATTCAGTTTGTCAGCTCAAAATGGGCCTGTTGCCTGTTCTGTATCACAATGCAAGTTGATCTGAACGATGCAAAATAATATTATTTAAACAACCAGGCTACCAAACTTGGATTGCACACAACCTGAATACATTTTGTGAACTTAATTGGATTTAGTGCCACGCATGGATGTGGAACTGACAAAACATGACTAATTAGGCTTTTTGCCTCAAAAATATCAAATCAAAGGGAAAATACATTATCTACAGATATTTGTGTGTGAGCAGCATATGCAGCCTTTGCATAAATGATTCATCAAGACAAGTGATGCTTCAAAAAGAAACCAATTAGCAAGGAGAGGAGTCAGGAGGAAAACAACAGGCAGGCTGGCAGCAGGGTGACGTGGTGCTGGCTCACCGTCTGTGCGTATGCAGAGGGGAGGCTGGTAGGACCAGTGTCCCGAAGCGGCGCACGTGACGACGCTGGGCCCGTCCAGCATGTAGCCCGGGTCGCAGCTGTACTGCAGCACCGTGCCCACAGGGACCGAGCCCCGATTGGTCTCCGTCAGGTTCACCCAGCCGTGCTGCACGCCCGAGGGCCGGGGGCATCCTGCAGGGGGGGCAGGAGGAGGGGGAGGAGGAGAGCCAGTGTTAGCATGTTAGCCTGCTAGCGCCACAGAACACTGCTTTAAATCAGAGGTAAAACACCCCACACAACAGATCTCCTCACATCTAACTGATGGACTTAGAGGACAGAGCTAGTGACATTGTTTTATTATCAATCACCAAGCAACGCTCTTACAAGGAACGTTTCAACAGTGGATATTTAGAAGGTCTTTTATTAAATTAAATGACAAGGCACTTTGCCTAGTAGATTTTGAAATGAAACATCTGGTTGTATGATTTGATTTCATCAGCTAAGTGGCTAACATATGAAAAGAAAGTAACACAAATGTGCTCTGACTGGTTTCAAATTACAACCACTCAAGGTCAATATTTGAGTTATCTTAGCAGAGAGAATCTCTTCACAGCACCATCACGAACGACACAAAGAACAGCCTTGTCTCTTCTGCATTGGGCAATAGTCAGGCACGCTATGCCTAGTCTGTCTCAAATGCAACCTTAATCTCCATTTTCCCAGAGCTGCTGCTGAGAGGCACAAGGAGGAGAGACTGACCCTGCACCATGTTGTCTTGGATCAGGTGACAGCTAATCAGCAAGCCCAGGTCCCACTCGCCATTCTGGCAGGTGCGGTACTTGTACTCCCCCCTGAGCGTGTACCCTTCGTCGCAGTAGTACTCGATAGCCGTGCCCTGGGTAAACTGACGGCAGGGGGAGGGGTGGCAGGTGTAACCCCCGTTCTCTGGCTTGCTGGGCGGTCGACAAGCTACAGATGGAGAAAAAACAAGAACCCAATTTACGGGGTCTCCCCTTCGCTATGAATGAGTGTACCCATTTAACCCAATGGAATTGGCTGAATGGCTAAATGCTAGCGACAGACCCTCGCTGAAAGCTGTAGCATTTACTACTGTTGTGGCAGGATCAATATGCAGACGCTGATTGAAACATCACGCCAGGAAAGAGCAATGCCAATGGCTGTGAGGGGAGGGTGCTGGCTCACCGTCTGTGCGTATGCAGAGGGGAGGCTCGTAGGACCAGTGTCCCGAGGCGGCGCACGTGATGATGCTGGGCCCGTCCAGCATGTAGCCCGGGTAGCAGCTGTACTGCAGCAGTGTGCCCACAGGGACCGAGCCCCGATTGGTCTCCGTCAGGTTCACCCAGCCGTGCTGCACGCCCGAGGGCCGGGGGCATCCTGCAGGGGGGGGGGGCAGGAGGAGGAGGAGAAGGAGGAGGAGGGCGTTAGCGGGTTAGCGGTAGCTTGCTCACTCTTGGGAATGGTTAAGAGAAAGATGCAGTCGGGGGATACGACAGTCAGGGGGACAAGACTAGCTTCCACTCATCAGCACACTGACCCTTAGTGGATTCAGTGCAAAGTAGAAATTGCAACAATTAATTTACCAAGACAGGTCTCAAAATGAAATGTTCAGTGGACCGATAGAATCACATAGCCATGCTTTGCCAGACTGTATCTTCACTGCAGTAGTGGGGTACAGTCTGGAAGCCCTGCAGATTTTCTGGCGCACCAATCAACGAGTTAAGATTGGGTTAGAACAGGCTGGGCCCAACAACTGTGTCGTGCTATGAAAATTCTCAGCCCTTGAGAAATCTGTGCTTTGTGTTTTTCAACACTGATCCACACACATTTTTTTTTTTTTACACAAATTAAGTAGATGTGGACTACAGCACATGTAGTCTAACAACAAAAAAACAGAACAAAGTAAAATGGAATACTTCCAAACCACAAGGCACAAAATGAAATTATTGAGAAGGGAAGCCAGGCTCAGAATGACATAGACAGTATGGAAAAACAACAACAACAAAAAAAAGAATGTTTTGTAATCTAAAATGCATGTAGTGACATAACCTTCATGCCATTCCAGTCAGGTAGACGTTTTTGTGACGCAAGGGAAAAGCAATGAGGAAGCATATTTCCGCCACGTCCACACAACCAAAATCAATAAAAACAAACAAGAAAAAAACAGCACACGCATCCTTTTGCAGTCATCCAACAATACAACACCATGCTCATCGCCATCGTCTGCTCCTCTGCACAGAACCACGTCAAACAGCCAGGGGGTGTTCACACACACAAAAACACAAAGGGTGTGGGTGTGCATGTGTGCGCGCGCGCGCACACGCGCACACACACACACACACACACACACACACACAGAACCCTTTGTCCTCTATCTGCCTTTAAGGCAGAGCTATAATCACTCACCACGACCACAGCAGCAGACAACCCCTTTTCAATGAGGTGACACAAACAGACAAACACAAAAACAAAACGCTGGCTGTAGGACCTTCAGTGCAATCTAGCCTAATCTGCTCTCTCGGCACTCCTTAAGCTGAGAGATCAGGCGATTAAGATGGGCTCAGTAAGATCTGGCGCAACCAACACCCTTGTTACAACAGACAGCCCCCCACCCCCCCTCTTCCCGACCAACGCCCGCAAATAGGCTACTTTCTACACAGTCTATAGGGAAGGGAAGCCCATCAAGATCCTGTGGGGGTCCAAACCTGAGCATGGGATGCGTTTTGCACAGCCCTTGCTCTCAGGTCAGCTGATACAATGCACCAAGGCCAAATGTGTCGAGCACGGAGAGGCCAGCTGACACAATGGTGATGGTGGGAGGACCGTGGCCGTGACACAATGGCATGCTTGTGTCAGTGTCCCTCGTCCCTTCTTTCGAAGGACAACGGACCGGTGTTACTCTTAACTCCTTCTTCAAGCTGTCCCACATTCTGTGCTCAAGGCCAATGACACAGGAAATAGAAAATAAACTAGCCATCAGCCATCTCGGCCCGGTCACACTTCAGATTCAGTTGTTGTTGTGGTTGTGCACATAGTCCCTTGCATACTCACCTCACTTTCACAGCCTTTGGCTGACCTTACCTAAATAATAGGACCATGTTTGATTACTACAGCTTTCAATTTCAAATATGAATCATTCATCACCTAAAGAACAACTCTCAATATGGTTTGTGGCGGTCAAGCTCAACTAAAATTAAACTCTGAAGTCCTCAAGACTACAGACCTTGAATACTGTGATGGCTTGCTAAAGAGAGCATACAAAGACAGCAGGAGAGCAAAAGGCGAAAGATTAATACACGCCAGTGGAAAGGGAACAGGTCTTGGCAAGTGATATGATTTTTTTTCCACCGTAGGGAGTTGAGATAAAACAATGGCGGATGGGGACATTGTGGTGGAATTCTGTGGAAGGGAGGGGCTGAGGTACGGAGTGTGACAAGTGACAGAGCATAAGGCAGTCAAATGATCCCTATCTCTGCTGGAAAAAAAAAGACGATTACGTGGTTGAATAAATGCTGTAATCACAAACTTCTCACATTTAGCGATAGTCATTTCCTGCCCCAAGCAAGCCTCTCCACACCCGTGAGACCAAATCAAAGTGTTGGAATAGGGACTAGGAGTGGGAGGAAACAAACAACAAACAAACAAGCCAGCTAAACAGGAATGAAGCAAGCCGACTCTCCACAGTCTTCCTCCATCTGTCAACACTTGCTACCGAGCTCCAAATTGTGGGATTTCGGGGCAAACCGAAATCGTAATTATCCCTCATTACAGGCAGCGGCTTCCCCTAAAGCTGCGCACCGGCAGCGCGGCAATTCGTGGCTGCAACGCGGAGCGGCTTTGGGCTTTGTTGGGGTATTCACAACACCACCGTGGCGGGGCCTGGCTAGGATTAGGGCTCCAACTGGGACAAAAGCCTCGGTAAATTCAGCCCCCCCCCCCCCACACCCACTGGGTGTCCCATGGAAAATATGTTTTGGTTCAGGATTCCCACTGGATGTTTTTATTTCCCATCTTTGTTTTTTCCCCCCCAGTGTTTGTTGTTTTTGTTCCCTCTCATTGTTAATCTGATGGCTTTGCCCACCAAGCTGTCAGTTAAGACTGTAAGTGCACATGTGTATGTATATGTATGTGTGGATGTGTGGATGTGTAAAAGTGTGCCCATGGGGGGTGAGAGGTCCCCTTTTAGAGGTGGGGGGCATAATTGTATGTACAATGGGACGGTGGGGGGGGGTTCCATAACATTGGATTTGTTATCAAAGCTGAGGGGTTTAAATGGTCAGAAAGAGGTTTAAATCCTGAAAACATACGTTAGGCGACACTACCCAGGGGGCAATGAGTACTAAGGCATCGCAGGCCAGCAGTGGATAGAGCACAAAGGAACAGCCCAGCGCAAAATAAATAAATGAAAAACCAACTAAAACAGAAAAAAAAAAAAAAAAAAAAAACCACACACACACACACACACACACACACACACACACACACACACACCACTGATAGCACAAGTGTGTGGGAGTAAAAACCCCCTTGCTTCTTAACTCAACACGGCTGTTGTGTGTGAGAAAAAGTGCTAATGGCCGTCTCTGTTTCACAGGGCTGTAAGATGAGCCCAGATCTGCACAGAGGGGGCCGGGGGGGAGCAGCCTCTGCTTCGGTCTCCAATTTCAGAGCCCACGGCACATCAGACACACATACTGCATCGGGCCTGAGTCATCTAAAGTTGGTGCGACTATGAGTGAGAGTGAGTGAGAGTGAGTGAGAAAGAGAGAGAGAGAGAGAGAGAGTGTGAGAAAGAGAGAGAGAGAGAGAGTGAGAAAGAGAGAGAGAGAGAGAGAGAGAGAGAGAGAGAGAGAGAGAGAGAGAGTGAGAAGAGAGAGAGAGAGAGAGAGAGTGAGAAAGAGAGAGAGAGAGAGAGACAGGGAATGAGTATAGGCACATCATGTGCATCTGAGTACACATGCAGTTGTGTGTAAGAATGTGCTGGCTATGTATGCGCCTTAGACAATCATGCATGCGTGCAGACACGCGCACACACACATACACACACACACAAAAAGAGTGCTATAGCAGCTGCAGAGAAAAGAGGGGCACTTCTTTGGAGAGACTGACGTGTGCGGCTGGAATGTGAGGGAAGGGGGGGGGGGGGGGGGGGGGGGGGGGGGGGCTAGCGGCAGGTTAGCACATGCTAATAGAGCAGTCAGCCACAAGAGCAGTAGATCCTTGCTCACCCGAAGAAAGGCAGACAGGCTTGGCTGGCGGACCATGGCCAACTTTTACAGCACTCACACACACACAGGCTCCTGTTCTACTGCCAGGCTGCTGACTTGTGCGCAGACCTCAGCACTTAGAGACTGTCCTGTGAATTATCCCTGCTGCTGCTGCTACTCCTAAATAGCGATGGGATCCAAACCGCAAAGCAGCAATTTGGCTTTAGATGTTTAAACCAAACTCAAAGTCACTCCTCTCTCCTCTGCCGTCTTCCTGCACCATATGCTTTTATGTTTATTTTAGTAAGACATTCAAAACTTCTTGGCATGAAAGAAATAATGAGGTTACTTACAGCAGAGTACAGTTTAGTAAAATAATACAGAGCCCCAACACTTCAGTATTTCAGCCCTACACAGTAACATCAACCCACCCCCGCACACGCACACAGACCCCTGCACAGACACACACCCCCGCACACACACACACACACGTCTGCAGGATATCCCTTTTCCTTCACTGTCCCCCGCCCCTCTAAACAAAAAAAAAGAAAGAAAGAAAGAAAGAAAGAAAGAAAGAAAGAAAGAAAGAACAAATACAAATGGTCTGGGTTGGGGCCTCCACGTGCTGCTCTTTGTGTCTGTTCACCGCCGGGGTCACCGACTGACAGACTTTAGCAGCTTGTTGCCCTCCCTGCCCCTGCCTCTCTCCACACAACAAAACACACGGCCCCGCCTCTGCATCTGCAGGGCGACACACAGGCCGTCCGTTGGAGAGGGATGTGTGTGTGTGTGTGTGTGTGTGTGGGGGGTTACAAGAGCTTTCCAAATGCCCCCCCCACAACCTCCCCTGTTTGCTTCTCCTAGAGGCAGCAGATGGAGGTCCTTACTACACGAACACAGCTGTGGGGCAAATACCTCCTCAGCTCTCTAGCCGCCCCCAAAACAAAAGGCAGAGTGCTGGGGCCAGGAATCATGACATGTGTGTCTGTTCGGCTCAGACCCCCTCCCTCCCTCCCGGTGCCATTGGTTCTAAACTCCCAGCTGGCGCCTCTGCTCCATCCAGTCTCCTCCGCGTTTGACCTCAGCAGGTTTGACCTCAACTATGTGGTTGCACCCTGGGGGTCAAAGGTCACACGGAGCTGTGGAGGTTACGGTCGAGGCGGAGCAGGGGCAGAGAGGTTGCACCCTCCCTCGCAGATGCAGTGTCCTCAGACTGCGGCAGCTTTGCCCAGCGCTATATTGGGACGGCGACACGTGGCAGTGGTGTGCTCAGTGTGGCCAAGCTGTCCCCTCCTCTCCCCACCTCTCATATGCAATGCCAGGGGGATTTTTATGGCTTGATGATTACTTGGGGGACGGGGAACATCACATCAAACGCCACTATATCGGGCCTGGACAAGCGGACACGCCGTTTAGCCACTCTGAACTTTCCATGTATTAGGTTGTGTGTGTGTGTGTGTGTGTGTGGGGGGGGGGGGGGGTGTATAATGAGAAACACACGTCTCAAACCTAGAACTTTAGTCTTAAGAGGAAGCTGTGGTGGAGACATCTCATGACCAGCAAGGACGTGGCGATGGCGTTGAAGGGCCCCTTACCTCAGTGATGACACACACACACACACACACACACAAACACATTCTCACACACACACACACACACACACACACCCAGCGGTCATAAGCACATCAAAGCCTTTGGAATTGGAGTCACACTAGAGCTGGGGTTAATGTGGATGAGAGCAGAGCAGAGCAGAGCAGAACAGAACAGAACAGAACAGAACACAGCAGAGCAGAGCAGAGCAGAGCAGAGCAGAACAGAACAGAACGGAACGGAACGGAACGGAGCAGAGCAGAACAGAACAGAACAGAGGGGCGTTGTGTTGAACAGGGAGCAGCACAAGCACAGATGTGCCGAGTGCCAAGGGCCTCACCTTCACTCAACAATTCTCATCAGCGCTAATCTTTTCATTCCCAACAGATCTCAACAACTCCAAAAAGTGGAGTTTTCTGCCCTCCCAGCCCTCCCGGGCAACTGCATGGAAATCACTGGTGACATACGGGTAGCATCGAGCACACAGGTTAAATGTTTACCTTGCATAGTAAACAAGATGTTGCGTTCCGTTTAAGCTATGAGGGTAAGGGTTATGAGTTATCAAACAGTCTCTGTATGTAAAGAGGACTACAGCCCATTTAGTTGATGCTCATATGCTCACAAATGGCTGTAGGCTGGAGCGCAGCCCATTTGATTTATTTAAATATAAATACCCTTCTGACTTTCACTTTTACTGTCCATCTGCTAACAGGGGCCGTGCCAGCATCGAGGCAGGCTGAGTCCACAGTCACGTTGCTGAGGCAGGTTTCAGCAGACCGGTTATTTACCATGCCTGCACATACATACACACGACAAGGGCGAGCAATAGTCTCCTTAACTTCTCTCTACTGACTTAAACACTATAGCAATGCTACAACATTAACAGTAAGAACCAGGAATTAAATCAGGAATTAAAGTCAGTCATTCAGTCATGCATTCACCAGCTGGTGTTGTTGACGTGACTGACCGGTAAGATGCTTCTTAGGAAATCATGATTATCAGAAGAAAGATCAAAACCATTGTATTTAAGGTCGGAATAGATAGGCTAGTAATGATATTCACAAAAATATAACATCCAGAGACAGATAAAAGACTATCGGCACAGTGGAAAGTGATGGAGGAGGACAGCAAAGCAGTGACAAAGCGAGCACGCTTGAACATGATGTCTTCATGTCTGGATTCGAGCGTCAGTGCCTTCCCAGACCCGAGACATGCTGTCCTGTTTTTACACTGACTGTTCCTCTCCCTCCCCATCATACGGTGAGTCGCCATTTCACAATGCTGTTAGCGTACAGCTGCGCGCATGC
This sequence comes from Alosa sapidissima, assembly GCF_018492685.1. Classification (NCBI taxonomy): domain Eukaryota; kingdom Metazoa; phylum Chordata; class Actinopteri; order Clupeiformes; family Clupeidae; genus Alosa; species Alosa sapidissima. The sequence continues at coordinate 29,192,049 of NC_055962.1, read as the reverse complement.
CATGCATGGACATTAAAGGGGCCCGTTGAGCCATTCCTGCCCCTCCAGTGCTGTTTCAGCCGTGCTCCCCTCTCGCCTGTCTGAAGTGCGAGGTCCAGAGAATAAACATTCCCAGGCACAAGCGCTGGACTGGAGTGCTTCCTCCAGCCTGGGGGCACGTGGTGTTCTCACTGAGAACGGCCTCAGAATAACCCATACCAGGAGCACGGGAGGAGGGCCCGCTTTGCAAACACAAGCAGGTCATTGAGGGCATTTGAGAACTGGGCAGATGTAGGGATGGAAAGAGGGAAAGAGAGAGGGAAAGAAAAGCAAGGAGCTGACTGACAGAGGAAAGAAAGAAAGAAAGAAAGAAAAAAAAAGGAAAGAAAGAAAGAAAAAAAAAGGAAAGAAAGAAAGAAAGAAAGAAAGAAAGAAAGAAAGAAAGAAACATGTTTGCAAGATGGTTGAGAAGGTTACTAAAATGCAAGAGCCGGGAGACAAAAGACAGGCAGACAAGAGTGTCATTGACATGGGTCGGTAGTGAGTGCATCACCTGCAGGCTTTCATGTTCTTGTGCCCACTAGCCAACTCAGAACAGAACAAAATGTACCATCTCTGTGGCAACATCCTGGCAGCAGCCTGCCTCAATGTCACTCACTTAGTTCAAGGCACAATGATAAGACAGACCTGCAACAGAGGGCAAAGCAGCAAGCATGTCTTTTTTTTTTCTGTTTCATGGTCTTACAAGTGGTTACACAAGTGTTCTTGTTATTTACGGCGTCCCTATAAAGTGCTGTGTGCATTTGTGGTCTTTCAAGTTTGTGATCCGTCAATGTCACTGTGGTGTTTATTTAAAGCAGTAACACTTTAAGCATTACTTTTAAATGTGAGTTTTGAACTCGATGACCTCCATTATGTTTGTGTGACCTGTCCATAAACCTTTTCTTTTCAGCTACAGTTGGCATTTTTAGGAATTCCAGCTTTGATGGCGCTTGCACTGAAGTATAAATATTTAGTATGAAGTACAATAGTGGTTTTGGGTTTCAATAACTCCCTGGATTTGTTTTGAAAATAACTTTTACGTTGGTCAGTGGTGGTTTTCTCTCTCTCCCTCTCCGATTTACACAGCTCTCCTAAGGGAGGGGCAATAGCAGACAGGCAGACAGACCACTGGGATTCAGGAGGCTAAATTTAGAAAACTCATTAGTAGGAGCACTTTCAATCAAGCCTCAATACTTCTCAGCAGCGAGCGACCAAAACAATTAATTACCTCTTCAATTCCCAATCCGACCTGACCAAAGCCAACCCTGGCATTGCCAAGAGTAGGCGCCAGGCTGGCATCACATTATTTTGTGGTATCAGGGAGGACAAGTGACGGATGCACTCAGAATCCAGATAGAGATAAGAGAATGGATCACAAGTGAATGCCCAGAGGTGGCGTGTATAAAACTCCCTTTCACTTTCATTACAGCAACAGACTGACTCTCACCACTTGGCCACTGTTGTTGACTCTTTAGTAGCGCAAGCTTCTACTGGGCTAAGGACAAGGCTAATTATGAGAGAGAGAGAGAGAGAGAGAGAGAGACTCTACTGTCTGCGGTGTGCTCTGGAGGGCTTCACACAAACAGGCATACAACCACACCGACGCCCGAGGATCTTCAGGTGCTGCCACCAACACTGGGGAATGCAGTAGGTTCCGGAAGCAGGTACTATCTGCAGTACCACTGTTCAGCCAATCAGATGATCAGGCTGACGTTGCAAATGGCACACCGCCTGGCCTGGCCAGCATAGAGAAAGCAATAGCAGGTCTTCAAACGAGATGGACGAAACATTACTCTACCTGTCGCCATGTCTCTTTAGAACTTTTCTTTTGGGGTTACAGGGGCACAGAGAAGTGGCTGGCATGGTGTGCGGATGATTAAATGCCCTCCAGTCCAGTCCAGGCCTTGGCCGGGCCTGCCAGGCTCTCCAGCGCGATAAGCGGAGTGCCGGGACAGCAGCTGCGGCCAGTGCAGAGCCCTAGGCGTCTGGCTGGCAGCAGAGCGGTGAATGGGCGTGCTCATCATCCGGCCCGCTGCCCAGTCTGAGAGAGGGGCCCTTTCACAGCACCACTCGCAGCAATCTGGAGAGGCCCTGGACAGCAGTCCACTCCCAAAACACACACACACTCACACAAAGCCAGACCACACAGCGAGTCCCTACCATGCTAGTGTACTCACAGGGTGGTGCAAGAAAACAAATACACCCCTACCAACCAGCCACCCTACACGACAAATACACCCCTACCAACCAGCCACCCTACACGACAAATACACCCCTACCAACCAGCCACCCTACACGACAAATACACCCCTACCAACCAGCCACCCTACACGACAAATACACCCCTACCAACCAGCCACCCTACACGACAAATACACCCCTACCAACCAGCCACCCTACACGACAAATACACCCCTACCAACCAGCCACCCTACACGACAAATACACCCCTACCAACCAGCCACCCTACACGACAAATACACCCCTACCAACCAGCCACCCTACACGACAAATACACACCTACCAACCAGCCACCCTACACGACAAATACACCCCTACCAACCAGCCACCCTACACGACAAATACACCCCTACCAACCAGCCACCCTACACGACAAATACACACCTACCAACCAGCCACCCTACACGACAAATACACCCCTACCAACCAGCCACCCTACACGACAAATACACCCCTACCAACCAGCCACCCTACACGACAAATTCACACCTACCAACCAGCCACCCTACACGACAAATACACCCCTACCAACCAGCCACCCTACACGACAAATACACCCCTACCAACCAGCCACCCTACACGACAAATACACACCTACCAACCAGCCACCCTACACGACAAATACACCCCTACCAACCAGCCACCCTACACGACAAATACACACCTACCAACCAGCCACCCTACACGACAAATACACCCCTACCAACCAGCCACCCTACACGACAAATACACCCCTACCAACCAGCCACCCTACACGACAAATACACCCCTACCAACCAGCCACCCTACACGACAAATTCACACCTACCAACCAGCCACCCTACACGACAAATACACACAGATTTTGTAAAGAACACAAATACACAAAGTTGAGAGGTATGTATATAGGCACACTGAGGAAAGCCACAAAGGCACAGTAACAGAGGAGCTTGTGTACCCATAAACACACACACACACACACACACACGCCCAGTCAGTGTGTAAATGGTGATGCAAGCATGAGCGGGCTGCTGCTTAGCCTTCTATGCCAGCAGTAGGAGAAGCCTTCCTCCCCTGAGCTTAGTGCTGGTGGTGTGGTGTGCACTCTGCTTCTTGCAATCGAAACAGATCCAACACACACACACACACACACACACACACACCAAAAAAAGTAAATCTGCTAAATAAGCATCTGGCTTCCTGCACCAGTTGATGGTGTTTGCGACTAGAGTCTGCATTAACTGCTGCCGTGCAGGGAGAAGTGCACTGCAGCACCTACAAGAGGCCAAAGCCCATCTGCTGCATCAACTACACAGTTTCCTTTTTAATTGGTCACCATCAAAGAGAGCTGAAGCTGCGGAAGGTGAGACCCACCACAGCAGCCCTTGTGCTAAAGTTAGCGTAATCAAAAGGCAGACCGTGGCTTAATTAGCACCCTATATTTATGATGGCTTCCCTTTCACTGAAGTCATTCCAGAGGCGCTAACAGTGACGACCCCTAGAGCCACACTCAACCCTTGTGTGATGTGGTGGTTATGAAAACACCAGATGAAAATGTTATACGAGAGTATTTTTAAGTATTTTGCAATTTGACTAAAGCTTTTTAAATTGTTTATTTTATTAAAACCTAGCTTTGCTTTTGTCATACATGCTAATAGCTAACTGATGGCTAATATTAAGTATGAAATAATTTAGGTTACATATCTAAAACTGTTCATGACAATGCAACTTTAGTGTCAGTGAAACAATATGTCGAACACAATTGCATTGTAGGAATCCACAGATCACTTTCCACACAATATACAATATAATTGTAGGTCACAACACAAAGTCTTCTTTTACCTGTTCACCCAACACCCATCCAGTCAGTGTTTATAATTCTAATGATGATTTGCGAACATACTTGGAATCAGTGCAGTCACTGAGTTCATGTCATGTCTGAACTGGATCCCTCACCCCAATCAGGCTGTATGGGCCCTGCGGTGCATGGAGCTATGAGTGGTGCATGGGGGTGGGGAAGGGGTGTGGGTGGGGGCTGATGGGAAAGTAGTGAACTTCTACTGAGGGGCCACGGATCTGAAAACACTGACTTCAATTCTGCTGCTGTGGCTTAGTGGGAAGCCATTTCTTGTTCTCTTACCAACACACACACACACACAGTCTCATTACACACAAACTGAGTGTTACTGTTATTATTTAAAGTCTTTAAACCAAGTGTCCTTACTGTTTACTCTGTTCATTTGACAGAATCTCAAGAAAAGAACCTATGGCAACCTAACGTCAAGTATTTCTGCTGAAACGGAAGTTTTCTAAGTTAGCTCATTGAAAAAGGATCCACTGTCATCCAGAACCACAAAACTGTCCCCATTACATTTTTCAGCCACTTTCCATTCTCCCTGAAGCGATTTCCTCCCAAACATCCCCGTGTTGACCCAATACAATTGATTTAGCTCTCGCCAGCTCTCGTTTGTTATGATGACACAAGACTGAAACTAGGAAAATGACCGCTGTCTGCCTGTCCATGCGGTCTTGACTGTGCAATGCAGGAATAAATGTCACCTGCCTCCTTCTGCTTTCTCTTATTAGCCAATTGGTGTGTACTTTCCTACATCATAAAAGAGCATCGAGACATCAAGTCTGGTGTCTGTAGGGACATGTCAATCTCAGTTCCTCCTTGGATGTTAAATGACACAAAATAGATTTGTTTCTGAAGGATATAAATTAGGAATGCATGAGAACAACTCAAGCATCCTGAAAGTCCTTTGGATTTGATTAAGAAATGGAACGTGAACCATTTCCTAAACTGGCTAAATTGTGAATTTCTGAAGCAGGCCACTGTTCTGTATTTAGCAAGCTAAATTCAAAACAGCTCTTGCATTACCTTTTGATTCTCAAAACATGGTTGTTTGGTTGACTCCTGCCTCAACAAATAGGCTTTATTTCCTCATCCCCCTAAAAATGAAGCTTAATTTGTATATTTAGGAGCTTTGCGCATAAGCTGGTAGTCGTGTAATGGAATTTGTACATTTCATATTCAGAGAAATCTCGAGAACAGTAAGGCCATGCCAGGGGATTACTCTACAGTATCTCCTACAGTAAATTATGCATGCAGTCAGGGGGAGGGAGCGGGAGCAGGGGAGATGTGCTGAGGGCAGAGCAAAGGCTTAGCTCCGAGGCACACTGAACAGCAGACAATGAGCTAGCAGAGGACCTCAAATCTGCTGACCATCAACTAATGACCTTTTTTTTTTTAATGGGATTCTTTCCATCTGGTCTTTTGTTTGTGTGTATAATGTGTCTGTGTGTGTGTGTGTGTGTGTGTGTGTGGGTGTGAGAGAGAGAGAGAGAGAGAGAGAGAGAGAGAGAGAGAGAGAGAGAGAGAGAGAGAGAGAGAGAGAGAGAGAGAGAGAGAGAGAGAGAGAGAGAGAGAGAGAGAGAGAGGGGAGGGTGCACAGATTCACATTTAAATGCTTTACACACTCTCACTCAGAGCGCGTGGAGCACCATGAGAGATCACGTGCCACCATTCTGCACAGAGCAGATAAAGGAACGTTAAGCGTTAATGTAAATTGGTGTCGCTAGGGATGCAACGTTTTTATTTTCCATCCATTTCTTTCCCACTGCCACTCTCTCTAAATCTACCCCTCTATCTAGCTAGCAGTCTGTCAGTGCGCATGTGCAGGCGTGTCTCGTGCAGCAGGCTGCATTGCGTAAGGGGATGGGTGACTCCCGCCAGCCCTTGGAGCATCAGTGCACGCAAGGACAGAAAGGAGAGTTGGTGTTTGTAAGCGGATGCATCAATATCAGGGGTGTTTTGTTTGTGTTCATTTCCATTTGGTTTGCATCTATCTTTGGGTAGAGGCAGAGAGGGCATTTAAAAATAGATGAAAAAGCATGAAATAGTCTTAAATAACGATGGAATCAATTCTTGCCTTTGAAAAAAGGTCTCACCCCTTAGAGGAGCGGAGACCATATTGCCACACCCGAGGAGCACATCATCACGGTGCCAGGGCAAGGACATTTGTCACCGCTCACTACATGAGCACGCGCACACACACACAGCGGGGAAAGATGGGGGAGGGGTGGGTTACAGGGAGCGAGATGGCACACGCGCACGCGCACGCGCACACACACACACACAGGAGGGGTGGGTTACAGGGAGCGAGATTGCACGCGCGCACGCACGCACGCACGCACACACGCACGCACACACGCACACACACACAGTTCCTAAGAAGGCTTCCCTGCTGCCTCCCTGCAGCCATAGTTCTCCATCAAACTGTGTAAACAGCAATGAGACCCAGTTTACCTCTTTATCGCTGACGCACACACACACGCACAGCACTCACTTCTCAGAAGCAGAGAAAACACCCACTCAGCTCACAAAATTTACTAGAAACTTGAACCAGAATCAAAAAGGTCCAGATCTCTACAATGACTCACATAACATGGCTCCAATTACAGACAACAGACACATGCACACCAACACATGCATTGGTGTTTTTTGATTGTGTGTAGCTACATAGGCTACAAAATGCTCCGCACACATCTGGTATGTATGTGTGAACAGGGTAGAAGCGTTAGTAGCTGTTACTCATATATTTCTGTGTGTGTGTGTGTGTGTGCGCGGCATTTGTCTGTGTGTGGCATTTGTTTGGGAGTAGCTGTTTACTCATATATTTCTGTGTGTGTGTGTGTGTGTGTGTGTGTGTGTGTGTGTGTGTGTGTGTGTGTGTGTGTGTGTGTGTGTGCATTAGCAGCCATATCTGGCAGAGGAGGAGTCTGTGGCAGCTCTTACCTGACGCGTGGGCCCTGGTGAGTGTGGCCAGCAGTAGCACGACGGGCACTGCCAGCCTGGGCGAGACTGAGCGCGGGGCCAGAGGGCTGGGCACTGCCACCATGCCGCCACTCATCTTCCACACGCCTGCCAAGCAGTGGAGGTGCGGGTCCACTCTGGCTCAACCTGTGTATGGAGGGCAGGGGAGGGGAGGGGAGGCCACCCAGTCAGTTGTGATGAAGGACATTTAAAGACACACTAATGAATGGACCCATGTGATTAGCATTAAAAAAAAGTGAACGCTGTTTAGCTACATTACGTGCCTGTGTACATCAAAAAAAGCAAAAAAAGAACATTTCGTTTCCATGAAATTGGCAGACGGCTTTAATGTATGGTTGAGAAAATCCCAGATCTCAAAAGCACTGCTGATTCTGAGAGAAGTTCATTCAACACAGGGTGACTCGAGGGGAAAACTGCTTTAGTGGGAAATGAAATGTCCTTTTGCCAAGAACAACTAGGGAGGGGAGAGGACACTGACACATGGTGATGTTTATGATGAGACATCTTATGATGAAACATGTTTAAACAACACACACGCACACTCAGAGAGCAGGGGAGAGAGAGAGAGAGAGTCCTATGAGAAACCCTGTGATAATGCCAGATGTACTTTACTGAAAATGCAGGGAGGTACACTTAGGAGAATAGATTTTTGATTGATGCAATAAAAAAAAAAAAGAATGAAACGCTACTATTTTGCTAATGAGCTCCAGGTGTGGAGGTCAGACAGATTGAACAGCAGATCCGCTTTAATCCAGCAGCAGCATGAAGCAGGCAGTAAACGACACTGCTTTCCCCGCTCACGCCAGTTACGAACGGCTCAAAACAGAGGTATTACAGAGGTCATTTTTACTGCACACGGCAACTGGGGCTCTGCAAGTAGCAAACAGAAAAGACCACACTTTAGACTTAAAAATAAAAATCACACTGTGCGTGTGTGGCCACTTAAGCATGCATAAGTGATAAAAAGGGTGATGTGATTACCGTAGGAGTAATTTGTGAGCAGGAATGGAATGGCAAAGGGGCCTTGCCATAGCCTACCTGATGTAATAAGTGCTTAAGCCATCCCAACAGTGTGCAGCTATTTTTGGTGGCAATTTAAAAAACGTAGGTTTAGCCTTAACTGTTTTGTGAACAGATGAACAACAAATGCACCTTTGTTGGGGTCAGGTTTTAGCTCACCAGAACGGATGTGTTGTACTGTAGGATAGGGCCTAGTTGATGGTGTTTAGCAGATATCACAATGTATTATTCATCATTATTATCATGGAATGTATGCAAGAAGATGGCCAATGGTTGTGACCAAATGAACAATATGAAAAAGAATCAGGTTTGACTGGGAAAGCCCTAAGTCTTAAGACAAATGCCTCTAGACCACCAGCACTCATAATATGGACAAATCCACTCTCATTGCTGTCACATAGGATATGTGTATCAATAGCTTACATGAGCCATCACGTTGCCACTGGCAACAGAACACTGAGGTTCTGTGTCCGGCAGCACTACACTAATGTGGTGATGTTACACATTTCCCTCCCGGCTCAGCAGAGTGAAATGGCATTCAGGCGGCCGAAATCTGGTGTGCGTGTGTGTGTAATTCAGGAAGCTTGTATAAGCCGCCAGGCTTCCTGTTGTGAGTGAAAGGTGGAAAAAATATTGTTTATGCCATGTGCGCTACACCTCACGAGAGGTGTATTGAAGACTAACCTCCTGAGTGCAGTAAGTAGAACAGGGGTCAAGGAGGAGGGCCGGTGCACACATGGTGTAGTTACAGGTGACTATAAATGGTGACTGCATTTAACTCAGATTTTGGGCATGATTTGTGCCACTTCATTAAAGGGATATTCCACCATTTGGGGAAATGCACTCATTTTCCACCTCCCCTTGAGTCAAACATTTGAGTTTTACCTTTCCCCAGTTCATCCAGCCATTCTCTGAGTCTAACAGTAGCACTTTTAGCTCCAGCTCATTGAATCAGATTAGACCGTTAGCTTATAGCAGAGAGCAATGAGCAATGAGCTGGAGCTAAAAGTGCTACTGTTAGACTCAGAGAACGGCTGGATGAACTGGAGAAAGGTAAAACTCAATTGTTTAACTCGAGGGGAGGTGGAAAATGAGTGTAATTCCCCAAATGGTGGAGTGTCGCTTTAACGTGGGGAAATGACCCTCTCATCAGGCTTGTTTAACGTGGGGAAATGACCCTCTCATCAGGCTTGTTTAAGTCACCCGCTTTTTATATCTGTTCATTTTTGCAATGTAAGAAGGTAATACTTCTGACCCTTTTCCGTACTATATGATAGTAATCAACCGAACCTACCATGCAATATGTTTTGTCAAAAGAGTAGGATTAATCAATCCATGCAGTCACTGACATTGACAATATGTAAGGGATAATGTATAGAACGCCGGTCATTATTGGGAAAATAAGTCCCGACAGGGCGAACCGGTCTTGTTTCGCCCTGAAGGGACTTATTTTCCCATAATGACCGGCGTTCTATACATTATCCCGCTTATTATATGGCTACTTGCCAAAACGAGATAATAAACTCCCCACGATATGACTTTAGCCTACATAGCCTAGCCTATTTGTTACCGTTAATCGTGGCATTTGCTGAGAAACAAATAGTTCGCAACAACACACGCTGCTGAACTTGAATCAAACATTCTTTATCACACAGCTGATCAACCGTCTGCTTTCACGTTTGAATGAAATTCCAGTCCTTGCGTAGTGATATGAAAGACGTATCAGAAGCACAAAACCCGTTGCCATTGACAGCGGTAATTATATGTTTGCAGCGGTAATTACATTAATTTATTTGACCGTAGAACGTTGGGAAATCCCATTCAACTCAATGGAGCGTTCTACTAGCATTGTGAAGAGCCGTATAATAAATGCCCATAATAATTTAAAAGCACACATGTGTGGGAATTCATGGGAAATGAAATGTCCTATGCCCTTCTGAATAATAGACCTTTCCAGTCCCGCCTCCGTAACTTCCGTATCCATCCAACTTCCGGGCGTCGATCGTCTATGGGAAATAACATGGCGTTTCGAAATATCATACCGGTAAAACATCTGTAGGTAGCGAAGTAGAAAAAACTGGTGGGCATATTGGCCTACACACTTCTGCCATCTAGTTTCCACTGGATTTTTTGATTGTCGGTGCCGTTTAAGTAGTATATTATAGACTATACTACTTAAACGGCACCAAAAATAAAAAAAGATCCAGTGGAAACTAGATGGCAGAAGTGTGTAGGCCAATCTGCCCAGCAGCTTTTTCTACTTTGTCCCCTACAGAGTTTGACAGGTACGATCTTTCAAAACGCCATGTTATTTCCCATAGACATTTGACGACCGAAGGTTGGATGGATACGGAAGTTAGGAGGCGGGACTTATTCTGGATACTTATTTTGATACATACATGTTCTATATTTCAGTCTTGCACTTTAATTTAATGTTTATTGTCTATGGCTATGTCTATAGTATGTCTATGTCTGTATTTAAAGTATGTCTATGTCTGCATGGGAAAGTAAGAAACGAAATTTCAATTCTTTGTATGACCAGTGCATGTAAAGAAATTGACAATAAAAGCCGACTTGACTTGAGAGGTCTATGCTGTTAGATTAGCTAGGCTTATATGCACATATGCTGAAGTTCAAGGCAGTATTCTCTTCCCAACCCAAATATGCACAGGACAAGCTATTCAGGATTCTGGATTATTAGACCTATGACATTGGTAGGCCGTTGTCATATTTACATGAGACTGCTGACAGCAACTTCGCCCAGATAAATCTGGTGAAGAAGGAAGAAGCATATAGCTATTCTTGTTGCAAACCTTAACAGAGAAAGCCATCAGAAGATGCATGCTATTCCTGGCTAACAGGAAATTGTGTTGTTGCTTTATCCTCCCAGAGTATTCTTGTCTTTAGACAGGAGTTGCGAAAACCTTTTTTCCCCCAGACATCTATTAAGATTGCAGTCTGACAACAGCAGATTTGACAACTGAAGGTACTTTTTTGAATGGGGTACACAATACAATGCAGGCTTTGCCAAGATGTTAAGAGGCTAGAACATTTCAACTGATGGATCTAATGACAAAGCCCAAATCTGACAGTATATGCTCTCACTCTAAAAGTAATGAGTAGCTGTTAATCATGTCTACTTAAAGCAAACAATGCTAGATGACGATGAACCTACTAAGTGTCATGTTAGAATAGTTTCAGATTTGCTAACCTCCTGAGTTATCTATCTTCTACTAAGACCTTTGAACTTTGGGGGGCTTGAAATTTAGGCCATGTCAGCCTGATAAACTTCTTTTACTATGGTTTCCAAATAAAAGTCAAAAATTAAATTCAGGCAAACCTTTCAGAATGCCATTCATTTCTACCGATACCAGTAAAATGTATAGTAATTCCATGTGCATGCCAAGGTCAAAGTTTTTCGGTGGAAGAAAACATTGTTTTCTATAACCATCATAATAAATATACAGCCCTTTGCCATTGCATATACTCCACTACGCACTCAAGTCAACTAGCAGGTCAGTGTCATGAGTGACTAATTCATATAAAAATAACCACAATAATAGACTAAAATCTTTACACATGATGCTGCTTGACCATCTTCAACAGACATGCCTGTCTCTAGTCACCAAGGTATGGGGCATTGCAAAAATGTGTACGGATCAGACTTCAAGAGGCTGTGTTTTAAACCCAACTCATGTGTTGAAGAGAAACCAGTCCGACCAGAACAAAACCACATGCCCCAAACACACAAGACGTGGCATCAAAATGGTGGACAGAGTCCCTTCCAAGTCTGCGCCCCAAATCCAAAATCCCACATAATCTATGGGTGTGTTTCTTTTCCATTTTTAAAGAGAAGGCCAGGAAGACTTTCACTTCTAAGGCACAAAAGTGTTTTCAATGGCATGTGCCTGCTGCCAGGGACTCCCCAAAAGGGAAGAAGTGTGGTTGGTACGAGAGGGGGTTGTGTTTGAGAAGAGAGACAGGCTCAGTTTGGTAGTGATATTGAGTCCACCCACCAACATAGAACCATCTATAATAGCACCTTGACAAATACTTTTGGTTTCATTAAGTCATTACACAGATGTGATCTGCACCATGCACAAGAGAGAGCCTTTGTCATATAGCATTTAAGTTGGTTCAAAGGATCCCTCCACCCCCAACACAAGTTTTATGAGGAGTGAAAACACATGGAGGGATGTGCAAGCAGAGAACATCAGGGGGGTGAAAAGGACTTGACATAGGACACTGCTTTCAGTCAGAGTCAAAATAACAGGAACTTAACAGTTCGCAGTTCCCAATTTAGAAAGACCTGGACAGCTAGCCTAAATGTGGGGCATACGATGAATTAAATGGAGATATTATGGGATTTTGATCTCTTACAATAACTATTTACAAATTGCTTCTTAACGATGCACTCTCACCAGATAACATGAAACGATAGGCTTCACTAGTCTAGAGGCTACAGCTCTTCTGAATACTCATGGCGACTTGTAAAACCGTATGCATACAGCACATTTCTATTCAGAATGGAGGAGGATAATAGTTGCAGCAGTAACTAACATGAGAGGGGGAAAATCCTCCCATGGCATCTCCCGAGCCCGAGCAGAGTCGGTCACACGCTCCGACACGTGCGAAATGTACTGAGGGCGAAGCTACAAAACAAAGAGGGCTTGCGCGTATCATCCAATACATCCTGTTTCACAGCATAACACGGGCTCTATCACTATATCATATATGTCAAGTGTTTTTTTCCGGCCGATCAAAAAGCACACAATGGAAATTGTTTTGAATGTCAGCAAACTTCCAATGTTGCCAGCTGCCTACAGATTGAACCCTAACTTAGAGAAAACAACAAAAACGTTAGTACCGAATCAAGTCAGGCGTAACAGTTGTCACCATCCTAGCTAGTCTACAGGCTAACAATATGTTCATAGTTGCTTTAACACAATTTATCAGACCTCTTAGGAGAAAATTAATTGAAGTCGATTTAACGCGAACAAGGTTCAGGAACAGCAATAACGTTAGGATTCAGTACCATCGTCTAAAATGTATTCACCTCCACCCACAGCAGTTACAAAAACAGCAAGGTTACTTTGCTTCATATTTAAAAGGAAAATTGTCAAAACAAATGGCTACTACGGTGAGATTGGTCGCAACAATAGCAACATTGTGTTCTTTTCCCAAGCTACGAATTGTCAATGTCAATAGAAAGTTCAAAAATGTGTTAAATTGTTACTGTCCAACGTACTGGCAGAATGTTTTCTTTCAGATTGCTGGAAGCTCGATAAGTGAACGACTAAACGGTAATATTAATCCATTATTTTGCTACCAAACACCAACATTGGCCATAACGTTAACAGAGCTCAGAGCCTCACAATTGTCTAACGTTAATATAACGTTAACGTAACCCATTCCTTAACGTTACATATTCTGTTAACGTTAAGCTTGTGAGGATAATTCAATAGTATTCTATTCTGAGACAGATTCCCACAACACAGACTGAGTAAATTTGTCGGCTGTGTGGCGTAAACTCGGGCTAGCAAAAAGCAAGCAAAAGGCAACAAATGTAAACGTTAGCAGCTAGCCTATTAGCAAAACCTGCTACAATTCTCGATACATACCAGTTTAAAGGCTATGTAAAAGCCCTCCTCCCTTCTTTCACTTGTGGAACATGTAGTCAGTTGTCCAAGGGAGTGTTTCGAAATAAATAAATGTAAAATCCTGTCTCGGTAAAATGGTCACGTTGCTGGTTCCTTGAGGTATCTTTCGTCCTTTACCCTCTCCCTTGCTCGGACAGGATTATTTGCTGAGCTTGTTAGCGAGGCAACGTTGATGAGGGACTACAGGGAACTCCACCAGCTGCCTCGCTCTGATATCGTTTCCATGGGAACTATGGTCGGTAGGTGAGTGCAAAGCTCTGGGTGAGGTTGGTGGTTGTTGGTGGAGGAGGGGTTTGTGTTTCCCGTAACATAACAAAAATAACTAGATAGAGTCTGTCAGGTATGTGATGTATCTCCGAGATTAATGTAGGCTACTAACGTTGCAGTAAAATACTTTTCTATCTCGTCTACTGGAGGGCTTTTTGGACTAGGCCTATGTCCCGTTATTTAACAGATTGATCGATTTTGAGGACTTTATCTGCTGGCTGCTGCTGTAGGCTTAGGTCTAATAGGCTTCTGTGATCTGTGAATGAATTTAATTGTAGGCCCAGATAGGTGTCTGTAGTCTATTGTTGGCTAGCTAGGTGGCGCTATAGCAGGTTATTTATTTTGTCGACCGAGAGGAATTCACTTCAGATGAAGTTTGGATGCCTAGGAATTCAAGTTTCTTGTATGTTGTCCAAGCGGTTTTTAACATGTCTTTACATTCACCAGTGTTAAAAGTTCTGCCTGTGCAGTTTTTTTGACCAGCCTATTCATTTTAAACTAAAGTCACTGGTCTTATGCCGAAACAGACTGTGGAGCTGCATTCCCAATTTACCGACGACAAAGGCATCATCTTCTAAGCTTGGGCCATCTACAGCGCAGACATAGGAGAGATCGACCTGGAAACATGCCCATCCATAGGTGGTAGCTTTAAAGGCACTCAGGCGATGGGACTGTTTACGTCGATGAGATCTGTTGTGCCTCATCATAAGCTAAGAAGGATGCTCTGGGGAGATTGGCCCTTGTAATGTTAATTGACGTGTGTATGTCGCTTCCAAAGCATCAGACAAATGAATTAAAACGAATAAGCAAAAAGTGTCATCAATGTCAGGCTCTCTCATTGAATATGAAATAACTAGAAATAGATCCATGGTTAGAAGTTTCATTTGTGATCAGAAGTTATAGGGATATGGTAGGCTATCCTAGCCTAAAATGCCACGAGTAATTCACAGAAAGTTTGAACAGATTATAGGACTCAATGAAATGAAAACTCTGCCTTTGATGCAAAATCACTAAATTTGGCTGTAATACAGTGCTCTAAGGAATAATTTACCATTCAATGTATTTGCTTTCATAGGACCTGGACCATTCCCTGGTATTTTGGATGTGTATATTTTTGGTGGTGGCTTGAATGAGCTCCGAGCAAGCTTGTTGGCAAATAAAGGGTTTGCGGTCATGGCATTGGCCTATTATGGCCATACCCAGATAGCAAAATTTGACCGGCCCACCTCTGGCCCACTACCTTGCCTCAGGGTTTTGTGAGTGTTGGCCCAGTTCTGGCTGGGCCTCCGGCCCAACAATGGCCCAATTACTGATAACTGACACAAAGAATTTCCTCTGGCCCAGATGTGGCCCACACACTGCAAAATGACTCTCATTGTTTCTGTTGGCCCAGGTCTGGCCCACACACTGTAAAATGACTCTTATTGGAACTGTTGGCCCAGGTGTGGCCCACACACTGTGAAATGACTCTTATTGTTTCTGTTGGCCCAGGTGTGGCCCACACACTGTGAAATGACTGTCATGCATTCTGTTGGCCCAGGTCTAGCCCACACACTATATAACTGAGTGTTGGCTGAGTGTCGGCTGGGCCTCTGGGCCTGTACTGGCCCACACACTATAAAACTGATCTGACTGAGTGTTGGCTGAGTGTCGGCTGGGCCTCTGGGCCTGTACTGGCCCACACACTATAAAACTGATCTGACTGAGTGTTGGCTGAATGTCGGCTGGGTCCCCGGGCCACATGTGGCCCATTAACTACCAAAAGTACTTGAAAATAAACACAAATCCAGAACTAGTAATTAAAAGCACAAGCTACTTTTATTAACAAGTTTGACAAACACAACCTTGCAAATAAAACAAACATTTAAAAATTATACAAGCTTTTACATATATACACTTTAGAAATTAAACAAGTTAAAATATACAATCTACTTTTATCTACAACAATCGACTTCTTTCATATACAAAAACACAAACAATTAAACATTTTAAAACTGTATAATGATTCAAAGAAATAAATGATTCTAAATTAACATTAAACATTTACAGAAATATTCTATCTCTCTCCCTCACTCACTCACTCTAAAAGAGTAATTCCATTGTCAGTAGTGGGATGTGAGTTAAGTGTTAAGTGCTTTAAATTCTGTATTTTTGTACCATGACCTACCCAGCTACATACATGCACACACACTCACTCTCAAAGTATTTTTCAATAGCAGCAACCTTTGCCACCTGCCTTCTCCTTCTGTTGCCGCTTCATTGTTGCCTCCACCAGTTTCAGCAGCACTAGCAGCCGGGGGTGTCTCCAAACTGCATTTAGGTATAAAAGAATATTATAAGATCATTATGAGGTCTAAAGCAAGATTTCAACATGTCATCTGTCAGAAGTTCTGTTTGTCCACTCAAATATACTTACAGATAGCCACCTCAGCTCTCTGTGGGGGTTGATCAAAGAGTTCTTTCCATCCATCCTTCAATTTGAGATGCATGGACAGCATGTCATTTCAAAAGAAAAGAAAAAAAATCATTAAACTATGTATCCTTTACTGTCTGACAAAATATTACTAAAGCCCAGTCTTGCCATTCTGCAGCTGTCTTGGTAACACCTCCCTGGTAGTTATTTTGGGCAACATTGACATTGTGTGATTGTTAAATGCTGATATATTACCAATGACAATCACCAAGAGCAAGACATATTTGTCAACACATACAGACCTGAAGCACTTGTGGACTTCCTTCACAAGAACCTTGTGGGTGCTCCAGTTGGTTGGCCATGTTTTCAACAGCGCATGTTTCCTGCCCACTCCTGTTCTTTGCTGACAAAATGGATGAGGCAAACCAAAAGCATCTAAAAATGACACATCACAAAACACAGGCCTAGATGAAAGCTGATTCCTATGATTTGGCTCATCTAAACAAAAACGTATTACTTATTCTATTAAATCAATGTACAACTTACCAAGAGCTCTTCAGGTCTCCTGTTTTTCCAACACAAGAAATGGTTCACACATGTATACACGGGTAGCCTTCAGTGCAGGCAGGTCTCTGTGTGGCCTGGATTCTGAGGTGTAGGCCTACATTTAAAAAAAGTCACAGTAACGTTAGGTTAATGGAAGTATATGTGCTCAAAATGATTACATGATCATAAAACAACCCCTCAGTACAAAATACAGAACGACCTTAAAATACAGATTTTGATGAGCTTTACATGACCAGGACAGGACCCACCCTGCTACCATCTCTCTCTCTCTCTCTCTCTCTCTCTCTCTCACACACTCTCTTAAGGCATACAGTCTCAGTCCTGCCTGCCTAGTGCCTGAAGTTGGATAGATAACGATGAAATGCCCAATTACCAATCGCTATATTCTAAGTCATGCAATACTGGTTAACTGTTAAGCTATTTCTAAAATGATTAGATCACACTTTTCTTTGAAAACCACATAATTATGCAAGTATAGCTAACGTTACAGCACTGAACGTTTTTGACCACCAACACTGACGTTAAAGGTAGCAGCTAATTAGGCCAACAAAGTAGGCTAAGAAATCATAACGTATGTTACCGCTAGCTTCGTCATCGTCAAGGGGGTTAGATTGAAACACCCATTCTTGTTATGCTACTTGTTAAACTGTGTCTGCAATAATAAGCCTACGTACATTCATAATGATTTACATGCAATAACAGGTAAAGTTGCATGTTACTTACCACAGGCAGTGTCCAAAACGAGACAGTTTCGCGCCGTCCTGCTGGTTTCAAACTGAACAGTTGCTCTGCTCGTGGCTCTTCCACATGTAATGGGCCGACAGTCACTTTACAAAATTGGGCCATGTACGTTTAGCGTCCGGCTGTCGCTAAATGTTTCATTTTTGCCGCCAACAGCCTCGATACTGATCAGTGTTCGTTTCTGAAGTATCGGGCCACACACTGTATGAAATCCGTCTGCCGAGATTGATTCGAAAACTGGCAGTAGCCCATCAAACCCCAATCGGGCCAAATAAGACACTCAGTAATCAGCCCAACTACTGCGTGTCAGTGTCGGCCCATTCAAGGGGACAGTGCCTCAGCCGACCTGAAACTCCGCCGACAGTGGCAGCACTCAGCCAGGATCGGGCCGACTGTGTTTACTGTGCTTCAGCCGACTCGGACCTCAGCCGACACTGCCAGCACTCAGCCAGAATCGGGCCGACTATGCTTGCTATCTGGGTAAGGATTTGCCAGAAGCCCTAAATAAACTGGACTTGGAGTACTTTGAAAAGGCTGTGACATTGTTGCGGACACATCCCAAGGTAACCATGAAATAAAAAGATACATTTTGAAAGAAAACAGAAATCCATGGGTAATATTCTGAAAAAAAAAAAGTGATGCTGGGTTTAGATTTGTGAAATTGTGAGCTGGAAAAATTAAAGTAATGTCTCCATCTAGTGTTTCCTTCAGAGCATTACATGTAGATGTTATCCACTGAGTCATGACTGTAAGATGATTTATCTGTGTGTGAAATATTTCATATCTCAAATTATTTCATCAGGTAAAGGGTCCAGATATAGGCATTCTGTCAATCTCCAAAGGTGGGGAGTTAGCACTGGCAGTGTCAGCTTTCCTTCCTGGAGTCGCAGCAACTGTCTTCATCAATGGCTGTATATCGCCAACACCCAAATTCCTCTCCATTACAAAGATATGGTCATCCCTCCCACCAAATATGATGAAAGCAAGGCTGTTGACACAGGTTATGGATTTCTGGATGTAAGGGAAGTAACTGTAGATCCTATGATTGAGAACAACACCTCTGTGTTTCCCATTGAACAAGCCAGCTGCTACTTCATGTTTGTAGCCTCTGAAGATGACAAGAATTGGAACAGTGGTTTATTTGTTGAACAGGCTGCTCAGTGGCTTCGAGACCATGGGAAGGAGAACTTTGAGGTGATCAGGTACCACAAGGCGGGTCACTTCCTGGAGGTTCCGTACATGCCCCATTGCCCCATCACTTTCCACCCAGCAATAGGCGCTGTGGTGGCATTTGGAGGGGAACCCCAGGCTCATGCTGAGGCCCAGGTCGATCTATGGAAGAGGGTCCCGGAATTTTTCAAGAAGCATTTAAATAATGATCATTCCGACTTTAAAGCAATGCTGTAATGTGTGATTTAGTTCATCAATTATTGTTTTACTGAATGTTGTAGGGCTTCAGGGATAGGCTTGGTGGATTGCCATCGGCGTGAATGATATAAAGTTACAAATACTTACTGACAAAGTTAATGTTTTTACTGATATGCTGCACAATATTAAGTACCAAGTGTGTACTGCTTTCTACAGAGACTGGAGATGTTATCCACTGTGCAGTACTTCACAATGTCTGCTGATGCTGCAATGCTGGCTCAGTTAAAACTAACTATTTGAAGTCTATTTGAAATATTTACTAGAACATGCCAATTACCCATTTGCCGTCTAAAATACAGAATTATCTACAAATGGCACTTTAAATTTCTAAATGTTCATATAATTATTCATAAATTGTAAATAATTAAAAATGTAGAAATAATATTTAAATGTGAAAATGATTTGTACAAGTAATTGTCAATATTACAAATGTAGCCTACTACACTTACAAATCTATTCTACAGGAGGATTTGTAGGGTAGCTGTTTTAACTACTCCTTCAGAGTTGCTTCGGTGGCCTCCCCCAACAGTGTTCTTCTTGCACAGTCACTCAGTTTGTGGGGATCGCCTGCTCTAGACAGCTCTACACATTTGCCATTTTCCTACATTTGTTAATGATGGATTTCACTGAACTCCAGGGGATGTTTTTTTGTATAGTGTACGGTGTAGCTAGGAATTGTAGCTAGGAATACTGATTAACCAGTGCATTCCAGACACAGGTGTCTTTATTCTACTTAACACATTCACTGCAATCAGGCGATCTTCATTTAAAATATTGTGAGGCTACTAGCACCAATTAGCTGGACTGCTGTTGAGTTAGAGGTCAGTCACTTAAGAGGGTGAATATTTA
This sequence comes from Alosa sapidissima, assembly GCF_018492685.1. NCBI lineage: Eukaryota > Metazoa > Chordata > Actinopteri > Clupeiformes > Clupeidae > Alosa > Alosa sapidissima. The sequence goes on along the minus strand of NC_055962.1, from coordinate 29,172,026 downwards.
TGCAACCTCTTCTTCTAGATTATATATATTTTTTTTATTAATTCACATTACTTTGTAGAAATCTTATTTCACTTTGACGTTAAAGAGAGTTGTTTTTATGTATTCTTGTCAAAAAAGCCAAATTATATTGACTACGTTTCAATTTCTAAAGGCAATAAAAGGGGAAAATATCCAAGAGTGAATACTTTTAGGCACTGTAGTTCAGTAGTCTAGTCATTATTAGTAAAACGGTATTAAGGAATACATGCACAAATACTTGGAATGGGACAATTCGATAATATACCGATAGGTTTTGATACAATTTGAAACAGCAGTGGTTGAACATCAACTGTCCTGGGAATTTATTTTTAAAAAGTTCAGCCTACTGGAAAAAAGTGTTTGACGAATGAAATAATAAATACAGTCAGTTTCTGTTGTTGGGTTGTCGATAACAGTTACCAGTCAGTAGAATTCAGATATAATAATAATAATAATAATAAATATAACCGCAAGCGGTGATTTACGGGGTCCGAGCAAAACGAACATGAGGTAGCATAGCTTTTTAGTTTTACATATGCTTTGATTGTTTGGGCCCAATTGTTCAAAAGAAACGCGATTGGATTTCGGTTATCGGATTTCAGTTACCGGATTTCGGCTATCGGATTGGATCAAATCTTGAAAATGGCTTGTTCAAAGGGAAACAAGGATCCTGAAATTGGATTAGATCACATAATCTATTCTTGATTTTGATCTGGATAAAACCTTCACTTTGTGTTGTTCAAAACTTTTGAGTTGGATTGGAATAAATTTGATGCATAAAATTAGGATTACCCTGTGCTGTAACGTTATAGTGTGCTAACCTCCACAACCTAATAGTATTCTAACAATACCCTATTCTAGTGTGCTAACCTCCACAACCCAACAGTATTCTAACAGTAGTATTCTAGTGCGCTAATCTCCACAACTCAATAGTATTCTAACAATACTCTATTCTACAGGACTATGCTATCTGTTAATGGAAGGCAGTGTTTCCCACAGAATGGAATTGTATTTGTGGTGGTAGGTGAAGGGGGGTGGGGGTGGGTTCTGTGTTGGAGTCAATAAGATGAACAGCCTATAATTATGCAGTTATACTTGCCTTGCACGACAAGTCCTGACAAGTAGCTGTAACGTTATAGTGTGCTAACCTCCACAACCCAACAGTATTCTTAACAGTATTCTATTCTAGTATGCTAACCTCCACAACCCAGCTGAAGGAACTGTAGGGGGCGATGTGGGTCGAGGTAGAGTGAGTGTGTGGCGAGCAGGCAGAGCCTCGGTCAGAAGGCTCAATGGTATGAAGTGATGACACGGAGATGGCAGGTTTCGGTGCAACACAAGTGAACTTTATTTGAGTTTCAATTCATCTGTTCTTTTGTTCTTTACTTGTATGTGTGCTGCATCAAAGAGGAAACAAACAGAAAATGGAGTAATCAGTGAAATGGGGTAAATCAGTACAGATCCCAACTCACAAACAAACCAATTGACATTTGAACAATAAACTAAAATCATATGGCTATATAAGGTACAACTAAACAATACTTGACATCCCAAGTCAACCAACATCACCTAACCAACAAACAAAGACCTTAACTTTACACATGATGGCAGAGCTACTCTACAAACTGATAAACATCACAAAAGTCATAGTGAGGGTCATTAAAGTGATGACTTGCGTTAACTCAAAGACGCACACAAAGCAGGACACACTGGAGTGCTGGGTTGAGATGAACAAAAGAGTGAACTGAGGGCGAGCAAACAATTTATCCTGGTCTGAGCCCCTGCTCCGGAGCTACAGGGTTTCCCAGCAGGTAAACTGGGTGTGGTTAGGTTAGATCCTGCAATTTCTCCACAGCACTTTCACCACAAGCCCTCCTTACACTGACAGACTTTGGAAAGATTTGCAAAGATTTGGAAAAGATTTTTGAAAGATTACAGTCTCAGACCCTCTCACATCTAAAGACAAGTAGTAGAGTTTTAAGTCACAGACTATGATTTTGCAATGACTAGGGATCTTGCAGGGTCACTATTTACAAGACTGCAACACGATTCCTTTAAATTATTACCCATCGTGCAATAGATAAACAGGAACTGAAAATTATAGCCTACTAAACTCAAAGTCGTATTTTCGTGTTTCTGCAGCATTGTTTCATGCGTGACATCCTTAACTCCTTGTTCTGTCAAGTGGAACAACACACTTGCCGACTAAATATGTATAAGAAATGACAAATATTATAAGAATAGCAAATAATTATAGGCTACAGCTGTGTCGGAGTCAATAAGAAAAACAGCCTATAATTATACAGTTACACTACAAGTCCATATTGACAAGTAGCTGTAATGTAATAGTGTGTTAACCTCCACAACCCAACAGCATTCTATTGTAGTATGCTAACATCCACAACCCAACAGTATTCTAACACTAATGCTTCAAGTGGGATTTGAACTCTCAACCTAAGGATCACCAGTACAAGGCATTATCTCACTGAGCCACTATCAATCCTACATGTTGGCCAGTCACATTCACATGGTGAAAATGTGTATTGGTAAACACACAACAAGAAAAACTCTAAGCATACATTTGACAATAAAATGAAGGGCTTTCCTAAAAGAGTACACCTGAAAACTTTTTGAAATTCTGGGGCAATAAGACATTTGTAGAGAAGAATACTAATGGATGAAATATAAATATGATAGACTTTATGATGAAGGAAAAATAGTAAACAAAGAAGTTCCCCTGAATGTCATAGAGTGTCTCGGCATTGTGATTCTTGACAACTGATGAGTGTGAATGTTGATTGGCTGATGTCATTCAGGTGCTGTTCAATGGTGTGAATCTTCAATAACCAATAGCATGTGCAGCTTGATCCTGAAGTTCTAATGGGGATTCAAACACTCAACCTAAGAAACACCAGTACAAGGCATTATCCCACTGAGCCACTAACAATCATACCCATTGGGCAGTCACATTCAAATGGTGAAAACGTGTGTTGGTAAACACACAAGAAAAACTCCAAGCATACATTTGACAATAAAATGAAGGGCTTTCCTAAAACAGTACACCTGAAATCTTTTTGAAATTCTGGGGCAATTAGACATTTGTAGAGAAGAACACTAATGGATGAAATATAAATATGATAGACTTAATGATGAAGGAAAAATAATGAACAAAGAAGTTCCCCTAAATGTCAGAGTGTCTTGTGTTCTGATTCTTGGCAACTAATGACTGTGTATGTTGATTGCCTGATGTCATTCAGGTGCTGTTCAATCTTCAATAACCAATAGCATGTGCAGTTTGATCCTGAAGTTCTAATGGGGATTCGAACACTCAACCTAAGAAACACCAGTACAAGGCATTATCCCACTGAGCCACTAACAATCATACACATTGGGCAGTCACATTCACATGTGAAAATGTGTGTTGGTAAACACAAGAAAAACTCCAAGCATACATTTGACAATAAAATGAAGAGCTTTCCTGAAAGAGTACACCTGAAATCTTTTTGAAATTCTGGGGCAATTAGACATTTATAGAGAAGAACACTAATGGATGAAATATAAATATGATAGACTTAATGATGAAGGAAAAATAATGAACAAAGAAGTTCCCCTAAATGTCAGAATGTCTCGGCGTTCTGATTCTTGGCAACTAATGACTGTGTATGTTGATTGCCTGATGTCATTCAGGTGCTGTTCAATCTTCAATAACCAATAGCATGTGCAGCTTGATCCTGAAGTTCTAATGGGGATTCGAACACTCAACCTAAGAAACACCAGTACAAGGCATTATCCCACTGAGCCACTAACAATCATACACATTGGGCAGTCACATTCACATGTGAAAATGTGTGTTGGTAAACACAAGAAAAACTCCAAGCATACATTTGACAATAAAATGAAGGGCTTTCCTAAAACAGTACACCTGAAATCTTTTTGAAATTCTGGGGCAATTAGACATTTGTAGAGAAGAACATTAATGGATGAAATATAAATATGATAGACTTAATGATGAAGGAAAAATAGTGAACAAAGAAGTTCCCCTAAATGTCAGAGTGTCTCGGCATTCTGATTCTTGGCAACTAATGACTGTGTATGTTGATTGCCTGATGTCATTCAGGTGCTGTTCAATGATGTGAATCTTCAATAACCAATAGTATTCGAGCTAGAGCCTAAAGCACTACCAGGGATTCGAACTCTCAACCTAACAAACATCAGCACTAGGCATTATCCCACTGAGCCACTGACAATCCTACATATTTGGCAGTCACATTCACATGGTGAAAAGGTGTGTTGGCAAACACACAACATCAAGAAAATTCCTAGCATACATTTGACAATAGAATTAAGGGCTTTATAAAAAAGAGTACAGATCTGAAAATGTGCACTGTTAATGGTATCCACATAATGATGGTTGTATGGTTGTTCACCAAGGAAAAAAAATTACTCATATAGGAATATAGGTGATATAGGAGAAATGGGCTGAGTGGTCAAACTTTATTGGTCTTTATCTCTGAAATGGAAAAACATATCCAAATTCTTTTGATAACTTTTGTGAGGCTTTGTCTAAACATTGTCTGTGAGAATTTTGGTGAAGATTTGATAATTTTTGAAGTATGTGAAACTTTTTATGATGTTTGGCTTTTCTCTGAAATTGTGGCAAAAGTAAACATTTTTAGAGCATAAGACCAGGGTGAAAAAGATGCATCTAAATGTAGAGATTAATATGATGAAAGAATTTTGAGTCTAGGTCAATCTGGTAAGGAGAAATAAGCATTTTTGACAAGAGCGCCACCTTTGGGTGCAGTACCCCAAATTTTGGGTTATGGGTAGTGGGGGGTACTGGTAACAATACTTGAAAATGTTTAGTTTCTAGGACTTACGGTTTATAGGAATATAGGTGATCTAGGAAAAATGGCCTAAGTGGTCTAACTTTATTAGCCTATATCTCTGAAATGGAACAAAATATCAAAATTCTGATCCATAACTTTTGTGAGGCTTGGTCTAAACATTGTCTGTGAGAATTTTGGTGAAGATTTGATTATTTTTGAAGAGTGTGAAACTTTTTATAATGTTTGGCTTTTCCATGAAATTGTGTCAAAAATAAACATTTTTAGACCATAAGACCAGGGCCAAAAAGATGCATCTGAGTTTAGAGATTAATATTATTAAATAATTTTGAGTCTAGGTCAATCTGGTAAGGAGAAATTAGCATAATTAACTTTTTTTTCCAACAGCGCCACCTTTGGGTGCAGTACCCCAAATTTTGGGTTATGGGCAGAGGGGGGTACTGGTAACCATACCTGAAAATTTGAAGAGTTTTGGAGTTACGGTTTAGGCAGCAGTATGACTTTTACAGAATTTTGGCCAAAAATGAACGGTACAGAAACAATAGGGGTCCTGCAGCTACGCTGCTCGGACCCCTAATAATACATTTTATTTGTTACATAGCGCCTTACAAAGCACCCAAGGTCGCTTTACACCAGAGGCGGACAGAGTACACAGCTTCATTACTTGAGTAAAAGTACAGATACCCTTTGCTAAATTTTACTCAAGTACAAGTAAAAGTACAACAGTCAGATGTCTACTTAAGTAAAAGTACTGAAGTAGCCTACTTGTTTTTAAAAGTACTTGAGTATCAAGAGTACATTTCTAAATATTGCATTACTACTGCCACAGTGTTTACATTTATGTACAGAAACGTCCTACATGGAGTTATGAAAAATGTTAATGTAATACCTTAGAGAATGTAAAAGGAATTGAAAGTAAAATCAAGTCATTTTCATCTTTTTACCATGTTGCCAGGGATGGGTATCTAATACATGTATTTAAAATACGTATTTCAAATACAAAATAGGCCTACTATTTTGTAATTGAAACACTTGAAGCAAAAACTATCATTAACTTGTTCAGAAAATTGAAATAGTCTGGCAAGGTGGGGCCACGGGTTGGCACAAATTTCCGGGATGGACCTGCTGCGTCTTCATCTATTGTTTCGTTCATGGTTTCTCTCTTATCTAAATCTAACCATGGAGTTGACTTTGGCAGAAAGCTGAAGGTGATTGCTGATAGGCTGTCCCAATCAGTGGCGCCTGCACAATCCAATCACGTTTGAGAGGGAAACAACAAATTGAAGGTTTCCGAGATTTTTCTTTTTTCCTTTTTTTTAGAAGTAGTAACGGGTACTCACGGTTATGGATAGAAATGTAGTGGAGTAAAGAGTACAATATTTGCCTCTCAAATGTACTTGAGTAAAGTCATGAGTACTCCCAAAAAATGATACTCGAGTAAAGTACAGATCCCTCAAAACTGTAGCCTACTCAAGTACTGTACTCAAGTAAATGTACTCAGTTACTGTCCGGCTCTACACACTAGACATTTACGCGTAAGACAAAATGCCAGACGGAGCAGCGTAGTCGCCAGCGTTCCCGTGACATCAAGACAAACAAACAAATTTACAAAAGACGCACAAGACAAAAGATGGCTGATGGAGCGGCGTAATCGCCAGCGTACCCAAGACACCTAACAGTAGACATATAAGACAGACAACAAAAAAAATTAACAAGTAATAAAATAAATAAATGAACTAGATGTACCGCATAGCGGTACAAAATATGACCGCCGATCAGTCCTGTACATCCATTCCGCAAAAAATAAATGATGTTTTCTAAACAAAGTTCGGGAGGAGCCCTTAGGGATGATTGACAGCAATTAACTCACCTGTCTTCCGCCGCCAGGGTATTTAAGCCGGCCTCCTTATCCATACGTCACACGCCGCGGCACTCACAAAAGTCTCGGACCACAGTGGGAGGAGAAGGACTCGTAATTTTAGACCGAGTCCTCGAGACCAACGCATTTTTTATGTTCATATAAAAAAACAGACAACACATAACAACAATAATAATAAAATGCAATGTTGACCGGCATTATTTAAAAATGACATCCCATGGTGCAATGCAAAGATACTGCCGTCAGAGCCGTTTATTTATTTCTATGGCTCTGCTGCCGGTGAGTGTCTGTAGGTCAGCATAGTCCATATTAAGACGTTAAGACTGCTCCTCTAAACATTTCCCAATCTAGCTTAATCTGTAGGCCTAACTGTTGATTATTAACTGGGGTGATATTAAATTATGAATATTAAAACTGAAATTTTTTTATGGTCTTGGTCTCGACTCGGTCTCGACTCCTAAAGGACTCGGTCTCGACTCGGACTTGCTTCCTCAAAGACTCGGTCTTGACTCGGACTTGACTGTATTTGAAAACCAACAGACTCGGTCTCGACCCTTCAAAGACTCGGTCTTGACTCGGACTCGGCATAGGCGGTTTCGTCCCCATCACTACAGTATAGCAATCATGCTGACGGGCGAACTAGTGAAATCATATTAATGAATTTGTCTCCATCTTCTACTCCATCCCCCACTCGTGAAACTTTTGTGTATGCTTGTTTGGAATGTGTGTTTGCGGGCCGCACACAAAGTAGCCTACAGCCTCCATCCATTGCAACTGGACTGATGAAAGGTACACCTGTAGGCTACATTGTATTTGGGAAAAGCAGAAGGTAGCAGCATAATGTATTTATTTATTTTTTTATTAAACAAAACAATCCCTGTCAGTTCCATGCAGTTTTCAACAGCTATCAAGAAGAGAGGTCATGTCATGGATTTTTGTGTTTCTTCTTCTACATATGCATAATTTTTTTCATCTAGTTCATATGATATTCAGCTTTATTGTCAATGCACAAATTAAATACCAGTAGTCTAAAACAAAATGCCGTTTTACCCAGTGGTGCAAATAACTGACATGTCCAAAAGGGCCTTCATGAAATGCGTTGCTAGACTGTTCATACACATTTTAACGGGCCAAGTTGAAGAGCTACTGTCCGTTATTGTTTGTGCAAATAATATGCTGATTTATGTTCCCTTGCATTTTGCAACTATGAGGTCTTTAGGCTTTCGCCAGACCAAGCTCAATCTTTTTAAGAAATCGAAAAGGAATCGCCAGCAGATCAGGCTGAGTTCACACAGCCTAAATATTGTTTAATTTTGCGATTGAGATATCCACGCACCCCCCCCCCCCCCCCCCCCAAATGCAAGGGAACATAAATCAGCATATTATTTGCACAAACAATAACGGACAGTAGCTCTTCAACTTGGCCTGTTAAAATGTGTATGAACAGTTTTTTTTTTTCGTTTTTTGCTTATTTTTATATTCATTTTTCGCTTGCTCTGTCATGACGAATGGCTGAGAAACTCCATCGCTACCTTTTTCTAGCCAATGCCTGGCGTGTATGTGTATTTGAATGCAGTAAAGCAATTCGTTACACTCGTTACCCGAAAAAAGTCATATAACCATTCCAATGACTCTGAAGCTGGTAAATGAAGGTAAATTAAGCTAAAAAAAACTTGCATATTAAGCTAAAAAACCTGCATAGTGTGCCTTTAACTTGAATTCAACAGTTTTTAACAAATTAGCGTAGCGTGGTTATGATGAACCAGATTTAAGCACAATTTAGTACAACCTGGAAAATCATTGTGTGGTGGTTAATGTTGATATTGTGGTGGGCCGCCACAAATAAGTCAATGTATGGGAAACACTGATAAATGACAATTATACATGCTAAAGTTTCCATGCCCCTTCATGAAATGTTCTATAATGTATCCCTTTATAACCTCCTCTACTACTGTTCAAAGTAAGGGGATGCAAACAATGACAGACAAACTTCACAAGGACATAACATAAATAAGGACAATAAATAAATAAATAAATAAATAAATATACATACATACACATGCACATACATTACCTTAGTGACAGCAAGGGTGTGCATTTCACAAGGACCTCAGCAGGAGCCAGTGCAAAACACTGCAATATTCACACAATGTCAACATTAAACACAACACACACAATTATCACACACACACACACACATTGCAAATGGCCACAGTTTGGATATTGCACATTGTCCGACATCAAATATTGCGCAATTCTCCAAAAAATATAATGAATAAGTATAAGTTATATATTATAATTACAATAATACATATTTATCCATAAATAAATAAATAAATACATATTAAATGCAAACCCCAATATATCCAGGAAAAATATTACAGTATCACCTGGTGACTTAATTTATACTCTAAAATCCTCCGCATATTGCTACTGCAAAATTTGTTTAAATTTGTTTGAAAAAAGAAAGATTTAACAAAAAAACAAACATACACTCCACAGTTTATGCTATCAGACAGTTTTATAAATGTTGGGCATTTATGATAAAATTCATATCTAAATACAAGATTCACCAGCTTCCCATGGATCGCTAGATACTGTAACAATAGGTATCTCTGCAATGTTGGCATTATTTTTATCATTTCATAATCAAATGTTTTGATTGAGTCAAAGACTTTTGCTGTTACAGTTATTTCATTATTTTGGGGGTGTTGTTCCATCAGCTCCAAAATCATAACAGCCCAATGCATGTTGTTAAAATTGACTGGAATCACTTCTGTGTGGTAGCCCGTCAGCATGATTGCTATACTGTAGTGATGGGGACGAGACCGCCTATGCCGAGTCCGAGTCAAGACCGAGTCTTTGAAGGGTCGAGACCGAGTCGAGACCGAGTCTGTTGGTTTTCAAATACAGTCGAGTCCGAGTCAAGACCGAGTCTTTGAGGAAGCAAGTCCGAGTCGAGTACATTGATGTCAGGGCAAAATACACTTTTTAAACACTGACTTATAAATGTCGATTTGTTGTCAGTTTTGCTTGGAGCATTTTCATATAAATGTCTATTATTTTATCATCTAGACATTCACTACTTCTAATCACGTTCATATCCTTCTCTGTCATATTTGGAGGCAAGTTAACATCTCCTTGAGGAATCCATTCTTGAATTTCAAATGGTTCATGACTACCACACTGTTTATTATGACCGCCGCTAGCGAAGCAGTCATATAATGATTGTCAAAGTTTTTTTTTTTTTCTTTTTTTTTCGTCATCTACTTCCTGAATTTTTGGTCAACGATACCCGGGACACCGAAACACCGGTGCACATGAAATTTGGCCCCACTAGACTTTTACGGAAAAATGTTGTTTCGTCCCCGGGGGCCACTCCCCCCCCCCCCCCCCCCCCCCGTGCTGGGCCCCCCGAACCGCAAAAAACGCAGTTTTTCCTAAATAACTACCTGAACCGTGGCACTGAGGATGAAGAATCTTTTATGGTATGTTGGTCTCAAGGGCCCACATCAACCTGGCCCATAATCACTCATTTGTGATTTGCACCCCCCCCCCCCCCCGGTAAAAAATGAAAATGCAATATCATTCTGCTTTAATCGCCCCTATCTTCAGTTAAGATGTTCAGAACTGCACCAAATTTTATGTGTATGATTGACCTGGCATTCTCTGGGGGTATGCCAAGTTTCGTAGAATTTCATCCATGGGGGGGTTTAAAAAAATGTAGGTTATGTGTACATTTAGTGACTGTACACTCATTGGCCTGTAGATGGCGGTGCACACATATACACATGCACACACACACAGGCACGCACATACTATAGGTATTAGAACGGCCGATACATAATTACAAATTCAGTAGGATTAAAAGAAAGCCAAATATTCATCATATCATCATCATGGCTGCATTTCCAGTATTGGCGATACGTAGTTGTTTGTCCACTAGATAGCGCATCGTTGCAGTGAGACGTAATTTTGTTGGAAGTTAAAAGTGGGTTGGAAAAACAATGGACGCTTCCTACAAGGACTGTAGTTTGTCGCAGAGAACGTCTAATAAGGATAGGACGATGTTCACATGAAATGTAATTCCCATTTCTTCTTGAAGCCGAAATAAATCTGAGAATGTTTATCGGACATGCTTGGTGTTTACTGCAGGTATGTTAATCTTATATCAATAAGGACCTAGGTACAATAATGTTACCGTTAGCGTTGGTTGAGTGATGGAGGCCAATTTGATTGACTGCATTTGTAGAAAACTATAAATGCGGTTATACCAAGCAAATTGATAGCAGCACTGTAATTGTATCTTTCGACTGTCATTTGTTGCACGTGCTACAAAAATCATTCTGTGCAATGGAAGATTTACCAACGTTACACCGGTCTGATACAGTTTTGCCTATACATGCGTGAGACTGAGACGCCCGTTTATTTGTTTTAAGTGTGTGCAGGGTGTGAGAGGGGAATCGATGTGCTTTGATTCCAGCTTGGTAGTTGTAGTCTGTGAGATTAAAAAGCACGTGTGTGTGAAGTATCCAAACAATGACACCTTCATTTCATTATGGCTGCTTTAGCAACACACCTAAGCTACTGTGTAGTGGGTCCCATTTAGTACTTCATTCGCGCTTTCCTTGACTCATGGAGCTGCGTGAATTTTATTACAACTTTTCGCCACGATATGGCAGTTTAAGTCCGCTTGATACTTACTGTAAGACGTAAGCCATTGGTTTCCAAAGGAGATTTTATTTGTGTCGCCAGCATAGCCTATTGACAATTTATGTTGTAGGCTAAATAGGCCTACCTTATAGGCCTACCTGTAGCTTAGGGAAGCTAACAGCTTCCTATTAGGATCTAGTTTGTTAGTTACAGTTTTGTCATAACTCCCTGATGCATTTTTGCATTTAGAATAGCCAGAGCATGGATATCTCAATGGGAAAATTAAACAATATCGGGCGCCTATGGACTAGGCTGGGTGAACCCAGCCTGATCTGCCCGCTATTTATTTTTTGATTTCTTAAAAGATTGAGCTTGGTCTGGTGAAAGCCAGACTAGCCATGGACCTCAGTTACACAATGCAAGGGAACATGAATCAGCCTATATTTGCACGAACAATAACGGACAACAGCTCAACTTTGGCCCGTTAAAATGTGTATGAACAGTCTAGTGACGCATTTCATCAAGGCCCATTTGGGCATGTCAGTTATTTGCACCACTGGTTAGATGTAAAACTACGGAAGCGTATTGCTGCCACACTAAAATCAATAAAAAGGCTCTGTATTATGTAGGCTAATTACGTGAAAAGTTTCTTGTTATAACAATATCTTTTTCACGTTTTAACGTTATTTCATGATAATGATATTTTCACGTTATAACGTGAAAATATCATGTTATTTCAAGATAAGATTTTTTCACGTTTTTACAAGATATTTATCACGTTTTTTCATGAAAATATCACGTTATTTCAAAATAACGAAACTAAACGAAACAAGGCCACGAGAGCTCATGGCTGGCATAAATGATAATCGTCTCTGAACTTGCACCCTGAATGCTATTAGGCCTACACAGTGCTGCTTGATGAGTGTTTGTTTTTGTGCATCTGTGTACAGTATCAAAGTCAAAGTCAAAGTCAAAGTCAAAGTCAGCTTTATTGTCAATTTCTTCACATGTTCCAGACATACAAAGAGATCGAAATTACGTTTCTCACTATCCCACGGTGAAGACAAGACATATTTTACCAATTTAGGTCCACAGACAAACATAACATTCAAGTAAACAAAAAAGTAAGTAAATAAGTAAATAAAAAAGTAAGTAAATAAGTAAATAAGAGGGCACATATAATAATGAGAAAATAAGAGCAGCAAAATGTGGTTGAAATTGTGCATAGACAGTCAATAAAAATACTAGTGCAAATACAGGCCAATAAAAGGCTTGGGTAGTTCTGTTTGACCTAAGTAAGAAGAAAGTGGCATAGTGGTGCAAGTTATGTAAGAGCAGCAGAAGTGTTGTGTTTTCAGGACAACAACACCAGTTGTAAAGTGTACAAGTGTGCAAGTGTGCAAGTGGAGTAGTGCAGGCGGCCATTTTGGGTCCAATGTCCAGGATGTTATGTAGCTGAGGGTGGAGGGGGGAGAGGAGGGAGAGAGTTCAGCATCCTTACGGCTTGGTGTATGAAGCTGTTGGTGAGTCTGGTAGTGCGGGAGCGCAGGCTTCTGTACCTCTTCCCAGAGGGCAGTAGATCAAACAGATTGTGAGCGGGGTGACTTGCATCACTCACAATTTTGGTCGCCTTGCGGGTGAGGTGGGTGGTGTAAATGTCCTTCAGGGAGGGGAGTGAAGCACCAATAATCCTTCCAGCTGTGTTCACTATGCGCTGCAGGGCTTTCCTGTTGTATTCAGTGCAGCTTCCGCCCCACACAGCGATACAGCTGGAGAGGATGCTCTCGATGGTGCCTCGGTAGAATGTGGTCATGATGGCTGGTGGAGCACTTGCTCGCCTGAGTTTCCGCAGGAAGTACAGGCGGCGCTGAGCTCTCTTCGCCAGTGATGCAGTGTTGGTGGTCCAGGAGAGGTCTTCACTGATGTGCACCCCCAGGAATTTGGTGCTGCTCGCTCTCTCCACCACAGCACCGTCGATGGTCAGTGGCAGGTGTTGGGTGTGACCTCTCCGGAAGTCAACAACAATCTCTTTGGTCTTGCTGACGTTCAGCAGGAGGTTGTTGTCCCTGCACCACGTGGTCAGATGGTCGACCTCCAACCTGTATTGAGTCTCGTCGCCCTTGGTGATGAGACCCACCAGAGTTGTGTCGTCAGCAAATTTCACTATGTGATTGTTGCTGTAGGTTGCAGTGCAGTCATGCGTCAGCAGGGTGAAGAGCAGCGGACTGAGCACGCAGCCTTGGGGGGCCCCTGTGCTCAGTGTGATGCTGCTTGAGGTCTTGTTGCCAACACGTACTACTTGGGGCCTCTGACAGAGGAAGTCCAGTAGCCAGTTGCAGAGGTAGGTACTGAGTCCCAGTTTGTCAAGTTTGCAGATGAGTTGTTGTGGTATTATGGTGTTGAATGCAGAACTGAAGTCTATAAACAGCAATCTCACATATGAGTCTCTTTTTTCCAGGTGGGTGAGGGCTGGGTGGAGGGCAGAGCAGATTGCATCCTCTGTAGACCGCTTGGCTCGGTATGCAAACTGGAAGGGGTCCAGGGTGGGGGGGAGAATGGCTTTGATATGTGACATGACAAGCCGCTCAAAGCACTTCATGATGATGGGTGTCAGTGCCACAGGGCGGTAGTCATTGAAGCAGGATGGAGCAGTTTTCTTCGGCACAGGTATGATGGTGGCAGCTTTGAAACATGATGGGACGATGGCTTGCTTCAGGGAAGTGTTAAAGATATCTGTGAAGACATCCTTAAGCTCCCCTGCACAGTCCTTCAGCGCACGACCTGGGATGTTGTCTGGACCTGTTGCCTTACGGGTGTTGATAGCAGCAAGTGTCCTCTTCACGCTGTCGGCAGAGAGGCACAGGGGCTGCTCATGTAGAGGGGGATGGGTCTTCTGTGGGCAGGTGCTGTTTTGTGCTTCAAAGCGAGCAAAGAAGCGGTTCAGGTTGTTGAGCAGAGGGATGTTGCTCTCACAGCTCTGTGGCGCGGGCTTGTAGTCCGTGAGGGCCTGAATGCCCTGCCATAGGCTTTGTGAGTTCCTGCTGTCTTTGAAGTGGGTGGTTATCTTGTGAGTGTATTCCTTTTTTGCTTCCTTGATGCCACGGGACAGGTTGGCTCTCGCTGTTTTCATGCCAGCTTTATCCCCAGCTCTGTAGGCTTTGTCTCTGGCCCTCAGCAGCCTGAGGACATCCCCTGTCAGCCATGGCTTCCAGTTAGCCCGAGTGATGATGTCTTTTGTGTGGGTCACATCATCGATGCACTTGGTGATGTAAGAGGTTACAGTGTCTGTATACTCCTCTATGTCTGTCCGGTTGTTGTAAGTGGCTGCCTGCTTAAACATTTCCCAGTCTGTTGTGTCAAAGCAGTCTTGAAGAGCATCGGAGGCTCCCTCAGGCCACACTTTTACCTGCTTACGAACCGGTTTGTTCGCTTTTACCCTTTGTCTGTATGCGGGCATTAGCATAACAGTGATATGGTCTGAAAGTCCAATGTGGGGGAGGGGGTGGCTTTGTATGCTCCTTTGTGTGTAGTGTAGACCAGGTCCAGGATGTTATCTCCTCTTGTTGGAAAATCAACATGCTGGTGTAGCTTTGGAAGTACAGTTTTGAGATCAGCATGGTTAAAATCTCCAGTGAAGATGGTGAAACCGTCTGGGTGTGCTGTCTGTTGTTCACTGACAGCCTGGTACAGTTCACTAAGAGCCGCGTTCTTATCGCTGTTGTTGTTGGTAGGCGGGATGTATACTGCGACTAGCAGAATCGCAGTAATTTCCCTTGGCAGGTAAAAAGGACGGCACTTTATGATCATAAACTCTGCCAGTGGTGAGCAGTGTTTGCATACTACTACAGTGTCCCGGCACCATTCGTCACGGATGTAAACACAGATTCCTCCTCCTCGTGATTTACCTCCCTTTACAATGGCCCTGTCTGCTCGATAGCATGCTAGCTGCTCCAGTTGTACAGCAGAGTATGTGTGTGTGGTCAATTCCTAGCTGACTGAGGAGCAGCGAAGAGGGATGTGTGTGTATCGGCAGAGAGCTACTGAAAAGGAGGCCGATAGAGAGGTTCTGTGCAGGATAGCCTGCTCACACAGCCTGATAGTTCCGCTTTATCTTCTTATCAACACAATAAATAAAACTTTCGCTAACTTGACGCAAGAGGGAGTAAGGGCTTTGATAAATATGCGAATCTTCACGCAATGTGGGTGAATGTATTGAGCGCTCTGGCTCGGTAGCCTGCAGGTCATCGCAGTCAACTCTCCCGATTGCCACTCCTCTAGCCTACACACAGGTGCAGAATATTCTGGACAATGCTTGGGTGTTGGCAAGCTAGGCCTATAACAATACCATCCACCGTGTTCAATAACGAGAATGTCTTAAACCGAGCTTAAAATAGAATTTGATTGAGTTGTGTAAAAGAGCATATCCTATTCTTGCCTCTCATTTCGTTTAGTTTCATTATCTTGAATAACGTGATAATTTCATGTAATAACGTGATATATATCTTGTAAAAACGTCAAAATATCATATATAACATTTTTCACGTTATGACGTGCTATTGCTGTTTGAATATTTAATTTGCCGTTATAACATGAAAATATCAGTATCATGAAATAACGTAATCATTTTATGTAATAACGTGATACATATCTTGTTAAAACGTGAAAAAGATATTGTTATAACAAGAAACTTTTCACGTAATTACATAATACTGAGCTTTTTTATTGATTTTAGTGTGGCAGCAATACGCTTCCGTATAAAACAGCATTTCGTTTCAGACTACTGTTACTTAATTTGTGCATTGACAATAAAGTATCACATGAACTAAAGATGACTAAAATCTTATGTAGAAGAAGAAACATTCACAAAAAATCCATCCATCCAAAAATTACCTTTGTTTTTGATAGCTGTTGAAAACGGCATGGAACTGACAGAGATGTTTTTGTTTATTAATAAATATATAAATAAATAAATAAAAATATAACATATATGCTGATACCTTTTGCTTTTCACAATGTAGCCTACAGGTGTAAGTGACCTTTCATCAATCCAGTTGCAATGGATGAATTGTGATGAACTGCCCTACTTGTGATTGTTTAGAGATTTTAAAGGTTGTGTTGTTCCTCATATAAACGACATATATTAATCTGTTCAGTGGTCTCCACACAGTATTCAACTAAAAAGAATACGGATTAAGTTGTATTAAGTTTGCAATTTCTGTTTGTTTGTCTGAAACACAATCAAAACTTAACAACTGTATAAAAGTTTTTTCTGAGAGAGATACCAAAAGGGATGCCAGTGAATACTTGTAAATAAAACTGTGTTGAGTGTGAGATGTAATGGGCCTGGTATGGCCTGGTACCTACAAAGGGCGAACTTGGTATAAATATCTATATATATTCTGAAAGTACATGTTATAAGGATTCCATTTCACCCCCCTTTTACATATGCACAACTTATTGTTTTCACAGCCACACAATTTGAAGTTCAAAAGTGTATGTCAATGGTAGACATAGTATATGATTCGGTACAGAGTTAGTATGGCCTGGTACCTACAAAGGTCGAATTTGGTATAAACATCTATATATATTCTGAAAGTACATGTTATAAGGATTTCAATTCACCCCCCTTTTACATATGCACAACTTATTGTTTTCACAGCCACACAATTTAAAGTTCAACAGTGTGCCAATGACAGGCCTATAGTATATGACTCTGTACAGAGTTAGTATGGCCTGGTACCTACAAAGGCGAATTTGGTATAAACATCTATATATATTCTGAAAGTACATATTATAAGGATTCCATTTCACCCCCCCTTTTAAATATGCACAGCTTTATTTTTTTTATCAGTCACACAGTTTAATTATATTGGTGTAGAAAAAATATAGCATTCTAAGGTGTATTTTTGATTTAAATGTCTTATTTAATTATTTTCTAACTTTACTTTCCCTTTGGTAACACAATACAGTTTTAAATTAATATTTTTTAAACATATTCATTAATTTTTCATATTGCTGCACTAACTTTTAACCAGTGTTGTAATGTAACGGAGTACAAATACTTCTTTACTGTACTTAAGTAGAAATTTCACGTATCTGTACTTTACTTCGCTATTTAAATTTATGTCAACTTTCACTTTTACTCCACTACATTTCCTAGATAAAATGTATACTTTTACTCCATTATATTTCCATTAAGCATCTTCGTTACTCGTTACTAAAACTTAAAATTAGAAGAAATGTGTGTGTAATGGGTAGAGAAAATGGCCTCTTATATTAGTTTAATTAAACAGTTACCCCCTCCTATTTTTTTGTTTTATTACATTTAAGATAACATTCCCATGTATTTCACTTCATGCCAGTAGATGGCGATGTTACACTGCTTTACCGTAGTGGGTTGCCGTGGAGACGGTAGCTCGAGCACTCAGAAATAAACGTCCAGTGCTTGAGAAAGACATAATTTCTGTATCTCCACTTCTTTTCAACCCACAGGTATATTTTTAAACCTTTCCAATTTCTGTTAATATGTATCAAAAGAGTATTTCACCAGTACGTTTGTGTAGTGTAAAAAGTCATGTCATGTGTAGAAATGTGATTTAGAATGTTTAGAAGTATTTTCTTTATACTGTAGCTAGCGAGCTAGCAGAAGCTAGATTAAGTTAGCAAGCTACCGTCAGTTCAGCTTCCGTTCTCTCGTCTTTCTGTATGAACTATAAAACAGGTATAGCGTCGAGTGAACGTCAGTATTTTAATGTTTAAGTGTATGTAACATGTATGTTAAGTTTCTCAGTACTTTGTACTTTTGTTTGGTTTAGTTGTGCTCCATTCTAATTTGCTAGTATATCTTGTTAGCCAGAGCCTGTCAGGTTCTCAATGTACGTTGCCGCCAGTGTTGTCAGTTGGTGTGCGCGTGCATGTAGACACACGCAAACGGCAGACCGATGCGTTGTGCTGGTGAATAGTTATGACAGTCACATGAACAGTTTCAATGGTAGTTTTTATATTATTATCGTATAGTATTCTAAGTATTTGATTAATGAAAATGTTGTTAATGTATTTGATGAAGGTATCCCAGTATAACCGTTGTTATTTTATGGGTGTTCACTTTGAAGAATTAATTGATAACAAGATAGCCAAGTAGCCTGTGTATATGTAGCCTATACTGGAATGTATTAGGACATTGTATGGTTTACATACAATGTCATTTGATGTATAGTGTTATTTGTTGAAGCATATTGGATATATTATAAAGGTATACCACTGTCTATTTCATACTATCTAGGTAAAGTGTTTTGTATTGTATATTATATATGCCAATGCTTTCTATATTGGTCTATTGATTACATTTATTATATTAGTAATGTTTGAAACTATGGTTTATAATATCAAGAGGTATTTCAATGTTTATATTATATTGATATATTATAGTATATTTTATAATTGTATGTTTTGGAATATGTCCAGTGCCATAGTGTGTGCTAGGCCTATCTGTTATTGCTCTCTTGAATGATTTTTTACTCAGAAATAAACGTCCAGTGCTTGAGAAAGACATAATTTCTGTATCTCCACTTCTTTTCAACCCACAGTGCTATCCAGCCTGTGGTCTTGTACCTGCCCAGATTCCCCTAGGTCTGAGGCCGGTAACAATTGGGGGCTCGTCCGGGATTCAGCATCGCAAAGCGAGGTAGACAGTCATTGCGACGGTGAGACCAGGTGTCCAGGCTTCAGGGAAGGCTGCTGTGTTGAGCGTCATCCAGAGAGCAACAGTCACCGGTGAGACGTCACGATGACTACAGCAACCCCACGGCGAATGTTGATCCTCCAGATCATCAAACAGCTTCCAGCACTGAGTTCCAGTCAATTGCAGTCAGTTGCCAGGTCAATTGAAGATGGTGGTGAAAGCACTGAGGGCCTCAGTGAGCCAGAGCTCTATGACTTAATCATCGACTACACCAGGAGCGAGAGGTTGAAGGCAATGGAAGATGAAGGCATGGCTCAACTCCTCTCCCTCCGGGACCTGCTGCAGGAACTTACATCGGCAGACTCTGGGTCTGGTGAGGTTTGTGTTTCCACCGTTCGCATGGACGGCACACTGACTCCTACACACCAACTCTTACCTCCCGCCACAAGGGACGTCCACCCACATTCATCAGTGGACATTCACACCCACCCGTCGTCCACAGACCTTCACATACACCCGTTGTTCACGGACACTCACACACATTTGTCATCCATGGACATGCACACACACACGTCACTCATGGACAGAGATGTTCATGCACCTGCTCCTACAGGGAGACCAGCCCAGCCCAGCGTCATTGGCATCCATGGTGCCCACCATGGTAGGACAAGCCTATCCTCAACTGTAACAGACCAGGTAGTCAGGCTGTCTGATGTTACTGCTCTGCTTCCACGTAGAGAGTGTAAAATACACAGTGGTCAGATATCTGACACTTGTTCTGACATTTCTTTTAATGGTCTTTGTAAGCAGATTGACACTGCTTTACAAGAGGGGTTTAGCGAGGCTGAAATTATTAGAGCTGTGCTTAAGATAACTAAGCCAGGTACTTTCAGGGAAATGCTCACTAACCATGATGATTTAACAGTGAATGGGTTAAAAAGGTTCCTCCGCTCTCACATCAGGGATAAAAGTGTAACCGAGCTCTTTCAAGAGCTCAGTAATGCTAGACAACATGACAGAGAGAGTCCACAGCAGTTTCTCTACAGGCTTATGGGGTTAAAGCAGAGAGTTATTTTTGAGTCACAGCAACCTGGTGTAGAGTTTAGCTATGACAGAAGGCTTGTACAGGGTACTTTTCTACACACACTCTACCAAGGTCTAAATGAGAGAAACACTTATGTTAGACATGACATCAAACCTTTTCTTTCTGACATGCAGGTTAGCGATGACTTCTTGTTAGAACAGATGACCAAGTCCATGACTGAGGAAGAGGGGAGGTTAAAACGCCTGGGTGCTGTAGCGAAGTCTAGACCTGTGACTGTAAGCATTGCCCAATATGACCATGACGGACAGACTGACGCGACAAAACCAAGTCAAGTTGACGTTGAGTTACAGGCTAACCGTGCCGCTATCAGAGAGCTGACTGCCCAAGTGTCCTCACTGACCAGACACATGACACTCGTCGACAGGTCTGCAGAACGTGTACAGTCTGGCCGCCCTAACACACAGTCTGGCCACCCTAGCACACCTGTTAGTCGTCCACAGTCACTGTCAGCTGACAAAAAAGGTAGATGCCACGACTGCGTAGTGAGCGGAACCATGAGCTGTCCCCATTGTTTTGTCTGTGGCCAGGCAGGACACCGAGCTATTGGCTGTTTACAGAGGAAGTCGTCGGGAAACGGGAGGAGGTCGCTGGAGCAGGGCAGCCAGTGACTGTGAACAGCATTCAGCCCACTGTTAAAATCAAGCCGCCACCCATATCATGCCAAGCAGATAAAAAAAAATGCATCGCCCAGCTCATAGGGAAACGTTGTACCGTCTCTTGCAACATCAATGGTGTGCCCATTGAAATGCTTTTAGACTCAGGGTCTCAGGTGACGATGGTCAGCAAAACCTGGATAGACAGAGCATCACCCCATGTCAAAATCCAACCACTTCAGTCCCTCTTTGCCAATCAGCCTTTTGAAATATCAGCAGCAAATGGTACACAAGTTCCCCTTGATGGATGGGCAGAGGTTGACCTGCAGATTTGTAGTGAGCGCCATGGGTCTGTGACAATTGGAGTGCCCCTACTGGTCAGTCAGACTTGTCAATGTCCCCTGTTAGGTAGTAACGTCATAGCTGAGCTCATCAAAGAGCATGACAACGCTGTGAATGTGACTGCTATCCTGACTGACGCTTTAAGTGTCCCCAAGAACTTAGTTGAGGCTTTGGTCTCTGCCCTTCAGATAACTACCACTGACGAGACAGCCTTGTGTACTGTACACACAGGCAAGAAAGGTGTCTCTATGACTCTATCCCTGCTGGTAGAGTCTATGAGGTCAGGTGCAGGGTTAGGGGGTTACCAGGGAACCGTACCATGCTGTTCCAGCCTCTTATAGAAAACACCTGCCCTGAGGGTCTGGAACTGTTCCCTGCATTAGTTGACATTCCCTGTGGGCCCTCAAAATGCATTAAAATTCCCATCCAAAATGCAACCCGACATGCCATTTATTTGACCCAAAGAATCACTCTCGGCACTCTTGAGGAAATGGCCGACATGAAACCTGTCCGGAGTCTTGAGCATATGCCGCATGGCGTTGTCCAAACCCTTTCAGCCCAGTTAAGTACAGATCCACCTTACCTGAACAAAGAACAAGGCAGACAGACTATGTGGCACCCTCCTGTTGACGTATCACATCTAGCTGAGGATCAACAGAGATTAGTGAAGGAAATGTTGTTTGAGCAATCTGATGTGTTCGCCAAAGACGATGCTGACATTGGTTGTATGCCTGGTCTCCAACTTAGAGTCAACCTTACAGATGAAACACCAGTCCAAAAGTCTTATAATTCCATCCCAAAGCCCTTGTATCAAGAGGTAAAAGACTATGTTCAGAACTTGCTTGACCGTGGTTGGATCAGGAAATCCACCTCATCATACTCTTCTCCTGTAGTCTGTGTGAGGAAAAAGGACATGAGCCTACGTCTCTGTGTTGACTTCCGGGGGCTGAACAGCAAAACCATCCCTGACCGCCACCCACTTCCACGCATCCAAGACCTGCTTGACAATTTAGGAGGCAACTCATGGTTTTCTATACTAGACCAGGGCAGTGCTTACCACCAAGGCTTTGTTGAAGAGAGCTGCCGGCATTTGACAGCTTTTAGCACACCTTGGGGGTTTTATGAGTGGGTACGCCTCCCATTTGGTCTCACCAACGCTCCAGCAGCATTCCAACGCTGCATGGAAGGCGTGCTGGCTGGTCTCAGAGATGAATGCTGCTCTCCTTACCTGGATGATGTGCTCTGTTTTTCCAAGACTTTCCAGGGCCATGTTGAGGACTTAAGACAGGTTTTGTGTCGCTTAAGAGAGCATGGTGTGAAGCTGCGCCCGAAAAAGTGTGAGCTGTTCAAACGCCAAGTGAGATATGTTGGACGCTTGGTCACGAGTGAAGGTGTTCAGGTAGATCCCAAAGACCTGGAAGCTGTGTTGCAGATGAAGGAGAGGGAGCCAAAGAATGTCGGAGAGGTCCGAGCTCTACTTGGTTTCTTGGGCTACTATCGCTCATTCATCCAGGACTTTTCCAGAATAGCCCGGCCACTGTTTAAACTTCAAGAACATCCGGCCCCATCCAACAAGAGTCCTGTTGCAGCCAAGTCCACCCAAAAAGGCAAGCGCTGTGGTCAGTTACCATCCAGGACACCAGTTCAGTGGACACCCGAACACAGTGCTGTTGTGTCCCGCCTTGTGGACATGCTGATCAAACCCCCCATCTTGGCCTACCCTGACTTCGATTTGCCATTCATCCTGCACACTGATGCATCCAATGAAGGTTTGGGGGCTGTGCTATACCAGGAACAGAACAGCAAACTCCGGGTTATTGCTTATGGGTCCAGGTCGCTCACGCCTGCTGAAAAGAATTACCATCTCCATTCCAGTAAGCTTGAGTTTCTCGCCCTGAAGTGGGCCATATGCGATAAGTTCCGTGATTATCTGTATTATGCAACAACGTTCACTGTGTATACAGACAACAATCCCCTCACCTACGTCCTGAGCACGGCCAAGCTAAACGCTGTTGGACATCGCTGGGTTGGTGAATTAGCCGACTTCCACTTCAACATCAAGTACAGGCCAGGCAAGGTGAATGTTGACGCGGATACCCTGTCCAGGTTTCCAGTGAAACTCCAAGACCACCTGAAGGAGTACACTGAGACAATGCCACCCGAGGTTGTATCCGCCATCTGGCAGGGGAATAAAGCTCAGAGGGATGAGGATGTGTCCTGGGCTGCCGCCCTTCAGATCTCCACCTGTGATGACGACCCTCCTCTGGTGAGTACGCCCATGTTCACCCTAGAAGACATCAGAGCTGCCCAGACAGGAGATGAGTCCATTTCTGAGGTTATACAGTTGAAAGGGAGCGGATGGAATCCGCGAGACAAAGACCGGAGTCCAATGCAACCAGGAACACGACGGCTTATGCATGAGTGGAGCAGGCTGAAACTGGATAATGGTATTCTGTACAGGCATGCAGGACAAAATCAACAACTGGTCCTTCCCAAAGCACTTAAGTCAACAGTGCTCAAACACCTGCACGATGACATGGGACACGTTGGCGCTGATAAAGTTATCCACCTTGCAAGGCAACGGTTCTACTGGCCTTTTATGCAGCGCGACATCGAGGACTACGTCATCCGCCGGTGCCCATGCATCAAGCAAAAGCGACCTGCTGTGCATGAGAAAGCACCAATGGGCTCAATCACAACTAGTGCACCGTTTGAGCTGCTCTCTGTTGATTACCTTCACCTTGATCCCAGTAAAGGAGGTTACGAGTATGTCCTTGTGGTAGTAGATCACTTCACCCGTTTTGCTCAGGCCTACCCAACTCGAAACAAGTCTGGCAAAACAGCGGCTGAAAAGATCTTCTATGACTTCATTCCACACTTCGGGTACCCTCAAAAGCTCCACCATGACCAGGGCAGAGAATTCGAGAACACCCTGTTCCAGAGACTTCAGCAGCTGGCGGGAATTTCTCACTCCCGAACTACTCCTTACCATCCGCAGGGGAACCCTGTTGAACGCCTGAACAGAACACTTCTCCAGATGCTCAGGACGCTCCATGAGGAAAAGAAGGCAGAGTGGAAAGACCATCTCCCCAGCATAGTCCATGCCTACAACTGCACGAAGCATGACTCTACAGGCTACTCACCATTCTTCCTCCTCTTTGGGAGACATCCACAGCTGCCCATTGACCTTATATTCAACCTCGACCCAGATCGGCTGGCACAGACACGGCAAGAGTATGCACAGACCTGGGCTTCCCGGATGCAGGATGCATACCGGATTGCCTCTGAGAACAGCAAGAAGTCGTCTGAAAAAGGGAAAAGGCACTACGACCAAGGTGCCAGAGGAGCCTTGCTGCAACCCGGTGATCGTGTGCTTGTCAAGAACCTGTCTGAGAGAGGTGGTCCAGGCAAACTTCGATCTTACTGGGAACAAAAGATCCACCGTGTCATCGAGAGGCTGGGAGATGGACCGGTATATCGAATTCAAGCTGAAACAGGTGACCAGACCCTCCGGGTGCTCCACCGCAACCTCCTCTTGCCCGTCAGTGACTTGCCAGTCGGCCCTGAGGTACGTGACATTGGTGTGGAGCAGAAGCCCCAAAGACGGAGACGTCATATGCCACCCAGGGAAGCAGCCAAGTCTGATGTCGGCACCTCAGATGATGAGGGAGAGTACTCCTACAACCTCAGACCCTTGCCTGTGTATGAGAGGAAGGCTGTTAGACACCACCCACCCCAACCCGAGCGACGCAGTGAGCTGAGGGCTGTGGCTCCAGAATATCAACCAGTGAGCCGAGCACCTGAGTCTGAGGATGTATGGTGGCCAGGACCATCTGACCCTTTGGTGACAGCAGAGCCAATGCCTGTACCAAGAAGGGTAGATCTGTCCCCAGCTGTAGAAGGACCGGAACAACACAGTGATGATGCTGTGGAGAGTGGAAGTCCTCAGGATCCTGAGATAAATGTTGTGCCTGTTCCTCAGCCAGTAAGAGAGGTAAATCAGCAACTGAGGAGGTCCACCCGCCCAGTTAAACCCAGAAGCATCTTCATGTATGACCAGTCAGGAGAACCCTCCTACCAGCCTTGTAGAATGGGAACAAATGCCATGTACTGTACCCCTTTGCCCATGCTGGCCTACCCAGTGTTCCATGAGATGTGCTACTATCCTCCCCCAGCTGTATGGATGTATAGTAGAACTGACATTGACCAGGACATGAAAGACACTGACATTGACATAGAACCTTACCTCCATACTACTTACCTGTGACTGACATACTGGCTTACTTCCTGTTCAGACTGATGACTCCTGAAGACCGTACTTACTTGACGTCCTGACCGATAGTCTGTGAGTACCACTGTAGCCAGTAGTCCAGTTTAGTTCTGGATGTCAGGAGACATCTTTTAAAGTAGGGGAGAGTGTAATGGGTAGAGAAAATGGCCTCTTATATTAGTTTAATTAAACAGTTACCCCCTCCTATTTTTTTGTTTTATTACATTTAAGATAACATTCCCATGTATTTCACTTCATGCCAGTAGATGGCGATGTTACACTGCTTTACCGTAGTGGGTTGCCGTGGAGACGGTAGCTCGAGCACTCAGAAATAAACGTCCAGTGCTTGAGAAAGACATAATTTCTGTATCTCCACTTCTTTTCAACCCACAGGTATATTTTTAAACCTTTCCAATTTCTGTTAATATGTATCAAAAGAGTATTTCACCAGTACGTTTGTGTAGTGTAAAAAGTCATGTCATGTGTAGAAATGTGATTTAGAATGTTTAGAAGTATTTTCTTTATACTGTAGCTAGCGAGCTAGCAGAAGCTAGATTAAGTTAGCAAGCTACCGTCAGTTCAGCTTCCGTTCTCTCGTCTTTCTGTATGAACTATAAAACAGGTATAGCGTCGAGTGAACGTCAGTATTTTAATGTTTAAGTGTATGTAACATGTATGTTAAGTTTCTCAGTACTTTGTACTTTTGTTTGGTTTAGTTGTGCTCCATTCTAATTTGCTAGTATATCTTGTTAGCCAGAGCCTGTCAGGTTCTCAATGTACGTTGCCGCCAGTGTTGTCAGTTGGTGTGCGCGTGCATGTAGACACACGCAAACGGCAGACCGATGCGTTGTGCTGGTGAATAGTTATGACAGTCACATGAACAGTTTCAATGGTAGTTTTTATATTATTATCGTATAGTATTCTAAGTATTTGATTAATGAAAATGTTGTTAATGTATTTGATGAAGGTAACCCAATATAACCGTTGTTATTTTATGGGTGTTCACTTTGAAGAATTAATTGATAACAAGATAGCCAAGTAGCCTGTGTATATGTAGCCTATACTGGAATGTATTAGGACATTGTATGGTTTACATACAATGTCATTTGATGTATAGTGTTATTTGTTGAAGCATATTGGATATATTATAAAGGTATACCACTGTCTATTTCATACTATCTAGGTAAAGTGTTTTGTATTGTATATTATATATGCCAATGCTTTCTATATTGGTCTATTGATTACATTTATTATATTAGTAATGTTTGAAACTATGGTTTATAATATCAAGAGGTATTTCAATGTTTATATTATATTGATATATTATATTATTATAGTATATTTTATAATTGTATGTTTTGGAATATGTCCAGTGCCATAGTGTGTGCTAGGCCTATCTGTTATTGCTCTCTTGAATGATTTTTTACTCAGAAATAAACGTCCAGTGCTTGAGAAAGACATAATTTCTGTATCTCCACTTCTTTTCAACCCACAGTGCTATCCAGCCTGTGGTCTTGTACCTGCCCAGATTCCCCTAGGTCTGAGGCCGGTAACATGTGCGACTGCAATAAGGGAGGTTTGGCGAATCACTGCTCCTAGATTACATTACGCACGCTCCGCACGCTGCGCACTCTATTTCAGCGCTTGTTTGTTGCTGAAGGAGGAGGACGCACAACTGAAACCGCCATGGAAGCACGAGCACCTACTGGAGGACCTCCCGTTATCATAGACGACCACCCCAACGATAGTGGTGAACTCGGTGAACAGGGTAGCGGTGAAGATAACATCATACACCTGTGGCCGTATTTGCAAGAAATGTTTCATCCTGTACATTGGCAGCTTTCTGTGAAGCTAAACACTCCGCTACCTGCCTCAGCGGCCTGTTAAAGGCTATTTAGCATCGCAGGACTTGACTTCAGTCCAAGAAGAGTAAGACTGAATCAGGCCCGGGGTGGATAATCGGGAGAATTCCCGGTGGGCCGCTTAACTTTTGGGCCTGTTGAGGAAAAAAATATTGACATTTGTCACGTTAGTATATCTTTTCTTAAAATTGTACACGTTCTGCATTCTGTGCATGGCACAAATGCAATGCCTCTGCATGGGTTGTAGCCTACGTGAGGGAGTTCTCCCCTCCCAAAAAGAGTTGGTTGGGTCCATATAGCCCGTCTTTTCCAAAAGGTTTTCTCAGATACAGATAGCCGAGCAGGCCCTACAGTAGACACAAGCGTCAGGAAGGATGGATGGTAGAAAGAGGCCAGGAGAGACTGAGCAGCAGATCAACCAGTCGACCACTGAAAATGATGAGCCCGAAATTAGTGATGAGGAGGCCATGACTACAGGGACAAGTAGAGAGGATAAATTAAAGTTATTTAATGTAAGAAAGAGCAATTACCCTACATGATAAACCTATATGCCTTGTTTGCTCAGAAGAGGGTGTAGTAAAGGAGTAGGCTAAATCACCAAACAACAATATAGCCTAGCCTACCCATGCAAAAAACATGTAGCCTAAACATTAGTTCAATATGCCTCTTTGTGGAAGCGTGGGATAGGCTACATTTCAAAGGCTTTCTTTCTATCTGTTTTTGTTAACTTGTGGAATAGCCTAGTGGAATATTTTTTGTTAACTTCTCAGTTGAAGTGAATTATTATATAACCTTTACACATTTGTTGAACCATGGTACTAATAAAAACTACAGGATAGTAAGAGCTGAAATGTTGCTTCATTTATCCAATTTCCTAGCCTGACGAGCCAGACCCACATTAAAATGTAGGGTCTGGGCACTCACCGTTCGCAGTGCTCAGTCCGAGGGGCGGGATAATCAGTTGTCTTTCAAATTCCCTCTGCACGCAATAGCGGCAGCGCTATGAGTCCCATGCGTTTCCCACCAGCGGAGCTAGTTGGCTAGTTCAAACTGTTCGCCAACAGCAACATTCATCTTATTTGTTTTCAAGTAGCAGGGAATTCAAGCCAAACCGTTGCAACTCTGCCATCAATCATTATGTTAAGCCCACCTAACGAATCTATACACGATTTCATTGGCCTGATTGAGTTTCGATTTCTGGAGCTCACAAGCCAACGGAGAGTTGCTAGACTAGCCCTGGCAGCAAATGTAATTTGTTGTCCCTAGGGGCGCGTCTAGATTTCTAGGCTACCAATTTCCACCACTATGGAAAACGTGGGCCGGTCTTGGGCCTGAAACTCCTGGGCACTGAATTCTGGCAACTTTGAAAACCAGCTTCTTTTGAAGATGAACAGACACCTTTTCAGTTTCAACTAATGACTGGCATATTAGTAGCTGCTGGACATTGGTGGCCTGTGTGTGAGAGTGAGATGGTGACCTGGGGAGTAAGCCCTAGAAATGCCCATACCACATGAACAAAATGTTCTCCCTACCAGCAGGTCATTTTTTTTTTTTTTTTTAAATAAATAAGTTATTTATTTTTCATTTTTACCTGAAGTTCATACAAAAGTGAAATTTATGTTTCTGTTTTTTTCTTTGAAAGAAGATATGGGAACCCTGAATATGCTTTATGCTTTACTATAAGAAAGCCAAAATAAAGTTCACAATAAAAGTTCAAAATAAAACCGCTTGCTTTTTACTTTTACTTCAAATACTTAAGTACATTACATATCAGAAAATTACTTTTGATACTTAAGTACAGTATATATCAGATACTTTAAGACTTTTACTTAAGTAATATTCTAAAAGGTAACTTTCACTTCTACCAAAGTCTTTTTCTAGTACGATACTTTACGGTACTTTTACTCAAGTATTGCTTTCTAGTACTTTATACAACACTGCTTGTAACACTGTACCTTGATTGTTTTAACAACAACACATTACATTTATATAGCGCTTTTCACAAGTGAAGCACTTCACAGTGAAGGGGGAACCTCAGTAACCACCACCATTTTGTTTTAAGTCACCTTGGATAAAAGTCTCAGTTAAATGACTAAATGTAAATGTCAATGTAAGAATGTCACATACACTCAAATGTATGACACTCAAATGAATCCATACAGTCATGTGCAATTACCAAGCCTTTACCAAGCCAAACAACATTTACTATACACACTATAAAACACACTACAGCATGGCTTTCCATTCGGAATGATCATTATTTAAATGCCTTCTGAAAAACTGCTGGACCCTCTTCCATAGATCAACCTGGGCCTCAGCATGAGCCTTGGGTTCCCCTCCAAATGCCACCACAGAGCCTGCTACTGGATGGAAACTGGAGGGGCAGTGGGGCATGTAGGGAACATTCAGGAAGTGACCTGCCTTCGGGTACCGCACCAGCTCATAGTTGTCTTTCCCGTGGTCCCGGAGTCGTTGAGCAGCCTGTTCACTGAATAAAAGGCTGTTCCAGTTCCTGTCGTCTTCAGCGGCCACAAACAGGAAGTGGCAGCTGGCACGCTCAATGGGAATCACAGAGTTCCGGTTCTCTTCCAGCATAGGATCTGGAAGGCCGTCCCTTACATCCAGAAGTCCATCCTTTCTGAGGATTATTTTGCCCGTGTCGATGTTGAGAGGGGGGATCACCGTGCCTTTGTAATGGATGGGAAAGGCAGTGGCAGCATTACATCCATTGATGGAGACAGTTGCAGAGATCCCAGGAAGCAATGCTGACATTGCAAGTGCTAGATCCCCACCCTTGGAGATGGAGAGGATCCCTATGCCTGGTCCCTTTACCTGAGAATTTTTTTTTATTAAAGAAATGATTGAGAGAAATGACATGCAGTTGAAATGAAGAACATTGTTATGCCATTGATAGAAATCTTCTGCAAAACAAAAACATTTTGACTGTTAGAACCATTTCTGTGCAATAATTGAATATGTTTATGAAAAATATATTTTGCAGAAATGTAAGTTCATTTTCTAATATGTACGCAAGTTTTTGTAGGCTTGTGTAGAGATAGAAAAAATAACATGAATATGTAAGCTCGGCTAAATATTTAAATAGTTTGTGTGATACAGAAGCCCTGGAGCATCACAGTCTTTTGACCATCACATTTCATTTTAAAATGTATTTGAATTTAAGTTTTAAATTGTATCATCTCAGTTGACATTATATAAAGAATCAGAATCAGAAATATTGGATTTAAGACTTTATTTTTTGATTTGTGTCACATGTGAAAGAAGTTTGAGGTCCTAAGCTAGTGAGTCAGCTTGTTGCACTCACATTGACCTTTAACACTGTATTATCTGGAAAAGCTTTAGATTTATATTTTTGTTCACTTTCTTTCAATGTCTTTGGAAAAATGCACACTGTGATAAACAAGAACGTTGTTAAATGAAAAATGTTAGATTCAGTATCCTTCCGACACTAACCTTGGGGTGAGCCCTCAAGAATGCCACGGCTTCCTCCAAGTACTCCAAGTCAAGCTTCCTCAAAACTTTGGGCAAATCCTGATAACCCTGATATGCCAAAGCCATGACCACATAACCTTTATTGGCTAATAGGCTTGCTCGTAATTCTGTCAAAGCACCACCTATGTGGGGTATGTCCAGAATGGCAGGGAACGGACCAGGTCCTGTGAAAAGAAAGACTTGTCAGTTAGGCTAAATCATGCACAAGGCGCTGGTCTTAATATACGAGATTCTGTAAAAATAGGAAATAACATGAATTCAACAGCTTTTGACAATTTTTGGATGAAATATTCCTGCCTGATATACAACCCGAAAAAGTTGGGACGCTTTGTAAAATGTGAATAAAAAAAAGAATGCTATGATTTACAAATCATGTCAACCCAATATTTATTTGAGAATAGTTCAAAGGCAACATATCAACTGTTGAAGGAGAGAAATTGTATTGATTTTTGGGGAAAATATGTTCATTTTTAATTAAATGCCAGCAACATGTCTTAAAAAAGTTGGGACAGGGGCATTTTTACCACTGTGTTCAACAATTCTATGAATGTTTAGGAACTGAGACCAGACCAATTGCTAGAGTTTTGAGAATGAAATGTGGTCCCATTCCTGCCCGATATAGGATCAACAATCTGGGGACTTTTTAAATCATGTTTTACATTCCATCATACACCCATAAACAGGTCTGGACTGCAGACAGGACATTTTAGCACTCGGGCTACTTTAAATATGTGCAGAATTATGTTAATTTTTATTATTATTATTATTATTATTATTATTTTCTTCAAATATTCAAAGTCTTCCCTGAAAAGACGTTGTCTGGATGACAGTATACAGTATGTTCCTTAAAACCTGTGTTCATCATTCAGAATTGCAAAATGCTCATGCCATAGGCTCTAATGCACCTCCACACCATCATGGATGCTGGGTTTTGAAATAAGCATTATAACAAGTTGGATAGTTGAATAGTCCCTTTCCTCTTTAGCCCTGATAGGACTCTATGATTTCCAAAAGGAATTGCACATTTTGATTGGTCTAACCACAGGTCCCTTTTCCACTTTACATCAGTCCATTTTAAATGAGCTCAGGCTCAGATAAGATGGTAGCATTTCTGTATCCTGTCTAAATAAAATGTATTCCAGTGTTTTCCATACATTGACTTATTTGTGGCGGCCCACCACAATATCAACATTGACCACCACACAATGATTTTCCTGGTTGTACTAAATTGTGCTTAAATCTGGTTAGAATCATTACTGGTTAACCATATCTGGTTAGAATCAAAACTGATTTGTTTTGTTTGATTGACCAGAAGGCTAACTTGACCCCTTTCCTAGGAATTCCTCTGTTCCGTTTGGTTAGCTGTTGGAATTTGACACACATTTCAGTTTTTCCTGAAACCTCGATGGTGTTTATGGTATTTACTGTTCTTACAATCTGTTAAAGTCATTCTGCGCTAAAACGCCTATTAATAAGCATTTCTAGAAAACATGTTAAGTAGCCTAGGCTATGCTATGCTATGGAAGCCCTTAGAAAAATGTAATGTTTGAACTTCTGGTAGGCCTAACATACCTAATTTGCATATTACATAACTGCAAGAGAAAAAATCCTTCAGACTGACCAGGTGGCACAAACAGTGAACCTCTTATATTGCCACCTTCCAAGGGAAAGTTTTGCACACCATCAGCCATGAATCGCCTCTCAAGGGTTTCTTGGGCAACAACCTGTCCATCGCATATCACCTCAATGTCAACTGACAGTGGCGCTGACACATCCCTCTTGGTTAGCGTACTGTGTGGAACAAGTGGTCGCATCAACGAAAACAACCCCATAGAATCAATTCCACTGTAGCTCCCACCCATCGATGGACATCTACCCAAGTCGATGTGTCCGTTTTTGTCAGAACAAAAAGTGGCAAATGCTTCGAAGGAAACGCCTTTGCTGTCTGTAAGTTTGGATCGCAACTCCACAGATTGCTCAGGGGGGAGTCCGGTGACTTCCATGTGAACAGGCTCGTCAAAATAACTGCATGGCCAAGGTGAAAGTTGTAGGGACACCTTTGAGTCCTCACTTAGCTTCGCAGCCAAACATTTCCTATATGCTGCCCGACAACTCCTGTTCAAAAAAGCCATTTTCTTATTTCCCCACTTCCTTCTTCTTGTTGTTTTTATGACAGTGACAGTAAAGAAAATTCCAATATGGCCGCCATTCGCGAATCCTTCAAAATAAAAGTCAGAACATATTCATTAATTTTTCAATGAAAAAAGTAATGAATATGTTTTAAAAATATTAATTTAAAACTGTATTGTGTTACTAAATGGAAAGTAAAGTTAGAAAATAATTAAATAAGACATTTAAATCAAAAATACACCAGAATGCTATATTGTTTCTACACCAATATAATTAAACTGTGTGGCTGATAAAAAAATAAAGCTGTGCATATTTAAAAGGGGGGTGAAATGGAATCCTTATAACATGTACTTTCAGAATATATATAGATGTTTATACCAAATTCGCCTTTGTAGGTACCAGGCCATAGAACTTTGGGAAATCCCATTCAAGTCAATGGAGCTTTCTACTAGCATTGTGAAGAGCCATATAATAAATATAGATATTTATACCAAGTTCACCTTTGTACTGTAGGTACCAGGCCATGCTAAGTCTGTACCAAGTCACATACCAGGCCTATCATTGCCACATACTGTTGAACTTGAAATTGTGTGGCTGTGAAAATAATAACTTGTGAATATTTAAAAGGGGGGTAAAATGGAATCCTTATAACATGTTATTTCAGGAAATACGATATGGTTGTAAAACCAAATAGATGCGTATGTAAAACCAAATTGAAGGCACCAAAACAGATACAGAAATACATGTGTAATGTTCAAATATTTACAAAAAGAAATATGTACAAATATAGAATTAAAAATAAATGGCCTGCATATGCAAACAATTGTCTTTGTGTCTTGTGGCTTGGTTTTCACTTTGACATACAAGTTGTAGAAGCATCTCAAGGACCATTGATAGATGAGGATGCACCAGAGCTCAATTACAAGCATCATAACAAAGAGTCTGAATACTTATGTAAATTATATATTTCAATCTTTTATTTATTATACATTTACAAAACACTTAAAACACCTGTTTTTTTCTGGAGTATTGTGTGTAGATTTATGAGAAAAACATAACAAAATGTGTAAAACTTGAAAGGGTCTGAAAACTTTCTGGTTGCACTGTATAGGACTGAAAGATTAAAAGAGAAAAACAGATGAGTGTTCAGGAAGATAGGCCTGTTTAGTTGAAAGCCCACTCACCACGTCAAGGTACAGGCCACAAGTGGGATGTTAGTATGACAGGACAAGACAGAGGACAAGGTTAGTAAAACACATATATAAATAAAAAGTAATAAAAGACAGTAAAAAAGTACATAAACAGTGTTTCCCTGTGTTTGTTAGTCTGCATGTGGCAGTAACCTGTGTTTTTTTCAGGAAACTTCGTTTAACTTTGTTTAACTTGTTGACGCCTTTCCTGAGTTCACCCCATACCGCACGGCGGAGGGGCTAGTGTGAGCCTGCTGTCTGCGTTCGCGCACTGCTGCTGGCCGCCGTTTCAGTGTTATTTTCCTTTTGTGTGTGCCAAGTTTCCGGGTTGTTGTTTGTTAACTACTGTGTACCTTATCTGGCTGTTCGCGGCTAGTTGGGCTTGGTGTGAGCCTGCTGGGTGCGTTCGCGCACCGGCGTGGGCCACCGTTATTATTTCTGTTTACTGCTCTGGCAGCCGGAACCTGTGTGGGCCTGATCAGTGCGTATGTGCTCGGCCGCTTAGGCGCTAATGTTACTGTGTGCTTCTTGTTAGCTTTGTTGTTGTGTGCTAGGCTACTTGCAAAAGGTAAGTTTAGCTGTTTGTGTCTGCTAGGTGCAGTCTTGCACGAGGTGCAGGCTGCTGTGTGTCTTTTCTCCAGTTGTCCACTGGTGTACGTCGGCGCGTACACTGGTGGCCGCCTTCTTTGTGTATCTGTTGTGTACCCCCGTCGCTGCTGTCCGCAGCTAGCTGGGCCAGTGTGAGCCTGCTAAGCGTGTCCGCACGCTGCTTCAGGCCACCCGTGTACTGTATTACACCACTGCTGTATCTCTTTACGGGCTGCTGCTTGCAGACCCAGTGCGTTGTACGGCCAAGGTAAGTGCCTTATTGTATTGTATTGTGTTGTATTGCATTGTGTTTTTCTGTGGTAGGCTATGGCGGTACACTACTGCAGAATCTGTAGGGCCACGATGGCCCCCAATGACGGGTATAGAGAGTGTCCCGCTTGCCTTGGGGCCGCCCACCTCCTGGAGGATGTCGACAGCCCCTGCAGCGCAGCCTGTGACCTTCCTAGGGAGGAACGGCTCCGCCGGGCTGACCAGGCATGTGGCCACGTGCGTGGACAGGACAGGCGGCGCTCACCCGACCGACCATCCCACTCTCATAGGCATGGCCGTAAGCATACGCACAAGCGTAAACGGCAACATGAGTCCCCTTCCAGGCATGATCAGGTGGAGGTCCCTGGACCTGCTAAGCGCTCGGCTCCAGCTGCCATGACTGAGGGTAATGGCACAGATTCTCTCAGCTCTCCAGGCTCTAGCTAGGAGAATGGACAGGCTGAAGGGTCTCCAGGGCACGTCATCCCCTTCTCTGCCCCCTGGCCAGGAAGGTCTCTCCCCATCCAGGCCTGAGAGCCATGGTGCGGATGTTGATCTGGGTGATGTGGATGTGCTGTCGCTCCATGCCCCTCGTTCTACGATCGATGACGTAAGCGGGGACGGCCTCCTGGATTAGCTACATTCAGACATGGTGGAGCCAACTGATGAATCCACGGTGCCAGGGGAGGTCCCCGTCGGCTCCTTGATGTCACGGGTGTTGAGTGCCTCCAAGATCCTGGGTCTTCAGGCCCCTATGCCAGACATGGCTTCCCTTGGGGGCGTCTGGGAAGGCGTCTCGCACAGCAGCCCACCACCCTGTATACCCGTGGCAGTGGATTACACGAAGGCGCTGCGGACGGCATGGGGTAAGTCGCTACAGCGCCCCCAATTCAATCCAGGTTGCCGTCAGCTGGCAAAGGCTGCCTATCCGGCCGACTCAGGGCTAGGGGATATGCCACCGGTCGAGCAGTCCATCGCCGCCTGGACTTCCCTGGGGCCTGCCAATGCATCTCCCAATCCACGCTGCCCGCGTAAGGAGTGTGCCAAGACGGACCGTCTCATCAGTCACTGCTTTGACGCATCAGCACGGGCAGCCCGTATGGGCAACGCCCTGGCTATCACTCTGGCGGCTCTGCGAAAAACGATGAGCCCGGAGGACCATGATGCAAGGGCCCTGGTGGATACCGCACTGTCAGCCCACTCCCAGCTGACGCGTGATGTGGGGAGTGCTATGGCCTCTGCGGTGCTGTGCCGTAGACAGGTGTGGCTTGCCCAAACCTCTCTCCCTGATGCCATCAGGACAGACCTGTTAGGTCTCCCCGTGGTGCCTGGGCATGTGTTCCATCCAGACTCCCAGGGGGTGCTGGACAGAGTGGAACAGGCTGGCGCTTCTAGAGAAACTGGTCAGCGTGTGTGCCACAGGCGGGCTCCGGTTCCCCACAGGGCAGCATCAGGTGAGTATGGGCGGTGGCAGCCCGCCCGAACACCACAGGTAAGTATCAACTATGCTGCCCCACGGGACCGGCGCTTTCGTGCACCAGACCAGAGCTCAGCCCCAACTCCCTGGCCCAGAGGACAGCAAAGACCTCGACGGGGCGCAGGCAGAGGTGCAGGCCACGGTGGCGGTCCTGCCTAGGGATCCGGGGCTGCCCGTCGATTGCCCT
Organism: Alosa sapidissima; assembly: GCF_018492685.1. Lineage (NCBI taxonomy): Eukaryota > Metazoa > Chordata > Actinopteri > Clupeiformes > Clupeidae > Alosa > Alosa sapidissima. The sequence continues at coordinate 29,135,424 of NC_055962.1, read as the reverse complement.
TCCCAGCTGTCCAGGACCTTCGGCTGGGCAGCTGACAGGCTTTCGGCTGGGCAGACTGGTCACCGCCCACAAAGTCCAGAGGCTGTTGGGCTTAATGGCCGCGGCAGCTGCGGTACTGCCATTGGGCCTGCTGAAGGCACGCCCCCTGCAGTGTTGGTTCAATGCCTTTCAGCTCCACCCGAGAGACGACAGGCATGTGAAGTTGCGGGTGTCTCCTGCTTGCATCCGAGCCCTGCGTCCTTGGAGGGACAGGAGGTTCTTACTCCAGGGTGTTCCACTGGGGGGCCTTCCTCACAAGAGGCAAGTCATCTTGACAGACGCTTCTCTGACAGGCTGGGGAGCTGTCTGGGAAGGGCTGTCAGCGAGGGGCGTGTGGCCTCCCTCCTGGACGTCAGAGCACATCAACGTCCTCGAGCTGAAGGCCATCCATCTCGCCCTGCAGAGGTTCCTGCCAGGGTTGCGAAGCCAACATGTTCTGGTGAGGTCAGACAGCACCTCGGCGGTGTATCATGTCAATCACCAAGGCGGCACGAGGTCCTGGCGGTGCCTCCAGGTGGCGGAGGAGTTGCTGTCATGGGCATGGCCGCGTCTGGCTTCAGTGAGGGCAGTACACGTTCCAAGCGTGGAGAACAGGGCGGCCGACATTCTCTCCAGGACCGGGCCACTCCCGGGGAATGGAGATTGAACCCAGAGGTGGTCAGCCAGGTCTGGGCTCAGTATGGGACTGCACAAGTGGACCTGTTTGCGTCGGCAGAAACGACTCACTGCCCAGAGTGGTACTCTCTCGTGGGACAGGGAGGCAGTTTGGGCCTGGATGCTCTGTCACAAGACTGGCCTGACAGGCTTGACAGGCCAGACAGGCTTGTTGTACGCTTTTCCTCCATCCCCTCTTGTACCTCAGGTCCTACGGAGGATCAGGGAGGGCCAACACACAGTTCTGCTGGTTGTTCCACGGTGGCCAGCGAGGCCTTGGTTCCCAGACCTTCTCCGGCTCCTGCGGGGTCAGCCATGGCAGTTACCCGGCCGGGCGGATCTTCTGTCACAAGCAGACGGGCAGATCTGGCATCCGAACCCAGGTGCCCTGCACCTGTGGGTTTGGCCCCTGCAGAGTCCGTCATTGAACAGCTAGCTGAGTCTGTGCAGGAGACTCTGAACAACGCCAAGGCTGCTCACAGGCGCTAGGGGGAAGCGAGACGGCCACCATTCAACCCGAAAAAAGTCATATAACCATTCCAATGACTCTGAAGCTGGTAAATGAAGGTAAATGAAGCTAAAAAACTTGCATATTAAGCTAAAAAACCTGCATAGTGTGCCTTTAACTTGAATTCAACAGTTTTTAACAAATTAGCGTAGCATGATTATGATGAACCAGATTTAAGCACAATTTAGTACAACCTGGAAAATCATTGTGTGGTGGTTAATGTTGATATTGTGGTGGGCCGCCACAAATAAGTCAATGTATGGGAAACACTGATAAATGACAATTATACATGATAAAGTTTCCATGCCCCTTCATGAAATGTTCTATAATGTATCCCTTTATAACTTCCTCTACTACTGTTCAAGTAAGTAAGGGGGTGCAAACTTTTTCTTGGACAAATAAACAATGGTAAACAATGACAGAAAAACTTCACAAGGACATAACATAAATAAGGACAATAATAAATAAATAAATACACATACATACACATGCACATACATTACCTTAGTGACAGCAGGGGTGTGCATTTTACAAGGACCTCAGCAGGAGCCAGTGCAAAACACTGCAATATTCACACAATGTCAACATTAAACACAACACACACAATTATCACACACACACACACACACACACACACACACACACACACACACACACACACACAACACATATTGCAAATGGCCACAGTTTGAATATTGCACATTGTCCGACATCAAATATTGCACAATTCTCCAATAAATATTATGAATAAGTATAAGTTATATATTATAATTACAATAATACATATTTATCCATAAATAAATAAATAAATACATGTTAAATGCAAACCCCAATATATCCAGGAAAAATATTACAGTATCACCTGGTGACTTAATTCATACTCTAAAATCCTCCGCATATTGCTACTGCAAAATTTGTTTAAATTTGTTTGAAAAAGGAAAGATTTAACAAAAAAACAAACATACACTCCACAGTTTATGCTATCAGACTGTTTTATAAATGTTGGGCATTTATTATAAAATTCATATCTAAATACAAGATTCACCAGCTTCCCATGGATCGCTAGATACTGTAACAATAGGTATCTCTGCAATGTTGGCATTATTTTTATCATTTCATAATCAAATGTTTTGATTGAATCAAAGACTTTTGCTGTTACAGTTATTTAATTATTTTGGGGGTGTTGTTCCCTCAGCTCCAAAATCATAACAGCCCAATGCATGTTGTTAAAATGTACTGGAATCACTACTGTGTGGTAGCGCCACCAATTATTTTCAGGCTTATATATTTTTGGTAATACATTGATGTCAGGGCAAAATATACTTTTTAAACACTGACTTATAAATGTCGATGGGACCATTACAATGTCATTTGTTGTCAGTTTTGCTTGGAGCATTTTCATATAAAGGTCTATTATTTTATCATCTAGCCATTCACTACTTCTAATCACGTTCATATCCTTCTCTGTCATATTTGGAGGCAAGTTAACATCTCCTTGAGGAATCCATTCTTGAATTTCAAATGGTTCATGACTACCACACTGTTTATTATGACCGCCGCTAGCGAAGCAGTCATATAATGATTGTCAAAGTTTTTTTTTTTTTTTTCCCCGTCATCTACTTCCTGAATTTTTGGTCAACGATACCCGGGACACCGAAACACCGGTGCACATGAAATTTGGTGGGTATGTAGCCCCACTAGGTAAAAAATGAAAATGCAATATCATTCTGCTTTAATCGCCCCTATCTTCAGTTAAGATGTTCAGAACTGCACCAAATGTTATGTGTATGATTGACCTGGCATTCTCTGGGGGTATGCCAAGTTTCGTAGAATTTCATCCATGGGGGGGTTTAAAAAAATGGAGGTTATGTGTACATTTAGTGACTGTACACTCATTGGCCTGTAGATGGTGGTGCACACATATACACATGCACACACACACAGGCACGCACATACTATCGGTATTAGAACGGCCGATACATAATTACAAATTCAGTAGGATTAAAAGAAAGCCAAATATTCATCATATCATCATCATGGCTGCATTTCCAGTATTAGCGATACATAGTCGTTTGTCCACTAGATGGCGCATCATTGCAGTGAGACGTAATTTTGTTGGAAGTTAAAAGTTGGTTGGAAAAACAAGGCCCATTTGGACATGTCAGTTATTTGCACCACTGGTTAGATGTAAAACAGCATTTCGTTTCAGACTACTGTTACTTAATTTGTGCATTGACAATAACGTTTCAGACTACTGTTACTTAATTTGTGCATTGACAATAAAGTATCACATGAACTAAAGATGACTAAAATCTTATGTAGAAGAAGAAACATTCACAAAAAATCCATCCATCCAAAAATTACGTTTGTTTTTGATAGCTTTTGAAAACAGCATGGAACTGACAGAGATGTTTTTGTTTATTAATAAATAAATAAATAAAAATATAACATATATGCTGATACCTTTTGCTTTTCCCAAATACAATGTAGCCTACAGGTGTAAGTGACCTTTCATCAATCCAGTTGCAATGGATGAACTGTGATGAACTGCCCTACTTGTGATTGTTTAGAGATTTTAAAGGTTTTATAACAATGCTACAACTTCTTTGGCTATTCTACAATCTATTCACCTTTTCAGCGCCAGAAGGCTACTTTCTGTGCAGCCGCACACACACACACAGGCATGCCAAACAAGCATACACAAAAGTTTCAAGAGTGGGGGATGGAGTAAAAGATGGAGACAAATTGAAGTGTGATTTATTATCGCGGAACGGATGTACAGAACTGAGCGGCGGTCATATTTTGTACAGCTATGCGGTACATCTAGTTAAATATGTGTTGTTCCTCATATAAACGGCATATATTAATCTGTTCAGTGGTCTCCACACAGTATTCAACTAAAAAGAATACGGGATTAAGTTGTATTAAGTTTGCAATTTCTGTTTATTTGTCTGAAACACAATCAAAACTTAACAACTGTATAAAAGGTTTTTCTGAGAGAGATACCAAAAGGGATGCCAGTGAATACTTGTAAATAAAACTGTGTTGAGTGTAAGATGTAATGGGCCTGGTATGGCCTGGTACCTACAAAGGGCGAACTTGGTATAAACATCTATATATATTCTGAAAGTACATGTTATAAGGATTTCATTTCACCCCACTTTTACATATTTTTTTGCATTTTTTTTGCACTATCAAAAACCAACAGAGCTTGATCAGCTGGAGACTTCGCTCACTGCCATGCACAACTGAAAGGCTGAGGAAGTCATTTGTTCCTAGGGCCATTGAACTGTTCAATGCCTCACTAAAGGGAAGAGGAGAGATAGACTTCTCTGCTTAGTCTGTCTGCCTCTCCACCCTCTCCATGTCCATGTTTTTTGAGTAATGACTGCCCACTACTGCTTACTACTGTTTTACTACTGTTTTACTATTGTACACAGCCTAATGTTTTCACTACTGTTTTACTGCTACACTGTTACCTCAACCTGTTCTTGCACTGAAATAGTTTTTTATTTTACCTTGTCTACATTACACTTTACTCTCCTATTTGTCTATATTATTTATGCTGGTCTCTAGACCTTACTGTTGCACTGTTGGACTAATGTTGGACTACTTTTTGCACCTTTTTGCACCTTCACCATGACACCCACTCTCTTGAGCACCTTGCCAGGCACACACAACTAAGGACTATGGTTGGACTACTGTTTGCACCTTCACCATGACACTCACTCCCTTTAGCACCTCACCAGTCCTGGCCCTGTCACTACAAGCGTCTTATGCTTGATCACCCTCAAGCACATTGGACTTTCTTAATTTAACTTATATAGTGTATTTAGTATTTAGTTTTGTTAGTTTCTTATCTTATCTTCTACTGTCATTATTGTACAGTGGAGTTTAGTTATATGTTTATACTATACTAATGTTTACCATTTCTGTTGTAAGTGCATGTTGTGTGTTATGTCTGTATGCTACTGAGACCCTTGAATTGTATCTATCTATCTATCTATCTATCTATCTATCCATATGCACAACTTATTGTTTTCACAGCCACACAATTTGAAGTTCAACAGTGTATGTCAATGGTAGACATAGTATATGACTCGGTACAGAGTTAGTATGGCCTGGTACCTACAAAGGCGAATTTGGTATAAACATCTATATATATTCTGAAAGTACATGTTATAAGGATTCCATTTCACCCCTCTTTTACATATGCACAACTTATTGTTTTCACAGCCACACAATTTGAAGTTCAATGGTGTGCTAATGACAGGCCTATAATACAGTATATGACTCGGTACACACTTAGTATGGCCTGGTACTCACAAAGGTGAACTTGGTATAAATATCTATATATATTCTGAAAGTACATGTTATAAGGATTTCATTTCACCCCCCTTTTACATATGCACAACTTATTGTTTTCACAGCCACACAATTTGAAGTTCAACAGTGCATGTCAATGGTAGACATAGTATATGACTCGGTACAGAGTTAGTATGGCCTGGTACCTACAAAGGCGAATTTGGTATAAACATCTATATATATTCTGAAAGTACATGTTATAAGGATTTCAATTCACCCCACTTTTACATATGCACAACTTATTGTTTTCACAGCCACACAATTTGAAGTTGAACAGTGTGCCAATGACAGGCCTATAATATATGACTCGGTACAGAGTTAGTATGGCCTGGTACCTATAAAGGCGAATTTGGTATAAATATCTATATGTATTCTGAAAGTACATGTTATAAGGATTCCATTTCACCCCCCTTTTAAATATGCACAGCTTTATTTTTTTTATCAGCCACACAGTTTAATTATATTGGTGTAGAAAAAATATAGCATTCTAAGGTGTATTTTTGATTTAAATGTCTTATTTAATTATTTTCTAACTTTACTTTCCATTTAGTAACACAATACAGTTTTAAATTAATATTTTAAAATATTTGAAAATATTTTAAAAACATATTCATTACTTTTTCATTGAAAAATTAATGAATATGTTCTGACTTTTATTTTGAAGGTTTTGCGAATGGCGGCCATATTGGAATTTTCTTTACTGTCGCTAGTTTTACACATAGACAGAGAGGGAGTTAAGTCATTTAGAGACGAATGACCGCGTCGCAGGAAGTGCATCATAATAAAGGGACGCCAGACCCTCTTGTAACAGCTGTACTCAGTGATACTGCAGACTCGTAAAAATTAGTTAGAAAATAAGGCAGAAAAACGACAAGTTTCCTCATGCTGCTTCCTTATGTTGGAATGTGCAAAAATGTACAAACAATCAAGAGGATGCCTTCTTGTATGTGATTTCTGCAACAGTGATACTGCAAACGTGTTGATAGCCTATTGTTGATTTATATGCTGTAGCCTAAAGCATGTCACACAGTAGCCTAGCCTACAGAAAACACTTAATTGATGTGATATAATGATAACTTGTATGCCTACAATGGTTTATTAAACATCATAGTCATTTATTTAGTCAGTCATCATGTTCATGTTAATGAATAGGAAGGACACCTAAACGTTAGCCATAAACCAAAATTTCGCGCAGTATCTGCCGTGAGTCCCTATGCGTGAATCACGAGCTCCTTCCAGCTGACTGGCAGATCTCGTGGACAGTCAGTCGCGATCGATTATTTAATAAATAAATGTGAATTACGAATAATAATAAAAAGCTTCTACCTAATGTGACTATTTTTTCCATGAACTGTAAAAGAAAACACGTTTTTTCCAGCTGTATTCTCCATAAAGAGTAAAGTAAATTATGTACTTATTTCCGGAATTGACGTCACTTCCTGGACACGTCTGAGGCTGGTCTAATGGGTCTGAGGTCTCTCAATGACTTAACCCCTACTGACGCTTTCACCCGCTCTGGCTGTATGCTTATTACGTCACTTTAGCATTGATTTCGGAAAAAAGTTTATTACTCTGTAAGTCAGTTACGAGGTTATGACACCAATCACACAATGTTGTATTATTCCGGAAATAGAAGCAAGCGAGTGGAGTGTGGAGTGGCGGTTTGTTTGTATCTCCAAGAGATATTTTCTTTTCTTGTTTTCATTTTTTTTTTTTTGTTGTTGTTGTTGTTTTTTCATTTGGCGGTTTGGCATAATCTGATTTGTGACTGGGTCTGGATAGTATAATGGAGGAAGATGATGGGAATGATGATTGGTTAAAAGGTCTAGAGGACTGGAAAAGTCAAGGTTATGTACAGTACACGGTAGAGGGAGAGGAGGAAACAATACCAGTGGGGTATACTACGAAGCACGTTAGACATATCTAGGCCAGGGGTTCCCAAACTTTTCCACGACAAGGCCCCCCAAATACTTGATGTTTTATTAATTAAACCCATCGACAATACTACGGCAAATGTAAAAATACATTAAGCTAATCTAATAATTATTTTAGCCACAACCACATCGCGATGGAGCATACAGTGTGTAAACATTTTATTTGGGGCTTTCTGCTATATACGCCAGCAGCCAGACCAATGGATACCTTGTCTTAGCTGAATTACTGAAGCTAAGCAGGTGTGGGCCTGGTTAGTACTTGGATGGGAGACCTCCTTGGAAAACTAGGTTGCTGCTGGAAGTGGTGGTGTTGGTGGGTGGCCAGTAGGTGGCACTCTTCCCTCTGGCCAAAAAAAAAAAAAGATCGATCCCAATGCCCCAGTGCCGTGACGGGGACACTGCACTGTAGGAGATGCCGTCCTTCGGATGAGACGTTAAACCGAGGTCCTGACTCACTGTGGTCATTAAAGATCCCATGGCACTTATCGCAAAGAGTAGGGGGTTCCCCGGTGTCCTGGCTAAATTCCCAACCTGGCTCATTCAATCTGGCCCCCTAATCATCCTCCACTGTAATTGGCTCATTCACTCCCTCACTCTCCACCTCAAGCTGGTGTGTGGTGAGCGTTCTGGCGCATAATGGCTGCCGTGCATCACCCAGGTGGGTGCTACACATTGGTGGTGGTTACTAGTGAGGTCCCCCCCAACCATGTGATGCGCTTTGAGTATTGAGAAAAGCGCTACATAAATGTATGTTCAGATATGTGTCACATTATTATAATGGCATTGTATAACAACCCTCATAGTATATTTTAAATGTTTCAAATGTATTTATTTCTTGCTTTTATTTTTCCTTCCAACTTGCTGAGGCCCCCCTGGTACCCCCTCGCGGCCCCCACTTTGAAAACCACTGATCTAGGCTATGTAGACATATCGAGGCTTGACAAAGCCTTGACTCAGGGGTATACGTTAAGTGATACTACGATTGCAGTTATGTGATATATTTGTCAAACTAGGCTTTCAGCTCAGATCTGTGCGCAGACAGCTCAGACAGCTCAGATCTGTGTTCCTTTAAAGGAACCATATGTAAGATTGTGGCCAAAACTGGTACTGCAATCACTTTCAAAATACTGAAGAGCGATGTATCCCCTCCCCCTCCCCCCTGACTCGAGGTTGCCAACCCTGATGGCGAAACACTACTGACTTCGTGATTAGTAGATAGGTGGAGGGTGGCGCATCAGGCCAAAACACAACATGACAATTACAAAACACAACATCAACATCAGTTGAGGGCTGCAACTTCACTTTTTAAATGACAATATCCTGGCCGGACTACTGTTGTCAGTGATATAAGTATTTGAAATGAACATGATTTCTTAATGTCTAGTGACATATCAGGGCCATTTTATGATTAATTGAAATATTTTTATTACATACGGTTCCTTTAACGGACAACTCCGAGCTGCGCTGATATTCTTCTCTCTTGCACTGCAAGCTCGCGCTGCCAACGTTCTCAATCAGAACGCACTTTCCGCTCAGTCCATAGCTGTCTTAAAGGGCCAGCCGCCCTTTTTAACACTGATTTTATGCAGGGTGAAACAAATGATCCATCATTAACACCTTATTGATTTCACAGTGGAATGCAAGAAGTCTTATAGCAAATGGGCAGGAGTTGAAAGGTTTTATTTATAATTTAGAGGTTAAGCCAGATGTAATTTGCATTCAGGAGACATGGCTTAAACAGTCATTAGATTTTGTTATAAAGGGGTACATAAGTATTAGAAGGGATAGAGTGGAGGGAAGTGGTGGAGGGTGTGCCACATTTGTTAAAAGAGGGATGCAGTTTAGAGAGGTTAAGAAGGGTGTGGATTTAGAATATATTGTAATAGAAATATGGACAGATAGTGCTAGTATGGGTATCATTAATTTTTACAATCCATGCAGACAACTAGAAGTTGAGAATCTGGATGAAATGTGGGATAACTTAAATGGGAAAAGTATTTGGTGTGGTGATTTTAATGCACACAGTACTCTTTGGGGGGATAGGGATGATTCTAATGGAAATGTGATTGAGGAATATTTGGGTGAGAAGGGGCTAGTATATGCTTGAATGATGGCTCAGGTACGAGAATAGATAAAGCTAGGGGATATGAATCTGCAATAGATCTGACTCTGGCTACAAAGACAGTAGCTGATAAAGGTAGCTGGGAAGTATTGAGGGAAAGTACTATAGGCAGTGACCATTTTCCAATTGCAATTAAGGTAGGAGTGGAGGTGATAAGGGAGAGTGTAATGAGGGAAGGTAGGTGGATGTTAGAAAGAGCAGATTGGGACAAATGTAGAGAGTTCAGTGAATACAGATTGGTGGGTGTAAATAAGGATCAAAGTGTTGAGAATTTATGTAGGGAAATCAGCAGCAGCGTATTAGATGCAGCAGAAGTAGCTGTACCTAAAACTAAGAATAAAAATGTCACCAGAATTGTACCTTGGTGGTCTAAGGATTGCAGTGAGAGTATAAAGCATAGAAATAGAGCCTTTAGATTTTTGAAAAGGTCACACAACTTTCAGAATATGATTGAGTACAAAAGATTGCAAGCAATAGTGAGACAGACAATAAGGAAGGCAAAAAAGTATACTGGGAAAAGTTTTGTGATTCTATTGGTAGAACTACACCAATACAACAAGTGTGGGGTATGATAAAGAAAATGAGGGGTAACGGGAGAGAATATGAGTATCCAATAATGATGGATGATAACAGGATTATTACTAATAGTAGACAAGGCCGAAGTTACAGCAAAGACATTAGTAAAGGTACATAGTGAAGCAAATTTAAATCAGGTAGAAAGGGAAGGAAGGGAAGCTACTAAGCTAAGATATAGTGCTGAGTTGGGTAATGATATTGAGGAAGGTGGTGTGATGGAGGTTCTATTTACAATGAAGGAACTGAATTGTGCTTTGAAGAAGGTGGGTAAATCTACACCAGGGAATGACAAGGTTTGCTATGCAATGATAGAAAATCTAACTGATAAACAGGGGTGAAAGTAAGCCGGTACTGGCCGGTACGGAGTACCACTAAAATATTTGGAGAGGGTACGCCGTACCGGAAAGAAAACTATACTGTCTCTGAAAAATATAGCACTTTCAGCATGACAACACAACTGCTAACGTCAAATTACCAGAAGCAACACGTTTCCCCCAAAATATATTTCATATACATCGTTCTGAACTGTATCTGAATTGTGTCTAAACCTCCCGTGCAGCTGGACAGACAACGAGCAAGCTATAGCGCGCGTACAGTAGCCTACAGTAATTGCGCCAACGTGCACTGGTATCCAAAGTGTTTTAGCAAACGGACGTTTCTTGGAAAGTCTCCCAAATAAAAAAAACATACAGGCTAAAGAAAAATATGTTGATGTTTCAATAGCCTATTCTGGTTTTATGTGTGCAGTGTTTCGCTGGAGAGACAGGAGACAGACAGTGCGTGTACGGCTTAACCAGATCTTGCGCAGCAATAATGAAAGTGTTTTAGCGGACAGAAGTATGTTGCAGTCTCCCAAATAAAAAGGCATGACTCAAAGAAACGTGTTTCATGATATACAGTAGCCTATATAAAAAAAAAATTGATTGGAAGTGGGAGCGAGCAGAGTAACTAGGTTAAATAAATAAATGTTGAAATTAAGTGTTTGCAATTTATTCATAATCAAAAACAGATGCAGGTGGGTTAAAGAGTGATACTAGAGTGATAAGAAGTCCTAGTGAATGCTTGATAAGTAGACTATAATACAGTAAATAAACAAAAATAATAAATAATTAGGCTAAGTGAAATTTTCGGCGCGCGCTCTAGGCGCGCATTATAACTCTATATCATAGTACCACCAAGAAATAAAAACTACTTTCACCCCTGCTGATAAAGGTAAGGAAGTAATATTGGCTCTTTTTAATAAAATATGGGTAGAAGGGGTAATCCCTTGCACTTGGAAGGAATTAATTATTATTCCTATAGGAAACCTGGTAAAGACGCTAAATTGCCTAGTAGTTATAGGCCTATTGCACTGACATCTCAGTTGGGTAAGACCATGGAACGAATGGTAAATGATAGATTAGTATTCTTTTTAGAAACTAAAGATGGATTAAGGAATTACCAGAGTGGTTTTAGGAAAGGTAGGGGGGACCATGGACCCAACTGTGTTACTTGAAGATGACATAAGGAAAGCTCAGGTAAACAAAGAAACGTTGGTGTGGCTTTATTTGCAGATGATGGAGCAATGTGGAAAAGGGGAGGAAATGTCAATCACATTGTAAATAAGATACAACAAGCAGTGGATACAGTACACACATGGACAATTGAATGGGGATTCAGGATATATGTGGAAAAAACTAAGGTAATTTTCTTCACAAAGAAGAAAATAAGCCAGGAGTTACAGATTCAAATATCAGGTAAAGAATTGGAAAGAGTAGAGAGCTTTAAATATCTAGGTATATGGTTTGACAAAAGATTAACATGGGCAGTTCATATTCAGAAGATGGTAGAAAAGTGTAAAAAGGTATTGTAATGAGGTGTTTGCGTGGGGTGGAATGGGGTGCAACTAGTGCTATGCATACAATATATGAAGGGTTCAGATGCAAAAGCCTCTAAATGCCACCTATGTCAAAAATGAGATAAAGATGGTGAGGGGATGCTCTTCACACATAGTATACGCTAATCAAATAATTTAACTTCTAAACCCACTAAATACTACTATCTTCCTGCTCTGAAATATCGATTTATAGGCAAAAACCTATAGGAGCCTGAATTTAAATGCTCATTTAAAAGAAAAGTGGTCAGACGGATTTAGAGGGTTTTGCATCTGAACTCTTCATATATTGGACTGATTAGATCAGTTTTTGATTATGGGTGTGTTGTATATGGGTCTGCTGCTAAGACAGCTTTAAATAAACTAGACAGAGTGCAGAGTCGAGGTTTAAGACTATGTTGTGGAGCCATGAAGACAACTCCAGTGGCAGCCATCCAAGTAGAGATGGAGGAGTTGCCTTTAGATCTCAGAAGGGACCAGCTTAGCCTGGTATTTTGGGCAAACCTTAAAGGTCATAGGGAAGACCATTTTAGTTAATCTACATTGGTAGAGAGTCAAGAGAGACAGAATGGTACAAAAAGTAGTTTTGGGTGGACTATTAAACAGAAAATAAATGAGATGGAAATAGCCTTGTTGGATCTAAGTCCTACAGTAGTGTTTCCAAGAGTTCCTCTAAGATCTTTCAGTTGATCTCAGTCTCTTGGAAGAAGCTAAGAATGGGGATATAGATAGTAATGTGGTGCAGGGGTATTTAAGTGAAAGATATGGGGATAGGATTATATTGTACACAGATGGGTCCAAAAGGGATGTGAGAGTGGGGGTGGCTTTTGTTATTCCAAAATTAAAAGTAGTAACACAAAAAACAATTAATGATAATTTAGCAGTCTATACAGCAGAACTAATTGCTATTTTAATGGCGCTCTCTTGGGCTGAGAGTAACAGGCCAAGAAGTTTAGTAATTGCTTCAGACTCAGCGTCAGCTCTGATGAGTATTCAGAACATAAATTCACAATCTAGACAAGACATTGTTATAGAAATGGTCCAAATGGCTAGTACATTAATGAAAGCTGGAGTCAGTGTTGGACTTGTATGGGTTCCTGCCCATAAAGGAGTAACAGGGAATGAGTTGGCTGATAAGTATGCAAAAAAGGCAACAGAAATGGAGTATATAAGTTTAAACATTAAGTATAGTAAAGCTGAGGTGAAATCAATCATTAAAGGAAAGATAAAGGAGAAGGGGCAAGTATTGTGGGAAAATGGTCAGACTGGTAGGAGATTTTATAATATCCAAAAAAGAGTGGGGGTGAGTAGAAGTACTTGCAGAAATACACAGGAGGAGAACATCATTTCAAGAATGAGATTTGGGCACACAGGGTAAACAGCACTTTAATTATTTTTAATGAAAAAACATGCTGATGGGAGGTGTAGTGTATGTAACACACAGGATACCATAGAGCATGCTATTGAAGAATGTACTAGATATAATAATGAGAGGCAACAGTTAATCCAGCAGCTAGAAGATGAAGAGATACCTTTTCTAAGGTAAGGGATATTTTGCTAAGGAATTCTGGTGATTTTTGTTTTGGGGTTTTCTTTTCCTTTTTTAGAAGAACAGGTTTAATAAAGATGATTTAAGTGTAGGGAAATATTTTATTCAGACCCACACTCCATTTCAGATGGTGGCGGTAATGCAAACAGACATTGTCTGCCAACCGCCATAAAAACAAGAAGAAGAAGAAGAAGAAGAAGAATATTTGCGAAACTTTTGTCCAGGAGTTGCGAAAAATAGAAAATGGCCTTCTTGAACAGAAGTTGTAGAGCAGCATACAGGAAATGTTTGGCTGTAAATCTGAGTGTGGACTCAAAGGTGTCCTTACAACTTTCACCTTGGCCATGCAGTTATTTTGACGAGCCTGTTCACATCAAAGTCTCCGGACTCCCCCCTGAGCAACCTGTGGAGTTGCGATCCAAACTTACAGATAGCAAAGGCGTTTCATTCGAAGCCTCGGTCAGATTTTGTTCTGACAAAAATGGACACATCGAGTTGGATAGATGTCCATCGACCGGTGGGAGCTACCGTGGAATTGATTCTATGGGGTTGTTTTCGTCGATGCGACCACTTGTTCCACACAGTAGGCTAACCAAGAGAGATGCGTCAGCGCCATTGTCAGTTGACATTGAGGTGATATGCGATGGACAGGTTGTTGCCCAAGAAACCCTTGAGAGGCGATTCATGGCTGATGGTGTGCAGAAATTTCCCTTGGAAGGTGGCAATATAAGAGGTTCACTGTTTGTGCCACCTGGTCAGTCTGAACGATATTTTCTCTGTCAAGTTCACTGCTCTTGACATGGTCAACAAAAAGACATAGCATATATAAAGCACTTCCGTATAGGAGGGAAAGTAATCTCTGCGTTCCCAGAGTTTAGCTGAGTGGATGGGATTGTTTTTTAGAAAAAATATATCTCGGTGCACATTGGGATCTTAATTTAATGCCTTCCATATGTTAGGCACTGGGGTCACCTCTATTGCTTCAAGTGGTCATACCTTATTTTTAGGATCAGTTGAATTGTTTTGAGTTTTTGTCGTAACACGGTGATAAGGAACTACCAAAGATCCTTGATTACTAGCTAATTTGCTTAACTGGCTTAACATATTTTTGTAATAACGGAACGTGATGTAAACCGCGTGGTGATAACCTTTATGTCAGGATAACTGGTGTTGTGCTTCTACTCACATGAAGAGATAGCTCAAAGTGTTAAGCAAAGATTCTATAGTTAACTAAGATGAATCATAAGACGATTCATCAATGGAACGAAATGGCACTAGTTCCGGTGTTGCACCAAATTCTGTGACCTGTCGAATTTTGTGACTCTAGAGGGCGCTGTTTTATTGGAGTCTATGAATGTACTGAGCTGTACTGACACACTGATGAGGCAATTCTGTTATTTGTATAATTCTTCTAATAAACTTTGTACATTTTTGAAACATGGAACATTGTCTGGGTGTGGGTGTATTACTCCACAGGCCTGCATGTGTATCTTCCTCTCTATACTATCTCTATAGAGTACAGCTAAAGCCTACCCCACCACTCCAGCGAAGAGGTGGACTTCAGCTGGACAGGTCACATATGTTGATAAGCCTACTGTCAAATTATGTTTGACAGTAGCCCACTATATTTACTATTACCCCACTATAACTCTGCAGAAATGGACTGATGTTGTACATTGTCATTGACATCAGCAAACACTTTATTTACATTATTGACAACCTCCTTGTCATTGTCCGTTAATTTACTTTTTGCCACCTCAAACTGATAAACAAACTTAAGGAGGCAGTTAGTGACCTCCACAGCATTTTTTTCTGCAGTTACAGTGACATAATTTGACAGTAGCCTATCAAAATATGTAATCTGTCCTGCTGAAGTCCATCTGTTCACAGGAGTGGTGAGGGGTAGGCTTTAGCTCTACTCTATAATAATACACCCACACCCAGTCAGTGTTCCATGTTTCAAAAATGTACAAAGTTTATTAGAAGAATTATACACATAACAGAATTGCCAGTTATGTGCCAGAATTGTCAGTGTGTCAGTACAGCTCAGTACATTCATAGACTCTAATAAAACAGCGCCCTCTAGAGTCACAAAATTCGACAGGTCACAGAATTTGGTGCAACACCTGACTCCTAAATAGGCGTGTCAAAACATAAACTTTTCTCTGAATAAGCAATAATAACATATACATATAATTTTGTATACTATTTTACAGTCATTGTTTGTGTGTGATGCCAATGAAACACTCTTTCGGACACGGAATGAATAATTTCATTTTGCCCCGTTAACCGAGCTAGCTAGCTAGCTAGCTAACGTTAGCATAGTAAACGGAAAGTGAATGGGAATGTTCGCTAGCTAGCTAGCAGCTAAGAACTTTGGTTAAACTTATATATTGTTGCAAACAAACCTGAAATAACATATGTTCAGCAACTTTGTGGTAGTCTACTAGTTCTAGCAAAAAATATGTTAGGTTAGTTTATCAACCATCTCTGAGTCTAGAGCCTCTGAGAACAGGTGGCTGTGCACCAGAGCTTTGAGGAGACAGTGACAGATCACGAACAAAGCTATTTTTGTCTTTATTTGTTTCGTTGGAAAATACAATTTCAATGTCGGAATGTTAGGGAGACATGTGGCTTCTAGAAAATGGGTTCAAAACTTACATCGCTGAATGTAGGGCTAAGGGATTGGTCATATTCCGTGAAAATGTTCATTTCTCCCATAGGAATACATAGACACTGGACCTCCCGCTAGACTCCTAAATGGGCGTGACTGCTTCGAACCCCACGTCACAACGCATAGACATAATATACATAGACGCCGCATCGACCGCTGCTCCCTACTAGCGCTGACGAGATTTGGAGCCGCCATCTTGGACCGGTCATCCACTCCACTCAGTGTAATCTGTTTGGCCGGTGCAATGAGCTGTCAGCACACTTAATTAATCATATCTCACTGAATACCGAACAGATTTTCACGCGGTTTTTTTTGCTGCAAAGGTCATACATGTAGCTATGATACAGGCCACATTGTTCGAAAATACAAAATACAACCAATAGTACGGTAATGTTAAATCTTACTTGTGAAAAGTAAATCCCCCGAGTATGGTCCGCCGATTTGAGCAGGAACATGCTGCACAGTGCTGTCATCTTGTGTTTTCTGCTGCAACGCAATGAGGAGTATGACCGGTCCAAGATGGCGGCCGCATTTCTTGTTTCCAGCAGCCAATGCGGCGTCTATGTATATTATGTCTATGTCACAACGTGCCAGAATTTACCCTCTTATGAATCGTCTCGCTTTATCAACCGTCTCTGTGTTAAGTGTCAATGCTAACCAGGCTAATAAACAAACCATGCTACCGTGAGTAACGTTGAAGGGTAAAGTCACGTGACTTCTTTTGTAGTTCGTTTATGAAACAAAAGGAGCAATTTCGATTTTCTTAAATAAGGCAAAATAGGGTCTGACATTTTCACAGTTAGAATATTATTACTGTATAGACACTGAAAAATATTTTTGGTGGATAACATCGCTGATTTGGCTTCACAATATTTTTTTTTAAAATAGGTCTATGGGACTTAACATTGGAGCTGCTCTTCGATAGGAACGCAACCACTTGGGGCGCTGGTTTTCACTTTCACTTTTCACAGGTGCATGCCTAGGTGTATTCATGGGTTTCATCAGGTCCCTTTCCACAGGTGTATAAAATCAAGCACCTTAATTATCAATGCAGACTGCATGGTGCTTGATCTGTGGAAAGGGACCTGATGAAACCCATGAATAAGGAATTATTTTGATGGTAGGCCTAATGATCAGATCACTTCTCAATCTGCTAGGCATATAGCTCTAGTCTACGTGCAGTAAATAGTTCTAGTATTTTTTTTTTCAAGTAGAGTAGAACTACTAGGGCTACTGTATGTCGCTGCTTGTTGACATCTTATTATCATGTAGCCCAGGGCCCAAGGGGCGTCACTAGACCTTATTCACTGGGGCACGTGCCTTAGTAAAAGTCTCCAGTGTCCCAGTAAAATTCTAGCGCGGCTCTAGCTGGAAACGGCATTCATGAGCGCATCTCCGTGCCTGCTTTAATCATGGCTCGAGCCTGTCACTTACCAGCCAATAACAAAAAAAACTGGGTAAGATTGAACGCAACAACCAATGAAAATCGTTCACATGATTCTTCCGAGTGTTTCGTTGTACTGCACACACATACACTGTGGAATCCGCTGGGGCTCGTTACATCACTTTGAGCACAGAGTAAGTAGTCCCCTGTTTAATGTTACAACAAATTCACAACTTGTTTGACAGAAAAAATGACAAGTTGATCGCTGTTAGAGAGTGTTGCCCACATAATTAGCATCTTTTTTTTCAATGCTTAGCGTCATTGTAGCCTAAATTTAGCGTCATTGTCATTTAGCAACAGTTTACCAGCTTGTGCTTTCTAATGTGGAGACACAGCACTCCATAGAAATGCATGGGGCTAGTTTGTCACGCCAATATGGCCGTTGTCTACACATATCTCACCCCTTCCTCGGCAAAACGTCGACATGTGAATACATTGAGCCAATCATGTGGTGTGATGTGAAGACATCGTGCCAATCATGTGTTGTGATCTCGCCGCTGGAGTAAGATTGGTGTCGTGAAGCCTTGCGCACGCGCATTTCTGCTGAATAGGATGCCCGACGAGTGCCCATAAAGCGTTGTCATATGGCCGCCGAGTGGAGGGACTTGCCTAAAAGGACTTTGCTTGTGCTCTCTCACTCAAACACTCACACCATGCGTAGGCTGCATGCACACATGCGGACAATTAATAAGGATTTATACTATACTGTAGAGAGAGTCCTGTAAAAGTAGCCTATACTGTTTGTGAAGCTGTCCTACTGTAAAACTAAACAGCCTTCTGATAAACTATTCAGAGATGGACATCAGAAAATTCTTCCTGAACAGAGGGAGAGGAACAGTGAGGAGGATGAGGGAGGTATGATAATTTTGCCCACATTAACGGTACATTAACATTTATGCTGGTAATAGCCAGTGCTGTGATTTGATCTATGATTTAATGGCAAACTTAAATAAGTTTGCTGCATTTGCAAATGTAGCCTATAATAATACACAGAATCAGAGTCATCTGTGTAGATTATTATACGTAGGCTACATTTGCAAATTATCACCAAAAGTCAGTATGAAGGCTTTAGTAGGCTATTTAAGCTACAAAGAACTGCAGTATTGCCAGGATGTCTATAGGACCCTTGCCTGGGATGGAAGTATATCTCAATTTTGACTAAAAATAAGCTTCCCTTGTGTTAGTAGGAAAGCCTATTAAAGTCATGCAGTGAGTATAGGCCTACTTATGCCTATGTGTTTGGATGTTGCTGGATAGTGGCTGCTACAACAATTGAGGGAGAGAGTGCTGGAGGAGGAGGAGGAGGAGGAGAAGAAGGTCAAAAAGAAAAAGAGAGGGGAGAAAGAGCACAGGCTGGGCAGTCCAGAATGCAGGGGGAGGAGGAGGAGGAGGAGAAGAAGAGAGGGGAGAAAGAGCACAGGCTGGGCAGTCCAGTATGCAGGGGGAGGAGAAGAAGGTCGAAGAGAGGGGAGAAAGAGCACAGGCTGGGCAGTCCAGTATGCAGGGGGAGGAGGAGGAGGAGGATGAGAGAGACAGGCAAGAAACGGATGAGAACATGATGGGCTATGCAGAGTATGGAGGAGCATGTCTGTGACCTAGGGGAGATATGTGATGGTCCAAATCAGACTAGCCATTTATTTCATATTGCGCGCACAGTTCATTTTTTTTATGTATTGGGAGTTGAGGGCCTGTGCCCCAGCAAAGCTCAAGGTTTAGAATCGCCCCTGAATGTAGCCTATGATCGCTAAACTTTGATTCTTTTTAATGTCGCAATCGGTTATCTCCGTTCAGCTGCGCTTGTGGTTCAGCTGTGGGCACGCAATTAGCGGCAGGGATGGGCGGTGATGAGCGATGTTTAAGTGACAGCTTAGTACAGTGGTCCCCAAACTTTTTCTTCCGAGGGCCAGCTCACTATGCCTGGCTCTAAGAGAGGGCCAGAGACTCGGAGTATATCAACCATAAATAGCTTAGTGCATCTCTACTATAAACCTGATTTACATTTACATTTTATTCACATTCTACAAAGCATCAAAACTTTTTCGGAATTCGGGTTGTATATCAGGCAGGAATATTTCATCCAAAAATGTCAAAAGCTGTTGAATTCATGTTTTTACAGAATCTCGTATATTAAAACCAGGGCCTTGTGCATGATTTAGCCTAACTGATAAAAGCCTTTGTTTTCACAGGACCTGGTCCTTTCCCTGCCATTCTGGACATACCCCACTTAGGTGGCGCTTTGACAGAATTACGAGCAAGCCTATTAGCGAATAAAGGTTATGTGGTCATGGCTTTGGCATATCATGGTTATCAGGATTTGCCCAAAGTTTTGAGGAAGCTTGACCTGGAGTACTTGGAGGAAGCCGTGGCATTCTTGCGGGCTCACCCCAAGGTTAGTGTTGGAAGGATGCTCAATTAACCACAGTTTCTTTCTAAAAATGTCCTTCAACTCTCTTGTTCAGCTGTGTGCATCTTTCCTAAGTCATTAAAGGAAAGTGAACAAAACAGCAATCTGCAGGGGGTTAGAGACTAGAAAGTTTTAGGTTAAGTTTAAGGTTACATTTTTGATTGATTTGATTTCAATCAACAGCACAAACATGCTCTTTAATCATTTTAACTGCATACTGTATGATATGTAATTTCTCTGAAACAATTCTTTAATATTTGTTTTTTTTCTCAGGTAAAAGGACCAGGCATAGGGATCCTCTCCATCTCCAAGAGTGGAGATCTAGCACTTGCAATGTCAGCATTCCTTCCTGGGATCTCCGCAACTGTCTCCATCAATGGTTCCAATGGTGCCACTGTCTGTCCCATCCACTATAAAGGCATGGTGATCCCCCCTCTCAACATCGACACGGGCAAAATAATCCTCAGAAAGGATGGGCTTCTGGATATAAGGGACGGCCTTCTAGATCCTATGCTGGAAGAGAACCGGAACTCTGTGATTCCCATTGAGCGTGCCGGCTGCCACTTCCTGTTTGTGGCCGCTGAAGACGACAGGAACTGGAACAGCCTTTTATTCAGTGAACAGGCTGCTCAACGACTCCGGGACCACGGGAAAGACAACTATGAGCTGGTGCGGTACCCGAAGGCAGGTCACTTCCTGGATGTTCCCTACATGCCCCACTGCCCCTCCAGTTTCCATCCAGCAGTGGGCGCTGTGGTGGTCCTAGGAGGGGAACCCCAGGCTCATGCTGAGGCCCAGGTTGATCTGTGGAAGAGGGTCCAGCAGTTTTTCAGAAGGCATCTGTAGATAACACACTACCCATAATGCCATGTTGTTGTATATTTACTAAGGCTGTCAATCGATTAAAAAAATATCCTAATTACATACTCTGTGATTAATTAATCTAAATGAATCCCATGCATCCATTTTTGCTATGAACATCTTAAAAACAAATTTGGCAGATGAGTGAGTCAATGAAGAGCCAAACCAACATTATAGACTTTAAAGTTCAACGTCTCTCTCACCGGGAAAAATATATTCTGGAATGCCGTATCCAGGCCTGACATGACAATATCCGCACATGTAGACTGTTTTTTTTTGCCTGTAAAAGGGCTATTTCTTTCTCTTCTTACCCTTCCTCTTCCCCCTCCTCGTCCTCCTCTTGCTCCTCATTGTCCTCTTCCTCTAAGTTCACCTTCTTGTCCTTGTCATCCTCTCCCTCTCACTTCTTCACCTTTGCGTCCTCTTCCTCCTCCTCCTTCTTCACCTCCACGTCCTATTCTTTGGCCTCCTCTAATTCTTACTCTTCTCACTCTTCATGGTCCCTCCATAGTACCCATCGTACATTACCTGTGGCTTATTTATAGTGCTTAGGCTGATTGCAAAGTGAACTAATTATCTAAAACAGTTTTTACATGAGAAACTTCCTGGCTCCCTCAACCAGAAGCTACAGCAGGTCATCTTTAATGCTAAACTGAACACCTTGGAATGCATCCAGTATTTCCATTTCTGTTTGGTCTGATCACTGAGGTGATTTAAGACTATGTCGTCAATGTGAATAGTTGCTTTCTCTGGAACACTGAGGAACATGGTTTTGTTGGGGATTGGAATTTTGATGTTTACACTTCTCTCCATCGCATATCATAATTCTACTGTTTGGAGTGTTTACAAGCCATTTATTACCTACTCTTTCTACTCTTGTTACCGTGTTGTTATCCTCGATGGTCATAGTAGGCTACCTGTGCATTCTTCATCAGGGGTGGATACACCAGAAGCCTATGGAAAAAATGATACAAACTATGCTAACTATCATAGTTTTAAATGAATGACGAATTGATCTAGTGTTAAAGTGTTTGAGATAAACCAAGGTCGTGTCCAAAGTGAAAGAAATTTTCATATTTTTTTTTATATTAATCTAGGCCTATTTAGTTTGTTTATTTACTTACTTGCAGATTACTTATTCCTAAATAAATGAAAAGATTTCACACGTGATTGTACATTTGTAAAGGGACAATGGGGTGTGAGTCAGTAACATGATCTTTCAGGCCTGAAGTGAAGTGAAAGTGCGCCATCTCATGGCCAAGAAACATTTCATGTCCATAGACCTTTTTCCACTTTCGCATAGTAAGTAGTAGGGCAAGTGCAGCAGAATCAAAACCTTTTTTAATGTATTTACTTACACTCTATCTGATTATATGTGCAAGAAAGTTATATACTGTATGTCTTCCTGCATCAGCTCCTCAGCAGGAATGTGACAGCAGCCTTCAACGGAACAATTGGAATATTTGCAGTTCTTATTGCAGAAATGCAGTATTTTGGACGTGGAATTACTACTGTACTGTAGTATAACTGAGTCCTTCTGTTGACAGTTGATATAGACTAATGTGAGATTGTTAGCGCAATGGTTCAAGTACAAGAGGAACTGCAGGTGCATGAGCTCTGCTCTGCCCCTTGTGCAGACTCCACATCCAGCTGTTTCCACCAATCTCTCTTACTTGTACACTTTTATATAGTGTCCCACTGCTTTACGGCTCTCATCTTTTTTTTCTTGAATTTCCCCTGGGGATCAATAAAGTATCAGTATTCACAAATACAGTACACATTTTTCTCAAAAACAGCAGTGATGCTGTGAAAATCACAGAATCTTGTTAAAGTGTTGGCTAATAATCCCGTCCCCCTAACGCAATCTGAATTTGAGAATAAGCCTTAAAATGTAAGCCTATATTAAAGCAATACGTCCTTTGGCTATGTTTTTAAATGTACAGGCTCTACGGTTTGAAAGCTATTAAACAACACGCATAGCCTATGCATTTCAAATACTGTAGGAAACATTTCAAATAGGAAGCGCACGCTTAAAACGTCCATGTTAAACAACGAACAAATTAGTGAGGCGGTTCAAACATGGCCAGGTCCAGGCAGACTAGCCTTAAAAGTTTTTTTCAGAGGACAGACGCGATGGATGATGATAAATTGGTAACGTCTGAAGCCTCAGATGTCCGGTCAACTCCACCACCACCAGATAAAAAGCATAAGTGTCGGGCGTATATGTCGGAATCATGACGTTGGAAGTGGAGTTGCGGGGTTGCGGCCGCTCCAAGACACTGTCATTCTCCGTGTACAGAACACAGACAGCTTTCTCTGTCTATGTTCTGCAGGGTTAGGGCCTCCTCGACGACGAGATTGCTGGTCCGCGGATAATTTCCGGCACAATTAAACGATATCATCGGACCGCGGACCGAAAGAAAAAGAAACTAAACATTTCCCAGAATAGGAAATATTTCTTCATTTATTGTTATCAAATAAAGAGGCATAGCATTAGGGGGTAGTGGTGTGAGCGCTCATTCTTGTGTGTGCGCATCTGTGCAAGTTAAACAGTGGAACCACTGGAGATAACGTGGGTATAGCAGCAACAAACAACGTAGCCTTTTTAAAACAATGAACAAAGCGGACTCTTGCTGTCCATGAAAACATAGATACTGGCTAGATCTTGTTAGGCATGTTTACGTCAGTTAGGCTAATGAACATGTTGCATTCTATTCAGCCTGATTATGTCATTCTTTAAGCTACATAGCCTGTCTCTAGTGTTCCTCGACTTGACTAGGTATTTAAGAAGCGATAATAGGACATTTGACCGGCATATCATTAAAATGTCCGGAAAACGAAACCTCTGCCGGTCACTTTGACCCGCCCTATTTTTCCCAGCGGAAACTTGGTGACATGACACTGTCATGAACGTGTCATAAACAAGTCATAAATGTTTATGACATGACACTTCTGTTAATAAGTGACATTTGTTTTTGTCATAACAAATTAGGGTTAGGAATAGAGTTAGAGGTCAGGATTAGGGTTAGAGCTATAGGGTTCATGTGTCATGACAGTGTCATATGTTCATGACAGTGTCATGTCACTGTTATGTCGATACTGTCATGTAAAGTGTTACCATTGTTAGTGTTTATTTTTACACTACAGTGTCAACAACAACAAAAACATATCAACAACAGGATAGTAATAATAATATAATACTTTTTCTCAGCTTGCAGGGCCAGGACCCTTCCCTGGCATTGTGGATCTTTACACTCTAGGCGGTGGCCCATCAGAACCGAGAGCCAGTTTGCTGGCCAATAAAGGCTTTGTGGTACTCGCTCTGGCTTTTTACCGCTACAAGGATTTGCCTAAAAAAGTTGACAAACTAGATCTGGAGTACTTTGAAGAGGGAGTACGTTTCTTGCAGAAACACCCCAAAGTGAGTAACAAAAATACAGATTGCCTTCACGCACAGTGTATAATACAGGAACAGTGATGTATTTGATATGCTATATATTAAATAATCAGATACATGTCTTGCTTTTTCTGTTTTGTTGAATGTGAAAGGCTCTGGAGTTGGAGTTATTTCAATCTCCAAGAGTGGAGATCTAGCTCTCTCAATGGCATCATTCCTGTCAGGTATCAAAGCAGTTGTCACCATTAATGGTTGCTGTGCCAACACCCTTTTTCCCCTCAAATACAAAGATACCGTCATCCCTGCTCTCATGGCTGACTTAAAGAAAGCACCCATGACAGAGCAAGGACTTCTTAACATCAGCATGATCTTGCAAGATCCTGCGGCCAATGAGAACCTGGCCACTGTTATTCCCGTTGAGCGTGCCGAATGCAAGTTCATGTTTGTAGCATCTGAAGACGACATGAACTGGGACAGTGTCTTTTTCGCAGAACTAGCTGCCCAACGACTGAGAGACAGTGGGAAGGAGAACTTTGAGATAGTGAGGTACCCCAAGGCAGGACACTTTGTGGACGTTCCCTACATGCCCTTCTACCCCTCTGGCGTCCATGCGGCAGTGGGTAAAGTGGTGACGTTTGGAGGAGAGGCTAAAACTAACGCACACGCTCAGGTGGAGTTGTGGGGGAGAGTTCAGGAGTTTTTCCACAAGCATTTAGACACAGGCAACGCATAAAGCAATGCTGTAATACATTACAAGGCACACATTATTCTCTCATAATCTTTTCAATAAATCAAACATTTTTGGCACTCACTTCAGTACACTTTCTCATGGTCTTTTGGTGTGACGCCTTTCACATAAATAGGCCAAAATAAAATTACTTTTTTCTCAATATTAAACCTATGTTACCATGTTGCAGTGAGTAGGCCTATGTTTTAAGGGTGCTATCATATAGCAATGTGGGTCATTGTTGTGCTAAGTGCATGAAATCACATATAATGTGACACCATATCATATTGTGTGACAGGGTTTTTCTCATACCATGAATCATTTTTTTTCAATATTACCTTTAAATCTATGTAACCATGTTGCAGCGAGTGGTTGTTAGGGTGCTATATCATATAACCCCAAAACAGAAAAAGCTGGGACGTTGTGTAAAATGTGAATAAAAACAGAATGTAATAATCTGCAAATCTCTTAAACTTATATTTAGTTGTAAAAAGGACACAGACAACATATCAAATGTTGAAAATGACACATTTGACTAGTTCATGGAAAATATATGTTCATTTTGAATTTGATACCAGCAACATGTTTAAAAAAAAGTTGGGACAAGGGTAACAAAATGCTGGAAAAGTTGTGTAATGAGAAAGAAGTTTGATGCCCAATTCAAAACTGCAGCCAAAATTGTAACAGCTACAATTGTATTGAGACATGATACAGAACATACCACCCTCTTATCTGGCCCTGAGCATGTTTAAAATGGACTTAGGTCCTGTGGTTAGACCAATCAATGTTTGCCATTCTTTTTGGAAATCATGGACTCATCTGGGCTAAAGAGGAGAGGGCCTATCCAAGTATCCAACCAAACCCAACATCTATGACGGTGTGGAGGAGCATTAATGCCTATAGCATGGGCATCTTGCACATTTGGCAAAGCACAATCAATTCTGAATGATGTATACAGGTTTTGAACAACATATACTGCCATCCAGGCAATGTCTTTTCCAGGGACGACCTTGAATATTTCAGGAAAACGATGACAAAATGAATTCTGCACATATTTAGAATATTTCTCCATAGAGGAAGAGTCCAGGTGCTAAGATGGCCTGTCTGCAGTCCAGATTTGTCAAATTAGGTGCATAATGGAATGAAAAGCATGACTAAGAATACCCCATACTGTTTAGCAACTGAAATCCTATATCGGGGAGTAATGGGACATTTCATTCTCAAAACTCTAGCAAATGGTCTTCTCAGTTCCTTAACATTTACAATTGTGTTAAATGAAGAGGAAAAGCAGCACAGTGGTAAACATGCTCCCGTCCCAACTTTTTTTGAAACATGTTGCTGGCATCAAATTCAAAAGTAACATATACTTTAAAATAGTCCAAATTTTCATTTTCATGTACATTTGATATGTTGTCCTTTTTGCTGCTAAATATGGGTTTACGAGACTTGTATATTCTGTTTTTTATTAGCATTTTACACAACGTCCCAACTTTCTGTTTTGGGGTTGTACAACAACATTGTTAATTGTTGTGAAACCTCATAGTGTGATGTCATATCATGTTGTGTGACAGGGTTTTCTCAACACACCATATTATTTATACTTATCACCCGGAGAGAAGAAATACTCTAAGAATAAGAATAGAAATACTCTAAGAATACTCAACTAATAGTTAAGTTTAATGCATGTGTTGTCATATTTAACATGTTTTAACTCTTATTATTTAAGATGTACATCTGCACACACTTCATGTTTAATGTTAAATAGTAGTCTGAGAAAATACATCATGACTTTAAAGGCAACAGTAGAATGCATGTTGTCTTTATTATTGTATTGATCATTTAATCTGATTATTTTTAAAGGGTATGTTTAAAATAAATAAATACATATTTGAATATATTGTTGATTTTTGAGACATTCAGAGAAATGATTCTTCAGTTCTGTGTCTTAAACCCAAGTGCTATACAAAGGTATGCTGTTTTACACTGTTGTGATTTTAACTGTGAACCTATATGTGATTTACCTGTCTTAAACTGATTGTCTGTGAAATACATATTTCCGCATTTACAGATTGTTATGTGGTATGATTCATCCACTGGGATGACACCAAATCAGAAGCCAAGTATATTGAAAGATTGAGGACATGACTGAGTTGACATAAAAAACAATGCAAAATGTAACAAATTTGCGCAAGGAAATGGGTCATTCTATGAAACGGGCGTCATTTGATGAGATGCATAAGGCACAAACTAGAGCCAAAGTGTGCTTCTAAAGCCTAAAGCTTATAATTAAAGAGTTCTTGTTAACATGATGTACAAGGAAATTCTATTCCTAAAGAGTATTACACCATTTTCCACAAGTGCATTGCCATTACCATGTGTCCAGGTTGACCAACATGACATTTAACAGCTAAAATATCACCACATAAATGTGATTCTTATCAAACTTTTGTTATTTTCAGATGTAAATATATTTTCCTGATGACATTACACATGTTTGTCCCTGTTCTCTCCCCTCTCTACCTCTGCTCAGGTGTGATGCAGATAATTGCCTTGATTGGGAGCACCTGGCCCTGATTGATTAGGAGTTAGGCTTTTGGCGTGGGGACTGCTGCCTCTCAGCCTGCCTCTCAGCCGTGGATTTCGTCTTGTCTTTTGATTTGGACTTTGTGTCATGTCTAGTGTTTTGTTATAGTTTATCTTCATGTAGGGATGGGCAGAACGAGGCTTTGTGAAACAACGAAACGTTGGAAGCAATTGCGCCGGAATTGTGTCGAGGCTTCAAAACAATCCGACACACGTAACTCCATGGTGACCTCTAGTGGCCAGTTTTGCTAACATCACATTTTGACCGTGAAACACAACTGCTCCAGACGAAGAATATAAATAGCCAACATGGAACGCATAATTACGTCTACAGCCACGTGGTTCAGTGGTTAACACACTTTCATTCGGCCGGAGCGGCCGGTGTTCGACTCCCTGCTGGTGCTT
Organism: Alosa sapidissima; assembly: GCF_018492685.1. Taxonomy (NCBI): domain Eukaryota; kingdom Metazoa; phylum Chordata; class Actinopteri; order Clupeiformes; family Clupeidae; genus Alosa; species Alosa sapidissima. The sequence continues at coordinate 29,107,309 of NC_055962.1, read as the reverse complement.
AAAAAGTTCAGACTAGTATATGCCTTCAGTAACTAGAACATTTTTATATCTGCCAGTTACAGATGTTTTGTTATTTCAGTTTCATAGTACATTATCCTTTGGAATATGCTGGAGAGGAAAATGCTACAATGGTTTTAAAATGTAGGCTATGCTTATGGCCCAGGGTTTTTTTGGGGAACATGTAGGGAAATAAAGGATACATGAATGAAGCAGGTTAGACTAATCAGGTTCAACATGCCAGTGGGGTTGACAAGCGTGTGTACATGCAAAGAAAGTAGTAGGCCTACAAGAAAGTGTTTATTGACGTTTCCTTGACGTTTCAGTCAATTCACACACACGCACGCACGCACGCACGCACACACACACAATTCTAAAGGATGGAAAGCTTTCTGACCCCGACATACGCAGTTTCTGTGACGTGGACCGTTGAAGGGGTCTATCTATACAGTTTGGAGCAAGGCACTTTTATTTTGAAGAAATTTTTTTTATGTACAGAAATGACTCTTAGACTCTTAACTCAACGTTGCGTAACCTACAGTAGCGCTGATCTGCAGGCAGACCCTCTTCGTAAAAAGTATAACGTCCTGTCAAAGAGTCATATTGTCAGATGTTGTACAGAGCTTTTTACTTTTTACATCTGAAACCTCTTACGAGAGTATCTGTTAGGATGTCTGCTTCTGATAGGCCTACTGCTGTAGGTCTACATTTTATACCAACGCGTTGTCATTTTGATGACACAGTACAGGTCATTGTGCGCGGACTCTTTCCTAAACAAATGGTGAAGTTGGTGGCTGAAGTTGAAGATGACAAAGGTATGATTTTCCGGTCGTCTGCAGTACACAGAGCTACCGAACATGGAGAAGTGGATTTAAATAGCTCTCCCTCTCTGGGTGGAACATATAATGGAACTGAGCCTATGGGACTTTTTTGGTCTTTGGGCCCATTGACCCCTCACAATAAATTCACATGGTGGGATGCATCAAGGCCTGTGTTAGTGGATGTTAAGGTGGTCAGTCACGAAAGACCGGAACATGTTCTTGCCAAGGAGACACACCAAAGGCGCTTCATGAAGGAAGGTGTCCAGAGGGTTGTCGTGACAGACGGTAGAATACGGGGAACTCTTTTTATTCCACCAGGTAAGCCTATTTCATGCAAAGACAGAACAATTCGGACAAAGACAGAAATAATGCATGCAGGAATGACTTCGAACTGCAAATGATATGCACTCGAAGCTATGCATAGTTTTGAGCTATTTGTAGCCTACACGCAGAGCCCTTATCCAGGCGCGTAGCAAGCGTGGGGGATGTGGGTGTTATAACGTACACACTTTTGCTGGAACACGATTCTATCCCCCACACTTTTTGTCAGATTAAATTTAAAGTAAAATATGGAAATAAACGCTCCCGTAAAGAGTTGGAACCGTATCTATAACGCACACACAGAGACACAAATTGGTCTGTTGATTTGATTGAACGGTCATCCAGCCAATCACATCAAGTTAGTGAAGAACCAGAGCCGCTGTGATCAAATTCAAAGTGTGCGTCTTTCAAGGCTGTAGGCCTGTCAAACTCGATTCCTTTTAAGGATCCGGGTTAGTCTGAGTCACTCACTAAACTGATCCGGGTTGAACGAGTCACTAGCCTGGGTGTTCCCATGCTGCCTTGCGCGCGATTTGATTCACGCTGCTAAGGCAGCCTGGAGACCATGGAGCAAATTTTCGCCTGAGATAGGGAACCAATCACAGAACAGGGGGGAAAGCAAGACGATGATGAGCTATGCACAGACGCATTTGATAGACATCCGTGGCACCCAATAAACGGATCTGGGCATTTTTTTCAAATACGAGAAAATGAACGTTTGGTTCCCAGACCATGTCTCATTGAGAAGTGGTGGCGCTAGCCAGGCTAAGGAGTCACTTGAGTCAGTATTGCTAAATCGCAAAGAAATTCCATCCTACGTTCAAGCAGTGCAGTGGGGTGCTTCATTTCGTTAAGTGCCTTCTCGTGTTGGATGTGGATCCTCCATGATTTGAAACCAGGTTTTTTGCAGTACTTGCATTTAGCCTTTAGGGTTTTGCTCTCCTGGTCAAGTGCATCCACACATTGTTCATCTTTTTGGTGCTCATGTTCAGAAACTTTGATCTTATTGACAGAGAGGGTAGCCTATATTATAATAATTAATTATTTGTTGTTGTTTTGTTAACAATAGAAAAGTTTGCCTAGGTCTAATGCTACTCTGCTACAATGTTTATTACCACTACTATATATAGTAGGCTACTAGGAATCTATTCTAATAAGTATTATAGGCTGCTAATACTAGGCAACTAATATTACTATTAATCATAGCTATACTGTTAGGTAGCCTAATATAATATAATATAATATAATATAATATAATATAATATAATATAATATAGGGCTGGGACAACGCGTCGACGTAATCGATGACGTCGACGCAAAAAATACGTCGACGCAAAATATGAGCGTCGATTCGTCAAGCATACAGTGTGCTGCTAAATATTTTTAATTTTACACCTTCAGTGTTTTCCATACGTTGACTAATCTGTGACTGGGCGCCACGAAATCAAAACTGGCCAGCACACATTGATGTTCTATGTTGTAGGCCTACTATTTAAATTAGAGATAAGATAAAATAATTTCATTGAGCTGCACTTTTTACTTACAGTCTTTCCTCGCCCCGCCCGCGCTCTCTCGTAATGAGCCCGCTGCTCCTCCTCTGCATGTGCATTTAACAAAATATTCACGATTGTTGAAGGATTGTTGTTGCCACATAGAAGCACTGCATAGAACACAGTGGGCTAAATTGCTATTAAATCCGCTTAGCATCGTGACGGGAAAGAAAGCAGTTTGAGCCAGGCTGTTTATTTATTGTCTTAACCTAGCCTAAGCAATTGACTTTCAATGTAGACATAGAAACAGGAACGTAGAAATGCCCTGCAGTAAATAAATTATTATTATTGTTATTATTATTATTATTATTATTATTACTACTACTATTCTCATTAGGCCTATTATTATTATTATCACCTTGACACGAGTAGAAACTAGGCTACTCGCTCGTCTACAGATCCACTCATGACAATGTAGCCGGCTGATTACCGCTGTCTCGCTATCCGGCAAAAGATTCTTTGGACGCCGCTATTTATGGATTTCCGGCTCCCATTGACTTACATTGAACACATGTAAACAAAACGTCAATTATGTGCTCAAACTAACGCCGCTGACTTATGAAAACAACCATTCCACTTTGATACGAAACTACATAATTGTACAACATTTATACAACAAAAATCACAGAATTTGGATCAAGTAATGTGGAGAAATCTTATGCAAAGTGTCAACCCCTAACAATGTGCCCATTGCCCAAATTTATGGTCGACTAATGTCGAATGTCAGAGTAATGACATTGAAAAAGGTACCTTCATGATACACTTTAATTTATAAAGGTACGAAGTATAAAAAAAAAAACACAATTTATCAGATGGATTACCCATATAATTTGTAACAAAGTACAACATTTATTCGAGGGCACATCTATGGGTGTTAAATATTCCACAACCACTAGATGGCAGCATGATAACATAAAGTACACATACGTTTCGCTGCGACCTGAAGGATGGCGTGGTTGAATATCCACTTCTCTTGCACTTCGGGTCTAATAGCGAGTGAATTGTATGACCACCAGATGACGCCATTTCACTGCACCTCGGGCCTAATAGCTGCTGTAACTTCGTTTAAGTAATAAGCCTCGAGGAGCCGACGGTTACAATTGTTTTATGGGCGTTGTTAGCCACGCTGCGCAAGCCGGGTAGGCTACATAAGAAGCCAATAGGCTACAGTCGCGTGTGTTTGTGGTGATTTATTCCATGTATTAACAAAATAATAATGTAACATTAAAAAAATAGCCTACATAGATAAAAAAAAAAAAAAACACGAAATAATTATACAAATCATTCTTAGCTCCAGTCAAGGCCTCATTGTCTTCAGTGTACATGTAACAGCTGTGCTGCTACAACCTTGTTACTCTTTGATACAGTGGAATAAACCTATTAAGTGTACCAATTAATTACTTACATGTACATATGACATGTATGTTGTGTCTTCGATGTCTTGGAACAGGTCTACTAATTCACATGTACTGTGTGGTGTAACAGCAGACATGTTTCAACACATCAATTACAGGATGCATGACATCATTGACAGGATATAATATGTACATGTAAGTACTTAACTGGTACACTTTATTTGAATGGGTTTATTCCACTGTATCAAAAGAGTAATAAATAACACAGTTGATACATGTACTACAGTATGTAGGGTAATGGCAGACATGTTCCAAGACACCAATGACACAACATGTAATGTAATATGTAATTGTAAGTGGGCAATTCCACGGAAAATTGACTTTTTGTCACATCCATAACGCCAGTGAAATGCCTTGGCATTTGTATGATGTGAATGTTACTATTCATTTTTTGTGCATTTTTCTCATGTACATTCTTCAGCCAAAAATAGCAAATGCTCAAATTTCATGTAATCATTCACATCATACCATACCATCACATTTTATTAGCGTTATGGATGTTAGAAAAAACGTAATTTTCCATGGAATTGCCCAAGTACTTAGTACTTATGCCACTGTATCAAAGAGCAATAAGTGTGTACCAACACAGTTGATGTAGTGAATTAGTAGACCTGTTCCAAGACATCGAAGACACAACATACATGTCATATGTACATGTAAGTAATTAACTGGTACACTTAATAGGTTTATTCCACTGTATCAAAGAGTAACAAGGTTGTAGCAGCACAGCTGTTACAAGGATACAAGGAAGTTTATTGTCACATGCATTTAGTTACTGGAAGTAAGAAATGCAGTGAAATTATGTCTGGTGTCAGCCTATTTGTGCATTTATATAAATGTAGCGTGACAAGTGTGTTTACATACAGCAAAAACTCTTCTGTATTGCCCTCTCTCTGTGTGTGTGTGTGTGTATATATATATATATATATATACACATATATACATACACGCACACACACACACACACACATTACATACATACACATATAAATGTAGCGTGACAAGTGTGTGTTTACATGCAGCACTAACTTCAGTTCAGACCGACAACCTGTTCTGTATTGCTCTCTATATATATGTGTGTGTGTGTATATATATATATATATACACACACACACAGTATATCCATGCATATACATATGTATTGTGTGTAGTATTGCATTACTAGCCTATATCTATCTATACCTATACTAGCCTAATTTGGTTTGTTCTATTGACATGGAATGAATGAACAGGCACACGTGACTATGGAGTAGCCTAGGTCTACTTCATAATTCAGATTTTCAGATGGTGCGTTGTGGCTGACAACGGCCCTAAAATCTCGAGTGTCTAGGTTTATTGCTGGTTCCTGGTTGCTGTAGTGCAATGATGTCATCTGCTGGCCGTGCCGCGCAATAGCGCCACAACATATGTAATTTCACTGGACATTACGGTAAAACTCTTGTTTTTCCTGATAATATTCGTGTGATCCAGCTAACATATTGCTTAATTCTTTTGACATTTCGTTCCTTTATAAATTGTAATGTAATATAAATGTACGTTTTTGAATGTCATTACTCTGACATGTGAGGGATAACGGCCACCGACGTGACCTGTTATACGTGACTCATGGACAAGGGGAAATGCCATTAACTCGGTGTCACGCAGCGGCAATTTTCTTAATATCGATATTTCTCCACATTACTTGATCCAAATTCTATAATTTTTTCTGGATAAATGTTGTACAAAAATGTAGTTTCGTATCAAAGTGGAATGGTTGTTGTCATAAGTCAGCGGCGTTTGAGCACATAATTGAGGTTTTGTTTACATGTGTTCAATGTAAGTCAATGGGCGCCGGTATTCGGCCAATGGCGGCCCCCAAAGAATCTTTTGCCGGATAGCGATACAGCGGTCGGCTGATTCGACTGACTCGCACTCATAACAACATAACGTAACCGGTCCGCCCGGCTGATGCAAATGACCCAGAGGGGTATTCCAGAAAGGAGGTTTAACAAACACTGAGATAAAACTTAACCTCTGGGTTGTCTGAACCTGTGGCGACTAAACCCGAGCTGTCGGTTCCAAAACACCGGTTACCAGTTAGTTCAATCAACCCTGTGTTCGATAACCTAGAGTTGTGCGCGTTCACGGCGAACTTATAAAGACATCATCTATTGAGAGTCGAAACCATGAGTGAAACCGGCGAAAGGAAGAGCACCGTATTTTTCAGAGGCGGAGTAGTCGAGGCGAGGAGGAGAGAACTGTAATAACAAAAAAAAGAGCAATACTTAAGCGCCTGCGTCCGAGACCTTGCTTGGCAGAGAATAGCCTAACTGACCGTGTAAATGCGTATGTTTAAGATAGCCTATTTAATGTCAAAAGCACAATTAAATAATTCACTGGACATCACGTATTGTATTGACAATGATGCTTTCTTAAACTAGCCTACCTTGTCACAGATTGAGTGGGCCATAGAATTCTTTGAGAATCCCAAATGCAATTTTCTATTTTAACGCGGGTTCTGCAGCTGTGGGCCAAGTTAAACTTTTGCGCTCCATCATCGGAAGGATGAATGTCGGAAGGCATGGGTAGCCTATTGGACACATTTCGGTGCACATTTGGAATATTTAATAAGTGATGCTGACCTTAGACTAGACTTTAATGATCATCGTGGGTTTGTGTCCAGGAAAACGAATGAAGTTGCGAAGGAACTGCTTTAGCGCAAGGCAAACTTTACGCACCAACCGACAGCTTGCCGATATGCTCTGCGTCTCCAACACTACAAAAACTCCCAGTCGGATAGCGTGTGTAGCCTATTAAAAAAATATTTTATCCCAAATGCCATCAGCATTCTTAACCAAACTTAGTGACAACATGCATACCCGGCTGAGCTGTACAGCTATTTAAACTTATTTATTCATTTTCTATAGGCTATGTTTCCCCTTTTTTGTACTGTACTTGTTTTAATTATATCTTCAATGTGTCTGAGATGTTGTTTGTCCATCTGTTTGGTGAGCCAAACACAAATGTCCACTATGGTGTAGCTTAGGCTAGCTAGCCTACATTAAAGATTTATTTTATTCTACTCTAATCCACCATGCTTAATGTAGGGATGGAGAATGCTTTTCAAGTAGGATATATTTAGGATTCAGCTGAAAAACTCGTTTGGAAAAGAATGGATAGGCTAGTCCTATCATGTGATGTCGTGGTCTTATCGCCCTCTCACGGTGAATTGCACGGATGAATATTACATGATTTTGTGCTTCTTTGTCAATCGGACCGTCAAAATGAAACGCCATTGTGTGACAAGTGTAAAAATAGCGGCCTGATTGAACATGCACTGAAATAACCGAACATAATTGAACATAACCTGAACAAAACGTACCCCCTACCAGGTTAAGTTCAGAGCTTATGTTACCATAGTTACTTACATAGCCTGATCATTTTTGAGCTTTCTGGAACTGAAATCCCAGGTTTACCGTTTACTCTGGGTTTACATACCCAGTTCAGTTCAGAGCAAAGATTCTAGAATCTTTGGTTCAGAGCCTATGTTACCATAGTTACTTACATAGCCTGATAATTTTTGAGTTTTCTGGAACTGAAATCCCAGGTTTACCGCTAACTCTGGGTTAACATACCCAGTTAAGCCAGTAAACCTGCTTTCTGGAATACCCCCCAGGTAGGCTAGCCTAGGCTCAAGCAACTCCATACAGAGCTTGCAATGTTTCTGCGGGAAGTTAACCAGTTATCTCGGAGTGCCTGCTCACTCAGTCGCTTGAGTTGATTTGTGGAGTTGTGGTTGCCTACGAAATTGTTACATTTTTGGCAGCTACGATGGCTAGGGCTAGGACGCTAGCTAATGTTGCTATAGGTTTGTGTGTGGCGCTGTTTATCGTTTTAGATTGAATTGTAGTAGGACTCAACTGATCCGAGTTAATGATACTAGAGACTCGCGACTCATGGGTTAATTTAAAGACACTGGTGAAAGATCCGAGTGAGTCACGACTCAAACACCTTTACAAGGCTGTGCTGCTGCTTGGGTCTGCATTGTAACGTCTGCAGTGAGCAGATTTCGGATAGAATTGAAATTGTTACCGCATTATGCTTATTTAGTAAACCAAAATTCACTGTCTGACTGACAGTTTTTGTCACAATGCAGAGAGTCAAAGTGAAAGTCACCTGTTTCTGCAGGAAAACCTTTGGCTACTGTTCTCAAAGCATTATGCTTTCTCTGCCTATGATCTGCAGCTTTTCTCAAACTATGGGCCTTCTCAACAATTAACCTACTACTGCTCCACGTAGCCGCGAAATTAAGTTATGCCCGGTGCTTCACACGTCTGTTCATTTGCAGCATACTTATTCATTTGGTGTCATCAACTATATAGAGATAGCCCAGTCAGCACACATACAGTACGTCTCCAAGAAGCTTGGAAAGGAACAGCTTAATTACATCGCGTTCCATTTAGAACGTCTTATTATGACCGCCGCGCAGCGAAGCGGCGGTCATATAGGTTTAGTCAGATTCTTTTTTTTTTTTTCTTTTTCTTTTTTTTTTTTTTTTTTCTTTTTCGCATGCCCAAATTTCCGTCAATGATTCCCGGGACACTGAAAGACCGGGGTACACGAAACTTGGTGGACATGTAACCCCACATGGATAGCATGGAACCATCGTTTTTCGTTTTGATCTGTAGCCCCCCCGCTGAATTGGACCCCCCGAAAGGAGGGTAGGGCAGACACAGTTTTCTGTGAATATCTCGAAAACCGTAGGGTTTAGGAGGACCATTTTTTTTTTGTATGTTGATCTCAAGGGGCCATGTCAACCCATTCCATAACCACTCATTTCATGTATAGCGCCACCTAGTTAAACACAAAAAAGTAAAAATGAGGTGGTGTAATTGAAGGTATCTGTGACCTAACATAGTCAAAACTGCACGAAATTGGAAGTGTAGGATCATTATGACACCCTCTGTATGCACGCCAAGTTTTGTGGAATTCCGTTCATGGGGGGCCACACAATAAATTAATTTATGTTACTATACACCAACTGGCCTGTAGGTGGCCGGAGACAGTTTTCTGTGAATATCTTGAGAACCGTAGGGCCGAGGAGGTCCACCTTTTTTTTGTATGTTGGTCTTAAGGGGGCATGTCAACCCATCCCATTACCACTTATTTCATGTATAGCGCCACCTAGTTAAAAATTAAAAAGCAAAAAATTAGGTGTTTTCATCTCAATATCTCTGGCTGACAAGGTCAAAACTGCACGAAATTAAAAGTGTAGGATCATTATGACACCCTCTGAATGCATGCCAAGTTTTGTGTACTTTCGTTCATGGGGGGCCTTACAATAAAATAATTTATGTGTACATTTAGTGACGTACACCAACAAGGATTCCTGGGACACTGAAAGACCGGGGTACACAAAACTTGGTGGGCATGTAACCCCACATGGATAGCATGGAACCATCGTTTTTCGTTTTGATCTGCAGCCCCCCCGCTGGACTGGACCCCCCGAAAGGAGGGTAGGGCAGACACAGTTCTCTGTGAATCTTTTATGGTATGTTGGTCTCAAGGGCCCACATCAACCTGGCTCATAATCACTCATTTGTGATTTGCCCCCCCCCCCCCCTCCCGCCCCGGTCAAAAATGAAAATGCAATATTATTCTGCTTTAATCGCCCCTATCTTCAGTTAAGATGTTCAGAACTGCACCAAATTGTATGTGTATGATTGACCTGGCATTCTCTGGGGGTCTGGGGGTATGCCAAGTTTCGTAGAATTTCATCCATGGGGGGGGCTAAAAAAATTAGGTTATGTGTACATTTAGTGACTGTACACTCATCATCATCATCATGGCTGCATTTTCAGTATTGGCGATAAGTAGTCGTTTGTCCACTAGATGGCGCATCGTTGCAGTGAGACGTAATTTTTTTGGAAGTTAAAAGTGGGTTGAAAAAATAATGGACACTTCCTACAAGGACTGTAATTTACCGCAGCGAACATCTAATAAGGACAGGACGATGTTCACATGAAGTGTAAGTGAGGATGAAGTGAGGATGTTTATCGGACATGCTTGGTTTTTACTGCAGGTACGTTAATCTTGTAATATCAATAAGGACCTAGGTAATGTTACCGTTAGCGTTGGTTGAGTTTTGTATCTCCACTGTTTGTATCTTTCGACTGTCATTTATTGCACGTGCTACAAAATCATTCTGTGCAATGGAAGATTTACCAACGTTACACACGATACAGTTTTGCCTATACATGCGTGAGACTGAGACGCCTGTTTATTTTGTTTTAAGTGCGTGCAGGGTGTGAGAGGGGAATCGATGTGCTTTGATTCCAGCTTGGTAGTTGTAGTCTGTGAAATTAAAAAGCACGTGTGTGTGAAGTATCCAAACAATGACACCTTCATTTCATTATGGCTGCTTTAGCAACACACCTTAAGCTACTGTGTAGTGGGTCCCATTTAGAAGTGGCTACTTCATTCGCGCTTTCCTTGACTCATGGAACTGCGTGAATGTTATTACAACTTTTCGCCAGGATATGGCAGTTTAAGTCCGCTTGATACTGTAAGTCGTAAGCCATTGGTTTCCAAAGGAGATTTTATTTGTGTCGCCAGCATAGCCTATTGACAATTTATGTTGTAAATAGGCCTACCTTATAATCCTACCTGTAGCTTAGGGAAGCTAACCGCTTTCTATTAGGATCTAGTTTGTTAGTTACAGTTTTGTCATAACTCCCTAATGCATTTTTGCATTTAGAATAGCCAGAGCGTGTATATCTCAATCTGAAAATTAAACAATATCGGGTGCCTATGGACTAGGCTGGGTGAACCCAGCCTGATCTGCCCGCTATTTATTTTTTGATTTCTTAAAAGATTGAGCTTGGTCTGATGAAAGCCAGACTAGCCATGGACCTCAGTTACACAATGCAAGGGAACATGAATCAGCCTATATTTGCACGAACAATAACGGACAAAAGCTCTTCAACTTTGGCCCGTTAAAATGTGTATGAACAGTCTAGCGACGCATTTCATCAAGGCCCATTTGGACATGTCAGTTATTTGCACCACTGGTTAGATGTAAAACAGCATTTCGTTTCAGACTACTGTTACTTAATTTGTGCATTAACAATAACGTTTCAGACTACTGTTACTTAATTTGTGCATTGACAATAAAGTATTACATGAACTAAAGATGACTAAAATCTTATGTAGAAGAAGAAATATTCACAAAAAATCCATCCATCCAAAAATGACCTTTGTTTTTGATAGTTGTTGAAAACGGCATGGAACTGACAGAGATGTTTTTGTTTATAAATACATAAAAAAATAAATAAATAAATAAATAACATTATGCTGATACCTTTTGCTTTTCCCAAATACAATGTAGCCTACAGGTGTAAGTGACCTTTCATCAATCCAGTTTCAATGGATGAACTGTGATGACCTGCCCTACTTGTGATTGTTTAGAGATTTTAAAGGTTTTATAACAATGCTACATCTTCTTTGGCTATTCTACAATCTATTCACCTTTTCAGCACAAGTAGGCTACTTTCTGTGCAGCCGCACACACACACTCAGGCATGCCAAACAAGCATACACAAAAGTTTCAAGAGTGGGGGATGGAGTAAAAGATGGAGACAAATTGAAGTGTGATTTATTTTCGCGGAATGGATGTACAGGACTGAGCAGTGGTCATATTTTGTACCGCTATGCGGTACATCTAGTTTTATCTGATCTTACAAACGGCGGCGTCAAAACACATTTGAGTTCTACATCGGAGATAGAACGCTTATGAGCCCTCATGCAATGTGTGCGTCCCTGCAGCAAGTGAAACTGTAGCCTAACGTGGGATAGAAGCAACAATAGTCTAAACAAGAACGTGGCCTCCTGTAACTATCAATGGAAAAATGCATAGAAACTGCTAATCATAATCTTTAAATTGACATTAATTAAGCTGGCTATATGCAACACAATTTATTTATATTCCCTTTGCATATGTTTGGGTAGACTTCAAACGTTTTTGAATTTGAGCTTACAGTTCCTTTACATTTATTTAATAGGTATTAGTGATACCTCGAAATTAGGCTGCTGTCTGTTAGGCAATTTATTGTAGCCTGCTAACCCATATGCACAAAACATAATTTCTGAAATGATTTCTTGATTTATAACATGAGATATGTCTCCATGTAGGATAGTGTCAAATAGTGAAGTGATAGCAGGTAGATCATGTAGGCCTACATGTCACATGAGCCACACATATGAGGGGCGCTGCTTCTTCTGTCCCTCCCAAACTGCATTAAAATGGTGTGTTTAGCAATCAGAATTTCAATTTTTTTTCGGGGGAGAAACTCCCGGACACCAATATAGTCCGCACCCCTCAGAAAATACTTACAACGTCCCTGTAGGGAGTTATTTATAATTTGGCCAGATTGTTTCATTTTTCTTATCCCACAACCCCCACACTTTTAAAAAGATTGATACGCCTCTGCTTATGGCACATTATATTGCGCTAAGGGCCCTCTGCGTCCACTAAGGGTGCCCGAAATGACTGGGAACTTTTTTATATTTTCAACCTGTCATGATTCACTGATCGTGAGTCGTCTCGTCCTTCATATACATTCCAAAATAAATCATGTGTTTCTCCCTTGATGCACATCAAATAAAACTCTGCCGGATCTTTCCCTAGTGACATCAAAGCACAGAATATCACTATCCTAAGTCCTAAGTTCTTTGGTATTGAAGTTGAAACATTGCTGAAAAATAGATAGAGATAGAAAGATACTTTATTGATTGCTATGTGAATGGTTGGATTTAATATCCTGTATCCATCATAAAACGTAAAACAGTGTTTCATCTGCACTTAGATATCATCATCAAAAGAATACATTTTTATTATTATTCTTAATAAAGTATTTCACACAGTAGACTACTCGCTGTTGTCTGAATATTGTCGATTACTCTGCCTAACATACTCTGCTAACATTTAACCAGGATATTGAGGGTATTAATAAATGACCAATAACTTGTCCTTCGTTTGCAGGGCCAGGACCCTTCCCTGGCATTGTGGATCTTTACACTCTAGGCGGTGGCCCATCAGAACCGAGAGCCAGTTTGCTGGCCAATAAAGGCTTTGTGGTACTCGCTCTGGCTTTTTACCGCTACAAGGATTTGCCTAAAAAAGTTGACAAACTAGATCTGGAGTACTTTGAAGAGGGAGTACGTTTCTTGCAGAAACACCCCAAAGTGAGTAACAAAAATACAGATTGCCTTCACGCACAGTGTATAATACAGGAACAGTGATGTATTTGATATGCTATATATTAAATAATCAGATACATGTCTTGCTTTTTCTGTTTTGTTGAAGGTGAAAGGCTCTGGAGTTGGAGTTATTTCAATCTCCAAGAGTGGAGATCTAGCTCTCTCAATGGCATCATTCCTGTCAGGTATCAAAGCAGTTGTCACCATTAATGGTTGCTGTGCCAACACCCTCTTTCCCCTCAAATACAAAGATACCATCATCCCTGCTCTCATGGGTGACTTAAAGAAAGTAACCCTGACCGAGCAAGGACTTTTGGACATCAGCAAGGCCATACCAGATCCCACGGCCAATGAGAACCTGGCCACTGTTATTCCCGTTGAGTGTGCCGACTGCAATTTCATGTTTGTAGCATCTGAAGACGACATGAACTGGGACAGTGTCTTTTTCGCAGAACTAGCTGCCCAACGACTGAGAGACAGTGGGAAGGAGAACTTTGAGATAGTGAGGTACCCCAAGGCAGGACACTTTGTGGACGTTCCCTACATGCCCTTCTACCCCTCTGGCGTCCATGCGGCAGTGGGCAAAGTGGTGACGTTTGGAGGAGAGGCTAAAACTAACGCACACGCTCAGGTAGACTTGTGGGGGAGAGTTCAGGAGTTTTTCCACAAGCATTTAGACACAGGCAACGCTCAGCATAAAGCAATGCTGTAATACATTACAAGGCACACATTATTCTCTCATAATCTTTTCAATAAATCAAACATTTTTGGCACTCACTTCAGTACACTTTCTCATGGTCTTTTGGTGTGACGCCTTTCACATAAATAGGCCAAAATAAAATTACTTTTTTCTCAATATTAAACCTATGTTACCATGTTGCAGTGAGTAGGCCTATGTTTTAAGGGTGCTATCATATAGCAATGTGGGTCATTGTTGTGCTAAGTGCATGAAATCACATATAATGTGACACCATATCATATTGTGTGACAGGGTTTTTCTCATACCATGAATCATTTTTTTTCAATATTACCTTTAAATCTATGTAACCATGTTGCAGCGAGTGGTTGTTAGGGTGCTATATCATATAACCCCAAAACAGAAAAAGTTGGGACGTTGTGTAAAATGTGAATAAAAACAGAATGTAATAATCTGCAAATCTCTTAAACTTATATTTAGTTGTAAAAAGGACACAGACAACATATCAAATGTTGAAAATGACACATTTGACTAGTTCATGGAAAATATATGTTCATTTTGAATTTGATACCAGCAACATGTTTAAAAAAAAGTTGGGACAAGGGTAACAAAATGCTGGAAAAGTTGTGTAATGAGAAAGAAGTTTGATGCCCAATTCAAAACTGCAGCCAAAATTGTAACAGCTACAATTGTATTGAGACATGATACAGAACATACCACCCTCTTATCTGGCCCTGAGCATGTTTAAAATGGACTTAGGTCCTGTGGTTAGACCAATCAATGTTTGCCATTCTTTTTGGAAATCATGGACTCATCTGGGCTAAAGAGGAGAGGGCCTATCCAAGTATCCAACCAAACCCAACATCTATGACGGTGTGGAGGAGCATTAATGCCTATAGCATGGGCATCTTGCACATTTGGCAAAGCACAATCAATTCTGAATGATGTATACAGGTTTTGAACAACATATACTGCCATCCAGGCAATGTCTTTTCCAGGGACGACCTTGAATATTTCAGGAAAACGATGACAAAATGAATTCTGCACATATTTAGAATATTTCTCCATAGAGGAAGAGTCCAGGTGCTAAGATGGCCTGTCTGCAGTCCAGATTTGTCAAATTAGGTGCATAATGGAATGAAAAGCATGACTAAGAATACCCCATACTGTTTAGCAACTGAAATCCTATATCGGGGAGTAATGGGACATTTCATTCTCAAAACTCTAGCAAATGGTCTTCTCAGTTCCTTAACATTTACAATTGTGTTAAATGAAGAGGAAAAGCAGCACAGTGGTAAACATGCTCCCGTCCCAACTTTTTTTGAAACATGTTGCTGGCATCAAATTCAAAAGTAACATATACTTTAAAATCAAATTTTCATTTTCATGTACATTTGATATGTTGTCCTTTTTGCTGCTAAATATGGGTTTACGAGACTTGTATATTCTGTTTTTTATTAGCATTTTACACAACGTCCCAACTTTCTGTTTTGGGGTTGTACAACAACATTGTTAATTGTTGTGAAACCTCATAGTGTGATGTCATATCATGTTGTGTGACAGGGTTTTCTCAACACACCATATTATTTATACTTATCACCCGGAGAGAAGAAATACTCTAAGAATAAGAATAGAAATACTCTAAGAATACTCAACTAATAGTTAAGTTTAATGCATGTGTTGTCATATTTAACATGTTTTAACTCTTATTATTTAAGATGTACACCTGCACACACTTCATGTTTAATGTTAAATAGTAGTCTGAGAAAATACATCATGACTTTAAAGGCAACAGTAGAATGCATGTTGTCTTTATTATTGTATTGATCATTTAATCTGATTATTTTTAAAGGGTATGTTTAAAATAAATAAATACATATTTGAATATATTGTTGATTTTTGAGACATTCAGAGAAATGATTCTTCAGTTCTGTGTCTTAAACCCAAGTGCTATACAAAGGTATGCTGTTTTACACTGTTGTGATTTTAACTGTGAACCTATATGTGATTTACCTGTCTTAAACTGATTGTCTGTGAAATACATATTTCCGCATTTACAGATTGTTATGTGGTATGATTCATCCACTGGGATGACACCAAATCAGAAGCCAAGTATATTGAAAGATTGAGGACATGACTGAGTTGACATAAAAAACAATGCAAAATGTAACAAATTTGCGCAAGGAAATGGGTCATTCTATGAAACGGGCGTCATTTGATGAGATGCATAAGGCACAAACTAGAGCCAAAGTGTGCTTCTAAAGCCTAAAGCTTATAATTAAAGAGTTCTTGTTAACATGATGTACAAGGAAATTCTATTCCTAAAGAGTATTACACCATTTTTAACCATTTTCCACAAGTGCATTGCCATTACCATGTGTCCAGGTTGACCAACATGACATTTAACAGCTAAAATATCACCACATAAATGTGATTCTTATCAAACTTTTGTTATTTTCAGATGTAAATATATTTTCCTGATGACATTACACATGTTTGTCCCTGTTCTCTCCCCTCTCTACCTCTGCTCAGGTGTGATGCAGATAATTGCCTTGATTGGGAGCACCTGGCCCTGATTGATTAGGAGTTAAAGGCTCCAGGATCCAGTTCCTGAGGAGAGGCTTTTGGCGTGGGGACTGCTGCCTCTCAGCCTGCCTCTCAGCCTGCCTCTCAGCCGTGGATTTCGTCTTGTCTTTTGATTTGGACTTTGTGTCATGTCTAGTGTTTTGTTATAGTTTATCTTCATGTAGGGATGGGCAGAACGAGGCTTTGTGAAACAACGAAACGTTGGAAGCAATTGCGCCGGAATTGTGTCGAGGCTTCAAAACAATCCGACACACGTAACTCCATGGTGACCTCTAGTGGCCAGTTTTGCTAACATCAGATTTTGACCGTGAAGCACAACTGCTCCAGACGAAGAATATAAATAGCCAACATGGAACGCATAATTACGTCTACAGCCACGTGGTTCAGTGGTTAACACACTTTCATTCGGCCGGAGCGGCCGGTGTTCGACTCCCTGCTGGTGCTTAAAAAGTTCAGACTAGTATATGCCTTCAGTAACTAGAACATTTTTATATCTGCCAGTTACAGATGTTTTGTTATTTCAGTTTCATAGTACATTATCCTTTGGAATATGCTGGAGAGGAAAATGCTACAATGGTTTTAAAATGTAGGCTATGCTTATGGCCCAGGGTTTTTTTGGGGAACATGTAGGGAAATAAAGGATACATGAATGAAGCAGGTTAGACTAATCAGGTTCAACATGCCAGTGGGGTTGACAAGCGTGTGTACATGCAAAGAAAGTAGTAGGCCTACAAGAAAGTGTTTATTGACGTTTCCTTGACGTTTCAGTCAATTCACACACACGCACGCACGCACGCACGCACACACACACAATTCTAAAGGATGGAAAGCTTTCTGACCCCGACATACGCAGTTTCTGTGACGTGGACCGTTGAAGGGGTCTATCTATACAGTTTGGAGCAAGGCACTTTTATTTTGAAGAATTTTTTTTTTATGTACAGAAATGACCTATAGACTCTTAACTCAACGTTGCGTAACCTACAGTAGCGCTGATCTGCAGGCAGACCCTCTTCGTAAAAAGTATAACGTCCTGTCAAAGAGTCATATTGTCAGATGTTGTACAGAGCTTTTTACTTTTTACATCTGAAACCTCTTACGAGAGTATCTGTTAGGATGTCTGCTTCTGATAGGCCTACTGCTGTAGGTCTACATTTTATACCAACGCGTTGTCATTTTGATGACACAGTACAGGTCATTGTGCGCGGACTCTTTCCTAAACAAATGGTGAAGTTGGTGGCTGAAGTTGAAGATGACAAAGGTATGATTTTCCGGTCGTCTGCAGTACACAGAGCTACCGAACATGGAGAAGTGGATTTAAATAGCTCTCCCTCTCTGGGTGGAACATATAATGGAACTGAGCCTATGGGACTTTTTTGGTCTTTGGGCCCATTGACCCCTCACAATAAATTCACATGGTGGGATGCATCAAGGCCTGTGTTAGTGGATGTTAAGGTGGTCAGTCACGAAAGACCGGAACATGTTCTTGCCAAGGAGACACACCAAAGGCGCTTCATGAAGGAAGGTGTCCAGAGGGTTGTCGTGACAGACGGTAGAATACGGGGAACTCTTTTTATTCCACCAGGTAAGCCTATTTCATGCAAAGACAGAACAATTCGGACAGACAGAAATAATGCATGCAGGAATGACTTCGAACTGCAAATTATATGCACTCGAAGCTATGCATAGTTTTGAGCTATTTGTAGCCTACACGCAGAGCCCTTATCCAGGCGCGTAGCAAGCGTGGGGGATGTGGGTGTTATAACGTACACACTTTTGCTGGAACACGATTCTATCCCCCACACTTTTTGTCAGATTAAATTTAAAGTAAAATATGGAAATAAACGCTCCCGTAAAGAGTTGGAACCGTATCTATAACGCACACACAGAGACACAAATTGGTCTGTTGATTTGATTGAACGGTCATCCAGCCAATCACATCAAGTTAGTGAAGAACCAGAGCCGCTGTGATCAAATTCAAAGTGTGCGTCTTTCAAGGCTGTAGGCCTGTCAAACTCGATTCCTTTTAAGGATCCGGGTTAGTCTGAGTCACTCACTAAACTGATCCGGGTTGAACGAGTCACTAGCCTGGGTGTTCCCATGCTGCCTTGCGCGCGATTTGATTCACGCTGCTAAGGCAGCCTGGAGACCATGGAGCAAATTTTCGCCTGAGATAGGGAACCAATCACAGAACAGGGGGGAAAGCAAGACGATGATGAGCTATGCACAGACGCATTTGATAGACATCCGTGGCACCCAATAAACGGATCTGGGCATTTTTTTCAAATACGAGAAAATGAACGTTTGGTTCCCAGACCATGTCTCATTGAGAAGTGGTGGCGCTAGCCAGGCTAACGAGTCACTTGAGTCAGTATTGCTAAATCGCAAAGAAATTCCATCCTACGTTCAAGCAGTGCAGTGGGGTGCTTCATTTCGTTAAGTGCCTTCTCGTGTTGGATGTGGATCCTCCATGATTTGAAACCAGGTTTTTGCAGTACTTGCATTTAGCCTTTAGGGTTTTGCTCTCCTGGTCAAGTGCATCCACACATTGTTCATCTTTTTGGTGCTCATGTTCAGAAACTTTGATCTTATTGACAGAGAGGGTAGCCTATATTATAATAATTAATTATTTGTTGTTGTTTTGTTAACAATAGAAAAGTTTGCCTAGGTCTAATGCTACTCTGCTACAATGTTTATTACCACTACTATATATAGTAGGCTACTAGGAATCTATTCTAATAAGTATTATAGGCTGCTAATACTAGGCAACTAATATTACTATTAATCATAGCTATACTGTTAGGTAGCCTAATATAATATAATATAATATAATATAATATAATATAATATAGGGCTGGGACAACGCGTCGACGTAATCGATGACGTCGACGCAAAAAATACGTCGACGCAAAATATGAGCGTCGATTCGTCAAGCATACAGTGTGCTGCTAAATATTTTTAATTTTACACCTTCAGTGTTTTCCATACGTTGACTAATCTGTGACTGGGCGCCACGAAATCAAAACCGGCCAGCACACATTGATGTTCTATGTTGTAGGCCTACTATTTAAATTAGAGATAAGATAAAATAATTTCATTGAGCTGCACTTTTTACTTACAGTCTTTCCTCGCCCCGCCCGCGCTCTCTCGTAATGAGCCCGCTGCTCCTCCTCTGCATGTGCATTTAACAAAATATTCACGATTGTTGAAGGATTGTTGTTGCCACATAGAAGCACTGCATAGAACACAGTGGGCTAAATTGCTATTAAATCCGCTTAGCATCGTGACGGGAAAGAAAGCAGTTTGAGCCAGGCTGTTTATTTATTGTCTTAACCTAGCCTAAGCAATTGACTTTCAATGTAGACATAGAAACAGGAACGTAGAAATGCCCTGCAGTAAATAAATTATTATTATTGTTATTATTATTATTATTATTATTATTATTATTATTATTATTACTACTACTACTATTCTCATTAGGCCTATTATTATTATTATCACCTTGACACGAGTAGAAACTAGGCTACTCGCTCGTCTACAGATCCACTCATGACAATGTAGCCGGCTGATTACTGCTGTCTCGCTATCCGGCAAAAGATTCTTTGGACGCCGCTATTTATGGATTTCCGGCTCCCATTGACTTACATTGAACACATGTAAACAAAACGTCAATTATGTGCTCAAACTAACGCCGCTGACTTATGAAAACAACCATTCCACTTTGATACGAAACTACATAATTGTACAACATTTATACAACAAAAATCAACAGAAATCTTATGCAAAGTGTCAACCCCTAACAATGTGCCCATTGCCCAAATTTATGGTCGACTAATGTCGAATGTCAGAGTAATGACATTGAAAAAGGTACCTTCATGATACACTTTAATTTATAAAGGTACGAAGTATAAAAAAAAAAACACAATTTATCAGATGGATTACCCATATAATTTGTAACAAAGTACAACATTTATTCGAGGGCACATCTATGGGTGTTAAATATTCCACAACCACTAGATGGCAGCATGATAACATAAAGTACACATACGTTTCGCTGCGACCTGAAGGATGGCGTGGTTGAATATCCACTTCTCCTGCACTTCGGGTCTAATAGCGAGTGAATTGTATGACCACCAGATGACGCCATTTCACTGCACCTCGGGCCTAATAGCTGCTGTAACTTCGTTTAAGTAATAAGCCTCGAGGAGCCGACGGTTACAATTGTTTTATGGGCGTTGTTAGCCACGCTGCGCAAGCCGGGTAGGCTACATAAGAAGCCAATAGGCTACAGTCGCGTGTGTTTGTGGTGATTTATTCCATGTATTAACAAAATAATAATGTAACATTAAAAAAATAGCCTACATAGATAAAAAAAAAAAAACGAAATAATTATACAAATCATTCTTAGCTCCAGTCAAGGCCTCATTGTCTTCAGTGTACATGTAACAGCTGTGCTGCTACAACCTTGTTACTCTTTGATACAGTGGAATAAACCTATTAAGTGTACCAATTAATTACTTACATGTACATATGACATGTATGTTGTGTCTTCGATGTCTTGGAACAGATCTACTAATTCACTACATCAGCTGTGTTGGTACACACTTATTGCTCTTTGATACAGTGGCATAAGTACTAAGTACTTGGGCAATTCCATGGAAAATTACGTTTTTGTGTATGTTGTGTCTTCGATGTCTTGGAACAGGTCTACTAATTCACATGTACTGTGTGGTGTAACAGCAGACATGTTTCAACACATCAATTACAGGATGCATGACATCATTGACAGGATATAATATGTACATGTAAGTACTTAACTGGTACACTTTATTTGAATGGGTTTATTCCACTGTATCAAAAGAGTAATAAATAACACAGTTGATACATGTACTACAGTATGTAGGGTAATGGCAGACATGTTCCAAGACACCAATGACACAACATGTAATGTAATATGTAATTGTAAGTGGGCAATTCCACGGAAAATTGACTTTTTGTCACATCCATAACGCCAGTGAAATGCCTTGGCATTTGTATGATGTGAATGTTACTATTCATTTTTTGTGCATTTTTCTCATGTACATTCTTCAGCCAAAAATAGCAAATGCTCAAATTTCATGTAATCATTCACATCATACCATACCATCACATTTTATTAGCGTTATGGATGTTAGAAAAAACGTAATTTTCCATGGAATTGCCCAAGTACTTAGTACTTATGCCACTGTATCAAAGAGCAATAAGTGTGTACCAACACAGTTGATGTAGTGAATTAGTAGACCTGTTCCAAGACATCGAAGACACAACATACATGTCATATGTACATGTAAGTAATTAACTGGTACACTTAATAGGTTTATTCCACTGTATCAAAGAGTAACAAGGTTGTAGCAGCACAGCTGTTACAAGGATACAAGGAAGTTTATTGTCACATGCATTTAGTTACTGGAAGTAAGAAATGCAGTGAAATTATGTCTGGTGTCAGCCTATTTGTGCATTTATATAAATGTAGCGTGACAAGTGTGTTTACATACAGCAAAAACTCTTCTGTATTGCCCTCTCTCTGTGTGTGTGTGTGTGTATATATATATATATATATATATACATACATACACACACACACACACACACACACATTACATACATACACATATAAATGTAGCGTGACAAGTGTGTGTTTACATGCAGCACTAACTTCAGTTCAGACCGACAACCTGTTCTGTATTGCTCTCTCTATATATGTGTGTGTGTGTATATATATATATATACACACACACACACACACACACAGTATATCCATGCATATACATATGTATTGTGTGTAGTATTGCATTACTAGCCTATATCTATCTATACCTATACTAGCCTAATTTGGTTTGTTCTATTGACATGGAATGAATGAACAGGCACACGTGACTATGGAGTAGCCTAGGTCTACTTCACAATTCAGATTTTCAGATGGTGCGTTGTGGCTGACAACGGCCCTAAAATCTCGAGTGTCTAGGTTTATTGCTGGTTCCTGGTTGCTGTAGTGCAATGATGTCATCTGCTGGCCGTGCCGCGCAATAGCGCCACAACATATGTAATTTCACTGGACATTGCGGTAAAACTCTTGTTTTTCCTTATAATATTCGTGTGATCCAGCTAACATATTGCTTAATTCTTTTGACATTTCGTTCCTTTATAAATTGTAATGTAATATAAATGTACGTTTTTGAATGTCATTACTCTGACATGTGAGGGATAACGGCCACCGACGTGACCTGTTATACGTGACTCATGGACAAGGGGAAATGCCATTAACTCGGTGTCACGCAGCGGCAATTTTCTTAATATCGATATTTCTCCACATTACTTGATCCAAATTCTATAATTTTTTCTGGATAAATGTTGTACAAAAATGTAGTTTCGTATCAAAGTGGAATGGTTGTTGTCATAAATCAGCGGCGTTTGAGCACATAATTGAGGTTTTGTTTACATGTGTTCAATGTAAGTCAATGGGCGCCGGTATTCGGCCAATGGCGGCCCCCAAAGAATCTTTTGCCGGATAGCGATACAGCGGTCGGCTGATTCGACTGACTCGCACTCATAACAACATAACGTAACCGGTCCGCCCGGCTGATGCAAATGACCCAGAGGGGTATTCCAGAAAGGAGGTTTAACAAACACTGAGATAAAACTTAACCTCTGGGTTGTCTGAACCTGTGGCGACTAAACCCGAGCTGTCGGTTCCAAAACACCGGTTACCAGTTAGTTAAATCAACCCTGTGTTAGATAACCTAGAGTTGTGCGCGTTCACGGCGAACTTATAAAGACATCATCTATTGAGAGTCGAAACCATGAGTGAAACCGGCGAAAGGAAGAGCACCGTATTTTTCAGAGGCGGAGTAGTCGAGGCGAGGAGGAGAGAACTGTAATAACAAAAAAAAGAGCAATACTTAAGCGCCTGCGTCCGAGACCTTGCTTGGCAGAGAATAGCCTAACTGACCGTGTAGGCTAAATGCGTATGTTTAAGATAGCCTATTTAATGTCAAAAGCACAATTAAATAATTCACTGGACATCACGTATTGTATTGGCAATGATGCTTTCTTAAACTAGCCTACCTTGTCACAGATTGAGTGGGCCATAGGATTCTTTGAGAATCCCAAATGCAATTTTCTATTTTAACGCGGGTTCTGCAGCTGTGGGCCAAGTTAAACTTTTGCGCTCCATCATCGGAAGGATGAATGTCGGAAGGCATGGGTAGCCTATTGGACACATTTCGGTGCACATTTGGAAAATTTAATAAGTGATGCTGACCTTAGACTAGACTTTAATGATCATCGTGGGTTTGTGTCCAGGAAAACGAATGAAGTTGCGAAGGAACTGCTTTAGCGCAAGGCAAACTTTACGCACCAACCGACAGCTTGCCGATATGCTCTGCGTCTCCAACACTACAAAAACTCCCAGTCGGATAGCGTGTGTAGCCTATTAAAAAAATATTTTATCCCAAATGCCATCAGCATTCTTAACCAAACTTAGTGACAACATGCATACCCGGCTGAGCTGTACAGCTATTTAAACTTATTTATTCATTTTCTATAGGCTATGTTTCCCCTTTTTTGTACTGTACTTGTTTTAATTATATCTTCAATGTGTCTGAGATGTTGTTTGTCCATCTGTTTGGTGAGCCAAACACAAATGTCCACTATGGTGTAGCTTAGGCTAGCTAGCCTACATTAAAGATTTATTTTATTCTACTCTAATCCACCATGCTTAATGTAGGGATGGAGAATGCTTTTCAAGTAGGATATATTTAGGATTCAGCTGAAAAACTCTTTGGAAAAGAATGGATAGGCTAGTCCTATCATGTGATGTCGTGGTCTTATCGCCCTCTCACGGTGAATTGCACGGATGAATATTACATGATTTTGTGCTTCTTTGTCAATCGGACCGTCAAAATGAAACGCCATTGTGTGACAAGTGTAAAAATAGCGGCCTGATTGAACATGCACTGAAATAACCGAACATAATTGAACATAACCTGAACAAAACGTACCCCCTACCAGGTTAAGTTCAGAGCCTATGTTACCATAGTTACTTACATAGCCTGATCATTTTTGAGCTTTCTGGAACTGAAATCCCAGGTTTACCGCTAACTCTGGGTTAACATACCCAGTTAAGCCAGTAAACCTGCTTTCTGGAATACCCCCCAGGTAGGCTAGCCTAGGCTCAAGCAACTCCATACAGAGCTTGCAATGTTTCTGACTGTCTTCGCGACCTAATTGCATTTTAAAGTAGGCTATGCGTGCAGAACATATGTTATTTTAGAAGTGAAAGCATGGCTTTTGTTGTGGATTTGCTTTTCACCTTGACGAGGAGTTACTCGCTCCTCTAAAGATCCATGACAACGTAGCCGGCTGATTCGGCTGACTCGCACTCATAACGTAACCGGCCCGCCCGGCTGATTCGACTGACCCGGGTAGATACTCAAGCAGCTCCATGAGCGTGCAGTTCGGACTGTCTGCACGACCTAATTGCATTTTAATATGCTATACATCTATACACCAAATCTAATTATCTAGGCTACATGCAGAACATTGAATGTTATTTCAGAAGTGAAAGAATGGCTTTTGTTGTGGAATTGCTTTTCACCTCGAGGAGGAGCTACTCGCTCTCGCAGATCCACTCATGACAACGTAGCCGGCTGATTCGACTGACTCGTACTCAACGTAGCCTAACCGGCCGGCTGATCCGACTAACCCGGATTGCTACTCAGCCGCTCCAATCTGAGTCCCATGGTCTGTAAGTCTGCAATGTTTCCGGCTCTGCGGGAAGTTAACCAGTTATCTCGGAGTGCCTGCTCACTCAGTCGCTTGAGTTGATTTGTGGAGTTGTGGTTGCCTACGAAATTGTTACATTTTTGGCAGCTACGATGGCTAGGGCTAGGACGCTAGCTAATGTTGCTATAGGTTTGTGTGTGGCGCTGTTTATCGTTTTAGATTGAATTGTAGTAGGACTCAACTGATCCGAGTTAATGATACTAGAGACTCGCGACTCATGGGTTAATTTAAAGACACTGGTGAAAGATCCGAGTGAGTCACGACTCAAAACACCTTTACAAGGCTGTGCTGCTGCTTGGGTCTGCATTGTAACGTCTGCAGTGAGCAGATTTCGGATAGAATTGAAATTGTTACCGCATTATGCTTATTTAGTAAACCAAAATTCACTGTCTGACTGACAGTTTTTGTCACAATGCAGAGAGTCAAAGTGAAAGCGGGGTGCGTGCACCAAGTCACCTGTTTCTGCAGGAAAACCTTTGGCTACTGTTCTCAAAGCATTATGCTTTCTCTGCCTATGATCTGCAGCTTTTCTCAAACGATGGGCCTTCTCAACAATTAACCTACTACTGCTCCACGTAGCCGCGAAATTAAGTTATGCCCGGTGCTTCACACGTCTGTTCATTTGCAGCATACTTATTCATTTGGTGTCATCAACTATATAGAGATAGCCCAGTCAGCACACATACAGTACGTCTCCAAGAAGCTTGGAAAGGAACAGCTTAATTACATCGCGTTCCATTTAGAACGTCTTATTTTATCTGATCTTACAAACGGCGGCGTCAAAACACATTTGAGTTCTACATCTGAGATAGAACGCTTATGAGCCCTCATGCAATGTGTGCGTCCCTGCAGCAAGTGAAACTGTAGCCTAACGTGGGATAGAAGCAACAATAGTCTAAACAAGAACGTGGCCTCCTGTAACTATCAATGGAAAAATGCATAGAAACTGCTAATCATAATCTTTAAATTGACATTAATTAAGCTGGCTATATGCAACACAATTTATTTATATTCCCTTTGCATATGTTTGGGTAGACTTCAAACGTTTTTGAATTTGAGCTTACAGTTCCTTTACATTTATTTAATAGGTATTAGTGATACCTCGAAATTAGGCTGCTGTCTGTTAGGCAATTTATTGTAGCCTGCTAACCCATATGCACAAAACATAATTTCTGAAATGATTTCTTGATTTATAACATGAGATATGTCTCCATGTAGGATAGTGTCAAATAGTGAAGTGATAGCAGGTAGATCATGTAGGCCTACATGTCACATGAGCCACACATATGAGGGGCGCTGCTTCTTCTGTCCCTCCCAAACTGCATTAAAATGGTGTGTTTAGCAATCAGAATTTCAATTTTTTTTCGGGGGAGAAACTCCCGGACACCAATATAGTCCGCACCCCTCAGAAAATACTTACAACGTCCCTGTAGGGAGTTATTTATAATTTGGCCAGATTGTTTCATTTTTCTTATCCCACAACCCCCACACTTTTAAAAAGATTGATACGCCTCTGCTTATGGCACATTATATTGCGCTAAGGGCCCTCTGCGTCCACTAAGGGTGCCCGAAATGACTGGGAACTTTTTTACATTTTCAACCTGTCATGATTCACTGATCGTGAGTCGTCTCGTCCTTCATATACATTCCAAAATAAATCATGTGTTTCTCCCTTGATGCACATCAAATAAAACTCTGCCGGATCTTTCCCTAGTGACATCAAAGCACAGAATATCACTATCCTAAGTCCTAAGTTCTTTGGTATTGAAGTTGAAACATTGCTGAAAAATAGATAGAGATAGAAAGATACTTTATTGATTGCTATGTGAATGGTTGGATTTAATATCCTGTATCCATCATAAAACGTAAAACAGTGTTTCATCTGCACTTAGATATCATCATCAAAAGAATACATTTTTATTATTATTCTTAATAAAGTATTTCACACAGTAGACTACTCGCTGTTGTCTGAATATTGTCGATTACTCTGCCTAACATACTCTGCTAACATTTAACCAGGATATTGAGGGTATTAATAAATGACCAATAACTTGTCCTTCGTTTGCAGGGCCAGGACCCTTCCCTGGCATTGTGGATCTTTACACTCTAGGCGGTGGCCCATCAGAACCGAGAGCCAGTTTGCTGGCCAATAAAGGCTTTGTGGTACTCGCTCTGGCTTTTTACCGCTACAAGGATTTGCCTAAAAAAGTTGACAAACTAGATCTGGAGTACTTTGAAGAGGGAGTACGTTTCTTGCAGAAACACCCCAAAGTGAGTAACAAAAATACAGATTGCCTTCACGCACAGTGTATAATACAGGAACAGTGATGTATTTGATATGCTATATATTAAATAATCAGATACATGTCTTGCTTTTTCTGTTTTGTTGAAGGTGAAAGGCTCTGGAGTTGGAGTTATTTCAATCTCCAAGAGTGGAGATCTAGCTCTCTCAATGGCATCATTCCTGTCAGGTATCAAAGCAGTTGTCACCATTAATGGTTGCTGTGCCAACACCCTCTTTCCCCTCAAATACAAAGATACCATCATCCCTGCTCTCATGGGTGACTTAAAGAAAGTAACCCTGACCGAGCAAGGACTTTTGGACATCAGCAAGGCCATACCAGATCCCACGGCCAATGAGAACCTGGCCACTGTTATTCCCGTTGAGTGTGCCGACTGCAATTTCATGTTTGTAGCATCTGAAGACGACATGAACTGGGACAGTGTCTTTTTCGCAGAACTAGCTGCCCAACGACTGAGAGACAGTGGGAAGGAGAACTTTGAGATAGTGAGGTACCCCAAGGCAGGACACTTTGTGGACGTTCCCTACATGCCCTTCTACCCCTCTGGCGTCCATGCGGCAGTGGGCAAAGTGGTGACGTTTGGAGGAGAGGCTAAAACTAACGCACACGCTCAGGTAGAGTTGTGGGGGAGAGTTCAGGAGTTTTTCCAGAAGCATTTAGACACAGGCAACGCTCAGCATTAAGCAATGCTGTAATACATTACAAGGCACACATTATTCTCTCATAATCTTTTCCAATAAATCAAACATTTTTGGCACTCACTTCAGTACACTTTCTCATGGTCTTTTGGTGTGACGCCTTTTACATAAATAGGCCAAAATGAAATTACTTTTTTCTCAATATTACCTTTAAACCTATGTTACCATGTTGCAGTGAGTAGGCCTATGTTATAAGGGTGCTATCATATAGCAATGTGGGTCATTGTTGTGCTAAGTGCATGAAACCACATATAGTGTGACAGCATATCATATTGTGTGACAGGGTTTTTCTCATACCATGAATAATTTTTTTGTCAATATTACCTTTAAATCTGTGTAACCATGTTGCAGCGAGTGGTTGTTAGGGTGCTATATCATATAACCCCAAAACAGAAAAAGTTGGGACATTGTGTAAAATGTGAATAAAAACAGAATGTAATAATCTGCAAATCTCTTAAACTCATATTTAGTTGCAAAAAGGACACAGACAACATATCAAATGTTGAAAATGACGCATTTGACTAGTTCATGGAAAATATATGTTAATTTTGAATTTGATACCAGCAACATGTTTCAAAAAAAGTTGGGACGAGGGTAACAAAATGCTGGAAAAGTTTGAGAAATGAGATGTGTAATGAGAAAGAAAACAAAAGGAGGAATGTTTCACAACTAATTAGGGTAACTGGCAACATGATTGGGTATGAAAAAGAGCATCCCAGAGAGGCAGGGTCTCTTAGAAGTAAAGATGTACGTGTATTCATCACTCTGTGTAAACCTGTGTGCACAAATGATGAAAAAATGCCATTTTAATGCTTCTTACATGAAATTGTGACGTATTTAGGGAGTTCATCATTTACAGGACTATTATCTATACTATATTATTAAAACATTCAGAGAATCCAGAGAAGTCTTTGCAAACAGGGGAAATAGCTGAAAAACAAATTGGATGTTCGTGGTCTTTTGGACCTCAGATGGCACTGCATCAACACAAGACCTGTTTCCAGACCTATCGTTGTATGGGCTCAGGAAAACCTCTGATAACCATTGTCTATGTGCCCAGTTTGATGCTCAATTCAAAACTGCAGCCAAAATTGTAACAGCTACAATTGTATTAAGACATAATACAGAACATACCACCCTCTTATCTGGCCCTGAGCTTGTTTAAAATGGACTTAGGTCCTGTGGTTAGACCAATCAATGTTTGCCATTCTTTTTGGAAATCATGGACTCATCTGGGCTAAAGAGGAGAGGGCCTATCCAAGTATCCAACCAAACCCAACATCTATGACGGTGTGGAGGAGCATTAATGCCTACAGCATGGGCATCTTGCACATTTGGCAAAGCACAATCAATTCTGAATGATGTATACAGGTTTTGAACAACATATACTGCCATCCAGGCAATGTCTTTTCCAGGGACGACCTTGAATATTTCAGGAAAACGATGCCAAAATGAATTCTGCACATATTTAGAATATTTCTCCATAGAGGAAGAGTCCAGGTGCTAAGATGGCCTGTCTGCAGTCCAGATTTGTCAAATTAGGTGCATAATGGAATGAAAAGCATGACTAAGAATACCCCATACTGTTTAGCAACTGAAATCCTATATTGGAGAGTAATAGGACATTTCATTCTCAAAACTCTAGTAAATGGTCTTCAGTTCCTAAACATTTACAATTGTGTTAAATGAAGAGGAGAAGCAGCACAGTGGTAAACATGCTCCCGTCCCAACTTTTTTTGAAACATGTTGCTGGCATCAAATTCAAAAGTAACATATTTTAAAATAGTCCAAATTTTCATTTTCATTTACATTTGATATGTTGTCCTTTTTGCTGCTAAATATGGGTTTACGAGACTTGTATATTCTGTTTTTTTATTAGCATTTTACACAACGTCCCAACTTTCTGTTTTGGGGTTGTACAACAACATCGTTAATTGTTGTGAAACCTCATAGTGTGATGTCATATCATGTTGTGTGACAGGGTTTTCTCATCACACCATATTATTTATACTTATCACCCGGAGAGAAGAAATACTCTAAGAATAAGAATAGAAATACTCCAAGAATACTCAACTAATAGTTAGGTTTAATGCATGTGTTTTATGCATGTTTTAACTCTTATTATTTAAGATGTACACCTGCACACACTTCATGTTTAATGTTAAATATCCATAGTAGTCTGAGAAAATATATCATGACTTTAAAGGCAACTGTAGAATGAATGTTGTCTTTATTATTGTATTGATCATTTAATCTGATTATTTTTACAGGGTATGTTTAAAATAAATAAATATATTGTTGATTTTTGAGACATTCAGAGAAATGATTCTTCAGTTCTGTGTCTTAAACCCAAGTGCTATACAAAGGTATGCTGTTTTACACTGTTGTGATTTTAACTGTAAACCTATATGTGATTTACCTGTCTTAAACTGATTGTCTGTGAAATACATATTTCCGCATTTACAGATTGTTATGTGGTATGATTCATCCACTGGGATGACACCAAATCAGAAGCCAAGTATATTGAAAGATTGAGGACATGACTGAGTTGACATAAAAAACAATGCAAAATGTAACAAATTTGCGCAAGGAAATGGGTCATTCTATGAAATAGGCGTCATTTGATGAGATGCATAAGGCACAAACTAGAGCCAAAGTGTGTTTCTAAAGCCTAAAGCTTGTAATTCAAGAGTTCTTGTTAACATGATGTACAAGGTAATTCTATTCCTAAAGAGTATTACACCATTTTTAACCATTTTCCACAAGTGCATTGCCATTACCATGTGTCCAGGTTGACCAACATGACATTTACAGCTAAAATATCACCACATAAATGTGATTCTTATCAAACTTTTGTTATTTTCAGATGTAAATATATTTTACTGATGACATTACACATACCAGTAGTTATTATTACCCCCCATCTTGTCTGTTCACAATTCTGAGAAATTCTTGAATTGTGTGCATGTGTACATGTTTATATGTGTGTGCATGCATGTGCTTGTGTGTGTGCCTGTGTGTGTGCGTCTGTGTGTGTTGTTAAGGCTGCATGTGTTCCAAGTGCTGTTTGTCCCTGTTCTCTCCCCTCTCTACCTCTGCTCAGGTGCCGCAGATAATTGCCTTGATTGGGAGCACCTGGCCCTGATTGATCAGGAGTTAAAGGCTCCAGGATCCAGTTCCTGAGGGAAGGCTTTTGGCGTGGGGAGTGCTGGCTGTCTTGCTGCCTCTCAGCCCAAGGGCGCGGGAAGGGGGGTGCTGAGGGTGCTGCAGCACCCCCTGCTGGCAGGAGATAGATTTTTAAAACTTGTTATATAGCCTATATTTTTAAATAATTAGGCTACTAATTCGCTGTCTGTCATTATTTATATTTGTGTATGTGAAATGATGAGTCAAATAGCAAAAAAGGGTTATGGATTGGTTGGAATATAGGCTACTAAAAATTAACAGTTATAGAGATCAACGTGAACGTGAGTCAGTTACTGTAAGAACCGTAGCGTGGTTTCAGCTATGTGATAGCCAGAGAATGTAATCTGTAAACGGGCTCTGGTGATAGCGATCAAGTGTGTAGGCCTACGATTGATATAGGCCTACATATTCTATGCGATTTACACGTTCAAAAAAGCATGGATAAGCTGAAAGAAACTTTAATTGTGTTGTACAGTTTTGCAAAATTTATAAATTATAGCTAGTGAAATCATTTCACTAGTCGCAGATAGAAATTATTAGGACACATTCTTGCTGTGGAGACGACACACTTTAGGCTATTCAGGAATTATTTGCGAGATCATTGCAGCCTGATTATTGGCCTATATTTAAAGCCAAACATCTCTGGTGTGGTTTTGACGATCAGAAAAGTAATTTTCCTTAGCTATACTGAAATAGGCTAATGATGTCAAGTGCGCTTCTGTGGGTGCACTGGAGTCAGAGTGCTGTCGCGGAACATTGGAATTTGTGGCTGCCCAGGACGTAGATAGATAGATAGATAGATATACTTTATTGATCTCTAAAACTTCTCTCTATCACCCGCACACCGCACTAAAATGATGTATTTAGCAGTCAAAATCCGAAACATGTCCAGGAGGGGAGAAATCGCCGGAAATCCATTATTTTTGTTATTCAGCACCCCTGGTCAAAAATAGGTTCCCGCGCGCCTGTCTCAGCCTGGGATTTCGTCTTGTCTTTTGATTTGGACTTTGTGTCATGTCTATGTAGTGTTTTGTTATAGTTTATCCTCATGTAGGGATGGGCAGAACGAGGCTTTGTGAAACAACGAAACGTTCGAAGCAATTGTGCCGGAATTGTGTCGAGGCTTCGAAACAATCTGACACGCGTAACTCCATGGTGACATCTAGTGGCCAGTTTTGCTAACATCACATTTTGACCGTGAAGCACAACTGCTCCAGACGAAGAATATAAATAGCCAACATGGAACGCATGATTACGTCCACAGCCACGTGGTTCAGTGGTTGCATTCGGCCGGAGCGGCCGGTGTTCGACTCCCTGCTGGTGCTTAAAAAGTTCAGATTAGTATATGCCTTCAGTAACTAGAAAATTTGTCAGTTACAGATGTTTTGTTAGTTTCATAGTACATTATCCTTTGGAATATGCTGGAGAGGAAAATGCTACAATGGTTTTAAAATGTAGGCTATGCTTATGGCCCAGGGTTTTTTTGGGGAACATGTTGTAGGGAAATAAAGGATACATGAATGAAGCAGGTTAGACTAATCAGGTTCAATATGGAAAAAATAAACAACACATTTTTTGTATGTCAACATACATTTTTATTTAGGAATAACAGTTGTTCTGCCGTCTTGGCATTTAATCTGTTTCTGGTTTTTGAATAAACCTCCCCAGCCTTGGAAAAAAACCTTTCACAAGGCACACTTGTTGCTGGCATGCACAAATATTTTTTTGCCATCACACTTAGGTTTGGATAAACCCCTCTCCTCTCCTGCCAGTATTTCAAAGGGTTACTAGACTATATCTATCTAAACTATCGCTCACTGTCGGTCTCTATCGTGTCAATTAATCTATATCACTAACCTATCAATCACAAGAATGCACTATCAATCGCTATATGTTGCTATATCTCTCAAAATTAATTTGCTCAGCCTGTACCAGAGTTTTCCGCTGGGAAAAAATGGTGCCGGTCAGAGTGACCGGCAGAGGTTTCGTTTTCCGGACATTTTGATGATATGCCGGTCAAATGTCCTATTATCACTTCTTAATTACCTAGTCAAGTTGAGGAACACTGGAGACAGGCTATGTAGCTTAAAGAATGACATAATCAGGCTGAATAGAATGCAACGTGTTCATTAGCCTAACTTACGTAAACATGGCTAAGAAGATCTAGCCAGTATCTATGTTTTCATGGACAGCAAGAGTCCGCTTTGTTCATTGTTTTAAAAAGGCTACGTTGTTTGTTGCTGCTATACCCACGTTATCTCCAGTGGTTCCACTGTTTAACTTGCACAGATGCGCACACACAAGAATGAGCGCTCACACCACTACCCCCTAAGGCTATGCCTCTTTATTTGATAACAATAAATGAAGAAATATTTCCTATTCTGGGAAATGTTTAGTTTCTTTTTCTTTCGGTCCGCGGTTCAATGATATCGTTTAATTGTGCCGGAAATTATCCGCGGACCAGCAATCTCCTCGTCGAGGAGGCCCTAACCCTGCAGATCATAGACAGAGAAAGCATAGGCCTACTGTATGCTTTGGGTACAGAACAGTTGCATGTCCAGTGTACACGGAGAATGACAGTGTCTTGGAGCGGCCGCAACCCCGCAACTCCACTTCCAACGTCATGATTCCGACAGATACGCCCGACACTTATGCTTTTTATCTGGTGGTGGTGGAGTTGACCGGACATCTGAGGCTTCAGACGTTACCAATTTATCATCATCCATCGCGTCTGTCCTCTGAAAAAAACTTTTAAGGCTAGTCTGCCTGGACCTGGCCATGTTTGAACCGCCTCACTCATTTGTTCGTTGTTTAACATGGACGTTTTAAGCGTGCGCTTCCTATTTGAAATGTTTCCTACAGTATTTGAAATGCAGCATAGGCTATGCGTGTTGTTTAATAGCTTTCAAACGGTAGAGCCTGTACATTTAAAAACATAGCCAAAGGACGTATTGCTTTAATATAGGCTTACATTTTAAGGCTTATTCTCAAATTCAGATTGCGTTAGGGGGACAGGATTATTAGCCAATATCAATCGGACAATTTGACCGGAGAGATTTAATTTTGTCGGACATTTCATTTTTTTTCCGGTCAATGTCCGGTAATTACCGGACAACGGAAACCCTGGCCTGTACGTCTAGCATCAAACCATAGGGATTTCTATTGGCTGACGCCGTGGACGTCATCCAATCACAGCGCTCTATTTTGTTAGAGAGTCTTAAGGCGGGCTTAACAGGATAACGACAGTCCTGCGACGGTGAACAACAAGGAAGGTGGCTATGGTGAACGAAGAGCGGTTGTTTGAATCAGCGTTGGCTTCAACTTTGGAGGTATGATACTGGTATGATAAGGGATCAGATTCCAAAAATAATTCAGTGGAAATGCATGGATTCCAGTTTCTTCCAGTAGCAGCAACTGGAATCCATGCATTTCCACTGAATTATTTTTGGAATCTGATCCCTTATCATAGCTGTTCATTCTTACTCGTTGCTCGACTTATCGTGACTAAATTCAAGATGGCTGCAAACGCTAAACTTCGTGAAGATACTGTCTGTATAAATCGTCTTGTAAGTAAACTACCAGTGCTTTTTCAAAGTTCTCAATGTCTCGTTTTAAATGTCAGGGCCCTCGGAAGTCTACCAATGAAGTGTGGAGATACATTGAGCCTCGTAAATGGGTGTAAAACAGTGATTTATTTGCATGGCTAGCCCGATGCCGAAGCACCACTATTGAAAAAGCTGTTGGTAGCATCGGCTAACTAGCGCCAGATTTTGGAGTGCAGGGGACAAGCCGAAATGGGCTATGAGACATACGTTCACATCATGTTTCAATACACTTTAGGTCAATATCACACCGGAATTCTCCTTTAAGGTGGTCAGTCACGAAAGACCGGAACATGTTCTTGCCAAGGAGACACACCAAAGGCGCTTCATGAAGGAAGGTGTCCAGAGGGTTGTCGTGACAGACGGTAGAATACGGGGAGCTCTTTTTATTCCACCAGGTAAGCCTATTTCATGCAAAGACAGAACAATTCGGACAAAGACAGAAATAATGCATGCAGGAATGACTTCGAACTGCAAATTATATGCACTCGAAGCTATGCATAGTTTTGAGCTATTTGTAGCCTACACGCAGAGCCCTTATGGCACATTATATTGCGCTAAGGGCCCTCTGCGTCCACTAGGGGTGCCCGAAATGATTGGGAACTTTTTTACACTTTCAACCTGTCACGATTCACTGATCGTGAGTCGTCTCGTCCTTCATATACATTCCAAAATAAATCATGTGTTTCTCCCTTGATGCACATCAAATAAAACTCTGCCGGATCTTTCCCTAGTGACATCAAAGCACAGAATATCACTATCCTAAGTCCTAAGCTCTTTGGTATTGAAGTTGAAACATTGCTGAAAAATAGATAGAGATAGAAAGATACTTTATTGATTGCTATGTGAATGGTTGGATTTAATATCCTGTATCCATCATAAAACGTAAAACAGTGTTTCATCTGCACTTAGATATCATCATCAAAAGAATACATTTTTATTATTATTCTTAATGAAGTATTTCATACAGTAGACTACTCGCTGTTGTCTGAATATTGTCGATTACACTGTTTGCCTAATCACAGCAACAAAAAAAGTTAACATTTAACCAGGATATTGAGGGTATTAGGCCTAATAAATGACCAATAACTTGTCCTTCGCTTGCAGGCCCAGGACCCTTCCCTGGCATTGTGGATCTTTACACTCTAGGCAGTGGCCCATCAGAACCGAGAGCCTTTGAAGAGGGAGTACGTTTCTTGCAGAAACACCCCAAAGTGAGTAACAAAAATACAGATTGCCTTCACGCACAGTGTATAATACAGTAACAGTGATGTATTTGATATGCTATATATTAAATAATCAGATACATGTCTTGCTTTTTCTGTTTTGTTGAAAGGCTCTGGAGTTGGAGTTATTTCAATCTCCAAGAGTGGAGATCTCTCTCTCAATAGCATCATTCCTGTCAAGTATAAGCAGTTGTCACCATTAAATGAATTATCCGGAGTAAAATGCACTTTACATCAATTTACGGATGATTGGGAGTACATACGTTGAGTTGACATCAAAATCATGTCATTGAGATGTGTTTTGAGAAAGTTCGATTTTACCGTTTTTAGTCAAAACTCGTTAGCCTGGAAGTGACCAGAGCAAGTAATTTCGCCGCTACAAAACGCTATTTATATACCTCTTCTGCAGTTCCAAACAACATTACACTTACGTGGTAGTGAGTAGAGGGTCCCTAAAGCCAAACCGAAGTATCCCGAGGTCTTTATGTAGTCGGATAGAGAGTCCAGAATGAATTTCATCAAGCCAGTACTTTTCCGGAAATGTTGCTGCTGCAGCTGGCGTCTTTAGGGGAAAGTCCGTAGGAGTCGATTGCCGAGTGTGGAGTAACACGCTCTGGAAATTCACAATTTCGTCGCCGTTTAAAAAAAAAAATAAAAAAAAAAAAACATAGTCCAGTATTTCTTTCGAAATTGAAATGAAGTTGTATGGACTGGACTATGTTTAAAAAAAAAAAAAAAGGCGACGAAATTTTGAATTTCCAGACAGTGTTACTACTAGAGACAGTGGGAAGGAGAACTTTGAGATAGTGAGGTACCCCAAGGCAGGACACTTTGTGGACGTTCCCTACATGCCCTTCCACCCCTCTGGCGTCCATGCGGCAGTGGGTAAAGTGGTGACGTTTGGAGGAGAGGCTAAAACTAACGCACACGCTGAGGTAGACTTATGGGGGAGAGTTCAGGAGTTTTTCCGGAAGCATTTAGACACAGGCAACGCATAAAGCAATGCTGTAATACATTACAAGGCACACATTATTCTCTCATAATCTTTTCAATAAATCAAACATTTTTGCCACTCCCACTTCATTACCCTTTCTCATGGTCTTCTGGTGTGACACCTTTTACATAAGTAGGCCAAAAAGAAATTACTTTTTTGTCAATATTACCTTTAAATCTATGTAACCATGTTGCAGCGAGTGGTTGTTAGGGTGCTATAGCATACAACAACATAGTTCATTGTTGTGAAACCTCATAGTGTGATGTCATATCATGTTGTGAGGGTTTTCTCATCACACCATATTATTTATTTGTCACACTATATATCATATGTAATTATTTCCTACATAAATCATGTTTTTTCATACATATGTTAAACTAATAGTTAGGTTTAATGTGTTGTCATATTTAACATGTTTTAACTCTTATTATTTAAGATGTACACCTACTGTACACACACTACATTTGACATGTTAAATATCCATAGCCAGTCTGAGATAAAAAAAAATAAAATAAAAAAAAAATACAGACAACGGTAGATTGAATGTTGTTATTATTATTATTGTCCAGTGAATTAATTTAGGCACAGGTGGACTCCAATCAAGTTGTAGAAGCATCTCAAGGACCATTGATAGAAGAAGGATGCACCAGAGCTCAATTACAAGCATCATAACAAAGGGTCTGAATACTTATGTAAATGAAATATTTCAGTCTTTTTTTTTTTTCTTTTTTTTTTTAAATGAACAAAACACTCCAAACATCTGTTTTTGTGGAGTGTTGGATTATTGGGTAAATTGATGAGTAAAAAAAATGAATCCATTTTAAGATAAGTCTGAAACAACAAAATGTGGGACAAGTGAAGCCCTGAAGCGCTTCCGTACTCAATAAGAAACTCAAACAGAAGCTTGGAGTCTTTTTTAGCCAGACTTTACCTTTTCCACGCGCGCGCACACACACACACACACACACACACACACACACAGAGAGAGAGAGAGAGAGGTCTCTATTTTAATTCAGAGGTGCAAAATCCATAAGCACTGTATGCAACATTGGACCTTAAAAACCTTTAGCTGCGGTGTTTGGGTTTGAAACCCGACATTCATCATTGCACTCCGTTGACTGATTAGGTCTAGCCTAGCCTATACGTTTGAAAAAAAAGGGTATAATGCTGACCATTGTAATGTTTTGGACAAGAGTCTCATTGAAATATAGGCTGTTCATTTAACCATGAGTCGCAACATACAATATAGCCTATAATTTATGGAAACGGCCCCTTTATTTTGTTTCTGACAAGGGCCATAGCAGAATCCAGTCAGCTCAAGAGGAATTTCTCTCCTCACCGTGAGGTGAATTAGGCGTATTCAAGGCACGTAAGGAGTGACAGTAAACAGTGACCAAACATGAACGTTACTCAATTTGCAGAACTGCATCTCCCCGTTTGTCTGCAACCACAGAGAACGCTGTTTTCCATTTGGTCGGCGTTACGACAACACGACCCAATATTTTGATTTTATACCTTCCAAGGAGGAGCTCCTTTCTTGAGAGCGTTAGCCTCCCTTTTCCCAGTCCCTCGAATGCTACTTCTGACGGACAGATGCCCTGGTGACGTAAAGCATTCGGGTGTAGTTTTTACTGAAGAAAACAGACCTCTACTAATTCGCTTTGCAAAACGAACGTCGGCTCACTTAAGGTAAAAGCGAACTATTTTTTGTCATGATTGCACCGTGACAAAATGTGTGCAGATGTGTCTGCAGTCCACTCGTAAGGGGAGGAGGATACCATACATCTCCACATTGAGTTCACGACACTGGGATATGGTAGGTTGGGTAACAGTGCGTAACACGGATATCCAAACACCTTATTTATCTCAACAAAACCAGTATAGCCTACCATGTCCTTGTAGCCTGCTTATAGCTTCAACAGATGGAAGCTTTCGAAAACCAAGCTCGCACTTTCACGAGCGAGAAAAATCGTAGCGCAAATCGTAGGGCAGCTCACCTCAGAGCACACACCTAATAGCCTACCTGGGTAAAGTTGAAATGTTTCTGGTCACTACTACAGTGAGACAAGTCGTTTAGCCTATTGACTAGTTGCTGAGTTTCACTGAGTGTTCTTCTTATATGCCTACAGGATCGGCGCTTGGGATCGGCTAGAATGGCCATCAGCATCAAATGACAAAATGGGCTTTTTCCTTCGTCTGTGTCTTATTCTGGAAATTGATTTAAAATGACAGCATGTTAATGCCAAGGGCATCGTCATCTTGCCATGGACTTTTCTTCAGCAAGAGATTCATATACATGCCAGATTCCGGCACCTGCAAGCATCACCTCTTTGACAATATGATGCTCTGAACTGATCACATGGGAATACCATGTACAACTCAACTTAACCTAAACCTCAAGCCTAAACTCAACAGTTAGTTTTTTGAAATGTAAAGCAGTTCACGAAGCTAATGTGAAAGATGGACGTGGACAGCTTTGGAAGATGGGTTGCATCTGTCGAAAATGGGACGGTCAACCTCACCGCTTCTGCCAATACCCAGATAAAAGTCCCAAACACCTCGCTCCAGATGGATCCTTGGGAAGAAATACATTCAACTGAGGTGACACGTTTGGAGAACCGCTACTTCATTCAAGAACAAACCTACCGAGACTTTACCACTACCGTACAGATTCTTATCCTTATCGGGTCTCTACTGGGTAAGGCAATGGCTAGGGAATTACAACACAAATGTGTTAAATTCATCATTCTGTTCACAGGTTCACGAGTTACGCATATAAGCCTCTCATGCTCTAGTGCCATTTACCTTTATTGCAACGCACCGTGCACAGTCCATTTGTTTTAACTGTTCAGAAAGTATTTCACCACTATATTTGGAGATTATTGTCACTTGAATTACCAGTTGTGTTGCTGCATCTTATCCAAACTAGTGAAAATCATTTGGCTGAATAATATTTATTGTTGGTGTTGAATGGTTTGTGTCCCATAAAGTCATAGGTCTTCAAGGAAGTACTGATTATACAACCTCAGACAGACATACAGTATAATTCAATTAGATCAGACCATACCCTTGATCATTGAGCCACTCAAAAACCTGTTGTGCACAGTATACCCATGTGATGTGTTTATACCAATGTGTCCGATATTGAATCATCAACACATTACCTTTTAATTTTCTTATTCCAAATAGCACTCTTTTTCCGCATTAGACTCTCCAATAGGCCTGGTGCTAGCTATATTGTGTGTTCAGCATTCTCTTGTTGTTGCATTTTTTCTGGACATACACATGATAGGTGCTAAATTCCTTGTGCTATTGACCCTTTCAACAATAAAAACAAAAACAATGCTTGAACGTTCTATTTGGTTCCCAATCTACTTCCTCTGCATTAAGATAACATATGGAATGTTAAAAAGGAAGTCTTGTGGGGCCAACTATGATGCTGATAATGGAACTCTCTTGAAAGGGTCTATAGGTAGGGGATTTTCCACACTGGCTGATGAACAACCAAGCCTATTTTACATTGCACAGCATGACATGAGATTCAATGACAACGCACAATCGGATTCTAATGCAACTCTAAAGTCGGTCTCTTATTTAGGTATACTTTCGGATATGTAGTAATTTTATTCTGATATCAGTTATCTTATTGCTGACCTTACAAGGCTGATTAATAACGACATCATTCAAGACATTTCATCTGTTATAATGACTCAATTACTAGACACAGCTCAGTATGAATTACTTTGAGCAGAAAATGTAATCTGATATCAGTATTATTAGGAAGATAATACCGCTCAAAGTGGTAAGACATCAATTTTTTTCTTAGCTGGACTTATTGCTTGGTCAAGATGTAAAATGTGACAAACATCAATCCTTTTTGCTTGTGTTTTTTGGCCTTTGAAATGTTATCATAGTATTGCTGTTTACACAAGTTCTGTAATACATTGCATGCGGTTTCCAAGGAGTTACCTTTATTGCTGGCGGGCCACTCAAACATTGACACATCCCATGGCAATGAGACAAAAATGATTCAGACAAAGTGGAAGTGTGGATGTATTTGTTGGCCCTGCCTCTCCCTCAGTGTCAATGCAAATAGTTTGTTCCGGACGTGATTTTTGAGCTAAGGATGACCTTATAATTGGATTTGTCATTGTAAGCTATTTTGCAAGGGCTGGAAAAGTACTGAGATACCTAGAGCTGGTTATACTAAATATCATATGACATATTGAAATGAAACTTTGCATTTGCCAGAATATGTTGGCAATGCAAACGGATTCCTGATGAGCAAGCTATGAAAATGAACAAAATATATGTTATGTCATATTTTAATTTTAAAGATGCATATTTTCATTTTAGCCTAAGAGGTGGATGTGTTTTGTGTCTTAACTCAGAGGAATTTGTAGTTTGTTGTTTGCTTCTGAGGAGTTAGAAATATATCACCTGTGTTGGTTTGAAGAGAAGAGAGACTATTTTATGACCATGTACGGTATTTTGTGGTTTCATTGGCCTACACAGGATCTTGTTTTGAGAGAAAATACATCACCAGTCATACTGTACGTGCGAGCACATTAAGAAACCAAGTTAGCAGCCAATTAAGCAGCTGCTTCATAAGATGCCAGAATAACAAAATCACATTCGGAGCACCTGGGCAAGTTGACCTTATGTCAAGAACTGAGTCGTGCTTTGTGTTAACCCCAGTCAATTTCTGTCAGTAATGTGTGTTTTCTAAATGACACACCACACAACAGAAAGTGTAGGCGGAGAGAGAGAGAGAGAGAGAGAGAGAGATTTCCTGCTGCCCTGCCACTTTACTCTCAGTAAAAATAAAACAAATCTGCATGCGCAGCCACAGAGGATAGAAAAGATTGTCAGGTTTGAGAAAATATGCTCTTAGAAAAAGTGGGTCATGTACCTCCCCAGCCTCGCCATGCTGGCTGCGCCCAATGAGTGTGTTTTGCGCCTGCTTTTACCTTGACCTCTGCTGTGAGTAATGTGACCATCACTAAGTGCTTCTTCCATCAAGGGAGGTAATGCGGGTGAGAGGAAGAGGATTTCTGTCGGAGTGCCACCAGGGCATAGAAATGGCCAGAAATGTTGAGGCATGCTTTCACCTTCCTTCCTTTCAAAGCATATGGTACAAGTAGTAGGGGCATAGTTGGATGTGATTCAAAGCCTTTTCAGGAGATGGAAAATATTGATGTGTTTTGAGATTTTACTAGGAGGCCGGGGGTTTGGGCAGGTGTAAGGTTTACTGGGTCAGGGTAACCTTTGGATTTAGGGACTTGCAGAGGCTGAATGGAAATCTGGCTTTTCACCCCTTGATGAAGCTGTGGTGTGTGTGTGTGTGTGTGTGTGTGTATGCCATAATTGATTTGACCTCAGCTCCTGTGGTATCTCAACTGTGCTCTTGCACTGAAATGGAGGACGGTGTCAAACATCTCAACCCTGGCATGCGCATGATGTGATGGGGCCTGGTTGAGTCGTCATGGATTCTGAAAGCAGCAACATACAAACAATGTCATATTGATCTTCTTTTCCCTCTCTTTATACACAACTAATGGGTTTCTCTCTCTCTCTCTCTCTCTCTCTCTTTCTCTATCTCTCTCTCCCTCTCTCCTTTGCCAGGCAATGCTTCAGTGCTGTGGTGCACCTGCTACACCAATGTCTTCAAGCCCGTCACTGGGCGCTTCATCAAGAACCTGGCGTGCTCGGGCGTCTGCGCCACACTGGTGTGCGTGCCCTTTGACCTGCTGCTGGGCAGCAGCCCACACTGCTGCGGGTGGCTCCGTGTGCTCTTTCTCTGCAAGGCCGTCAGGTTCCTGCAGCGGCTCTTCTGCTCCGTCACTGTGCTCAGCTTCACCGCCATCGCGCTGGACAGGTGGGTGGGTGCATCGGTGGGAGGCCTCTAAAGCCGTGTGCAGACAGCTGACCATTTTCTGGCTGCCCATCCCATCCCATCTCATCTCAAAAGTTGAGATTAGTTTACCTTTGTCACATGATGTCTCGTGTTGCCAGTGGTCATTTCACCTGTAATTGCTACAATGGTGCTGAATTTCATTAACATTCTGTGGTCTCTCATCTTTACATTGCTGCTTGTCTTCTTCCTGTCTGAATGCGGTGCTTACGTTAAAACCCTGCAGCCTTAAAAAAATAACACCCCCTCTTTACAGTGTTCCCTGTAGAATCACTCTCCCTCTATGCATGCTTCGATTCTTCCTGGGCTTAAACACGTGACAGACAGCCTGAATACACAGCGTACTGTGCTTATCAAGTACTAACAGTATGAATAAGACCACATGTACACAGCATTAAAGGGTGTCACATGTACACATGAAAGGCCAGCTTAATTTTAGAAAGATCAAAACCCAATGAATCTGTGGGCTGTTGTTTTTACCCCCCAAACTCCCTCCAATCCCACTGGGGCCCTACGGGACACGGTAAGAAGTAATCGATTTAGCTTGTGGTAGAGCTCGAGCAGTCATGTCCAGTTTTCCATTACGGCCAACATCTAGTGGCTACCCACAGAGAGGAACCACTTTCCCAGACACCCTGCGCTCCCCTTTCCTACTCTGTCTTCCCAGTTACCAGCTCCAAGGGCCCTGCTTCCATAGCAACGTGGGCTGCTACAACCCCTTCATCAATTCATTGAATAATTTATTTCATGTGTTTGGGGGCTGGGAAGAGCCCCCCCCCCCCCCCCCCCCGCCAAACACATATCCACCTCCATTATGGCTCAACCTGTTTATCTTCTGTTTTCCTGGCCTCTTTCTCACCTGTGAAGACAGGAAAACACTGGGATAATGACATCATGCTGTTAGTAACATGGCAGGAAGTCGCAGACAATAGTCATATTGCCACATTCATTCATTCATTCATTCATTCATTCATTTCTATATGTAGGAAGCTGTTTTCATTCACTGTGGATGTCAAAAGAGACACACAAACACACACACCCAAACACAGTCAGCAGCACACAGGGAGGGAGCATGACTTGTTAAAGAGTGTACCTTTTTGCTCAGACAACAGACGGTGGAAGATGTTCAAATCACTTTAAACAAAGCAAACCTTTTCAAGGTTTTTTTCAAGGTTTAAAGGGATATTCCACCATTTGGGCAATTACACTCATTTTCCACCTCCCCTTGAGTTAAACAATTGATTTTTACCTTTCTCCAGTTCATCCAGTTCTCCGAGTCTGGCGATACCAGTTTTAGCTCCAGCCTAGCATAGATCATTGAATCGAATTAGTATCTCGCCTGCTAGCATCACGTTTAAAAGTGAGATTTCCAGGAATTTTCCTATTTAAAACTTGTCTCCTCTCAAGTTAGAAAGTGTAATAAGACCAACAGAAAATGAAATGTGGCGATTTTCTAGGCTGATTTGACATGGAACTATACTCTCATTCCAGCGTAATAATTAAGGAACA
This sequence comes from Alosa sapidissima, assembly GCF_018492685.1. Classification (NCBI taxonomy): domain Eukaryota; kingdom Metazoa; phylum Chordata; class Actinopteri; order Clupeiformes; family Clupeidae; genus Alosa; species Alosa sapidissima. Next base: position 29,062,433 of record NC_055962.1, on the reverse strand, counting down.
CCATGGGCACAGCAGCACAATGATATCATGCAGCACCTGAAAATAGTCCCTGTAGGCTAACTTCCAGCAACAAGGTTGAGCTGCAGCAGACAAATCGGTTAGTGACTGGATTATTACGCCTGAATGAGAGTATAGTTCGATGTCAAATCAGCCTAGAAAATTGCTACCGCCATCGCCTCCCGACCCCCGGCCTCCTGATTTTCCGTTGGTCTTATTACACTTTTTAACTTGAGAGGAGACAAGTTTTAAATAGGAAAATTACCGGAAATATTAGTCACTTTTAAACGTGATGCTAGCAGGCGAGATGCTAATGGACTAATTCGATTCAATGATCTATGCTAGGCTGGAGCTAAAAGTGGTATCGCCAGATGACTGGATGAACTGGAGAAAGGTAAAAATCCATCGTTTAACACAAGGGGAGGTGGAAAATGAGTGTAATTCCCCAAATGGTGGAATATCCCTTTAAGCCCTATTCATGCAGGGCTTAAAGTTCTCAAGCTCTGTGCCTGAATTCAGGTGTGGGCCAGGTTATTTAAGATTTGCACTGTTGGTCAGTTGCTATCATTTTTGACTTTGTTATGTTTCTTGTCGCTTTGTTCAGATACTACTCGGTGTTGTACCCTTTGGAGCGGAAGATATCTGATGCCAAGTCCCGAGATCTGGTCATCTACATCTGGGTGCATGCCGTGGTGGCGAGCGCGCCCGTGCTGGTTGTCACCGACGTCACCGACATCTATGCCACGTCTTCTTGCTTGGTCAGGCCGAGCCACACCCTGGGTCACTTGGTGTACGTGGTGTCGTACAACGTCACCACGGTGATCGCGCCGCTGGCGGCGGTCTTCCTGGCCATGGTGCTGATCCGGCGTGCACTGAGTGCCAGCCAGAAGAAGAAGGTGATCATCGCGGCGCTGCGCACGCCGCAGAACTGCATCTCCATCCCGTACGTGTCGCAGCGCGAGGCAGAGCTTCACGCCACGCTGCTGGCCGCCGTGCTGGCCTTCACGCTCTCCGCCGTGCCCTACGCCGCGCTGGTGGGCTACCAGGTGCTGGCGCTCGGCGCCCAGGCCCGTGCGGGGCAGGGTGGCATCGGTGGCCCGGCGGTGCCCGCCGCCCTGCGGCTCACGGCCGCCTGGCTGCCCAAGCTGTCGTTGCTGACCAACCCGCTGCTCCTCCTCACCGTCAACCGCTCGGCCCGACACTGCCTGGCTGACCTGCTGGTCCGGGCGCACCGGCGCTGCAGCCGGCGAAACGCCGTGAGCACCGCCGGACTCGGGGAGGTGGGCAGCGCGGGCGGCGCCGGCGTGGGGTCGGGCGGCGAGGCGGCGGCCCGCTCGGGCAGCCAGCTGCTGGAGATGTTCAACATCGGGCAGCAGCAGATCTTCAGGCCCAGCGAGGAGGAAGACGAGGAGGAGGAGGAGGAGGAAGGGAGGCACGAGATCCCGTCTGTCGGCTCCGGAGGATTCCAGCACCGATTCGACGAGACGGCGGCGGCGGCTGGCAGCTCGGGGAGAGCAGCGGCTTCCGTCGGACCGGAGCTGACCCATCAGCACCAGCTGCACCCCGCCACAGGGGCGCGAGAGGTGGGCCTGCCTCCGCCCAAGTCCCCTCCCGTCCAGCAGAGCTGCGCCTACTCCTCCTCACAGGTGGCCCCCGCCACCCCCACCGAGCCCGAGGAGGCCACCCAGTTCGGCTTCGGACCGTTTGAGCTGCCGCCGCAGTGGCTGCCTGAGACGCGGAACAGCAAGCGCCGGCTCCTGCCCCCGCTGGGGAACACGCCGGAAGAACTCATCCAGACCAAGCAGCCGCGCACGCGACCTGAGCGCCGCATCAGCCGCAACAACAAAGTCAGCACTTTCCCCGTCGTGGACCCCTGATAGGGGGACCACAAAAGACAAGACTGCCGGAAACAGTCGACTGACATGATGACCGGAATTAAAGACATATAGACTGATTGTCCTGTGTGCCAAAACCACCAAAACCATCAGAGCAACATCAGAGTGCATCTGATTTTTGAAAGAAAATACTCATCTCACGTTTCTATTTTGTGCTGTATCGCCCCTGAAGACCTTCTTTTCTATGTATTTTTTCATCCTGAGGAGTGGATTGATTTCTACCGATAACTAGACTGCTGGAAGATGTTTGAGCATTTTGTTTGTACACTGTTCAAATTAACGAGATCAATAGGACCAAGCTGATCTCCTGACTGACCAAATCTGCCAATATTGTTTACACCACAAGCACAAGCATGGAAAAAAGATGCGTTTTGATCTTATTTCAATCTCAGAAAACGCACAGTAATCACAATCGTGTTCTAGGACATAATCCGAAAACAAAAAATTATTTGGTCTTACGATCCTCTCAAAACCGTTTTTTTTTTCTTTCAACGGCCATCATCACCATATTTGTCTGAATTGTACTTTGCCATATATCCAGTAATGTCTCAGAGTGGAAAACATCAAGAACAGTTTGTATAGTATCTACTATTGCTGACATGGCATATTGTAGCACCTTGAGCCTTAAACCTGGACCTGGCTATGCAGACAGAAGAAGTATAGCATATGCCCTCTTTACCACATTTTGCTTGGACGGTTCAGTTGTAATTCTTTCCAACAGTCTGTGATCATGAATGAGAATATAATAATGCATTTTCTATAAGGTCTGTGAACTCCTTGCTCATTTAACCAATAGGTATAACTGTATGGAGTTTATAGTGCAGGGGGTTTGCTTTTGTACATCTTGAAGAAAAAAGTAACGATTTATAAATATATAAACGCACTAATAAAAGATCTTATTTTGCATAGCATAGAAAAATACAGATAAACCGTTTTCTCTCAAGGCCATGAAATATTATTCATTCAAATTAGTCATTCAAATTAATTTGTCATTCAAGTTTTTTAACAAATGTCTTTACATGAATTTTCTCAGCATTGCAATTAAATGAAGGACATATCTGTGACCATGGCACACTATAGAGTGCAGTGATATATCAGGCCCAAGAAGAATCATCGGCTATGCTTTACTTGAAGGTATCTACACAAGAGTGACATGATGACACTGTCATGAACGTGTCATAAACATTATAAACAAGTCATAGATGTTTATGACATAACGCTTCTATCATTAAATGTCATTCGGTTTTGGTCATGACAAGTTAGGGTTAGGGTTCATGTGTCATGACAGTGTTGTGTGTTCATGACAGTGTCATATCACTCTTATGTATATACCTTCAAGTAAAGTGTTACCGAATCATCTATTACTGCTCAGGTTGGGAGTGTTTGTTTTCGTGTGTTTCTTAGAGTCCTGTTTGGAATTCACAGCGCATGGAATGGAGGAAAGACACATGCTGCTGCTGAGGAGCAGACATCAGAGAAGCATCTCATCTCATCTGAATCAAATGAACTTTTCAATCTATGTTGGAGGGATGGTTTTATTAGTGCAATTGAACCACTAAGAGTGTCTGCGTTTGAAGTTCATGGAAATAATATGTTTATATTCATCATCAATTGCAACAATGACTTGCCAAAACAAGAAGAAAAAGTGCGTCCTGTAAAGTTTCAGAAAGGTGCTTTAAAACTTGGAGTTTTACTCTGAAGTCATATCAGTGTCGAACATGAGATGTGTGAAGGCTATAGTACTAATGCTGTGCTGTTTGCACTCACGCAGGCGTGAAGAGAAGCCTGTTCGACTACAAATATTTGTTTAGCTGTAAAGCCACCCGCTGCCAATGGCAGGATGCCGTCCTCCCATGCTCTGGCACAGACGTCTCTTTCATCTACCATCTAGATCTAAGTCTAAACAACAACATGCATTATTTATTTTTATTTAGAAATATTGTGCCACACAAACAATGAAAACAAACAAATCTCCTAGTACAACATAACATTTTTGTGCTTCCATGTTTTAGATGTCCCTTTAGTCAGAAATAGTCATATAATCTATGTTTACTTATGCAATTTAGCAACATGTTTTTTTTTTTTTCCAGAAGGAAATCATCACTGCAACTATACCCAATCAACAGTACTCACAATGAATGCAGATAAGATTTCCATCCAGTCATATTTGAAATACAGCATCTTGTTGTCAATTGCAATAGTGTGCAATTTTTCCATGCATTTGTGCACAATTTCTTTTTCAATTAGCAAATCCCTACCGTTACTAAGTGCACATTTTAAAGCACTTGCCATGAAGTCAACCACTCAATTAATCCATAGTGGTGGGCAGAGGGGGAGACTTTGATCCACAAAGTGCTGCTCTACCAATAATGCCTCCCATAGGGTCATATCTAAAGCATCACACTTGCAGTTTCCCAACAGCAAATGTGAGATAAACAAAACCCGGAACCTTTATGATACCCAACCCAAGCTGCTGCACGAGTGTCTCCCTAAGTGTTGTTCTCTGCACTGTCTGCTTCTCTGGAAGTGACTGGGAGGGTCACGTCTGACAATGGGGGTGGACAGTGAATATCAGTGGTGGTGGACAGTGAATATCAGGACGTGATTGGTGTCACTTAGGGAAGCTTGTGGGGCACTAAGCTGTATAATGTGATCCCGTTTGTAGCATAATTAGCAATTTACTGTGAGGGCCCGATTTTTATGTCAGCCATTGGAGAATGTCAAGAGTATTAATGGGGCAGGTTTCAAAGCAACAAGCCCGGACCAATGCACAATGTGCACACACATCCTTGTCTAATTAGCCTACTGAATGGTGACATTCAGTAAAAAGTCTCTCCTTGTGCTGTCATGAAGAATGAAAGAAAAGTGAAGGAAATATAGCAAATAAACAGAGAAATGAAACAAAGAAAGAAACCCTTTAATGAGTGTTAATCTTCTTCACTAATCTTTTGTGTGACAGCACAGAATGTGGACTTAGCTGAAACACATGAGAGGGAAGTGATCAATGCATCAACAATTACCATTATAGTAGGAGGGTGGCCTGTGAATGGACATCCTTGTCACAACTTACCTTATTAGCAATTTTCTATCTTTATTTTTATCTTTATTTATTTAGATTAAAGGCAAATATCCATAGGTAAATATCCATAGGGCCTACTTTACAGTAATTGCTTTAAATCAATACAAACTCCACAGCAACAAAAGAGAAAGATAGCCTACATGCTCTACAAACACCATTAGCCGCTAATCTACTTTACAGTCTAGGAATCAGCAAAACATTTCTTAACCAGGCTTAGCTTGTGGGCCACGTCAATGAAAGGGTGATCAGGCTCCACCATAGTTTTGAGCAGACTGTATTGAAGGAGGAATGTGTTTTTCCCCCCATTGGCGTCATACTAAACCAGATTGTAATCTCTTGCCTGTCATCATCAGTGGGATTTGAGAAGGCTAATTCATAAATCTAGGATTGAGGTGAAACAAGTAGAACAGTTACGGTGGGATTTGGTGTATCGTGACTTCTGGGGGTTTTATTAAAGGACTGTTTTTTTTCCTGATTTGGCGAGAGAGGGGTCAGGTGAACAAACTGTACCTGATTGATTTGTCTCATGAAATGGACTTTTCTCACTGATACTTTTCAGAACAACCCATTGCACAACACTGGATAACTCACATTAGCTTTTAGAGCAGAGTATTTAGCACTATTCATTGATGTCAGCGATTTCAGGCATGACATGGAATAGACCAAGAATAACAAATAAGAGCCAAAAAGCCATTGATTATAAGAGTTTAAAGTGAATGGTGTTAGAGCAGCTGAAAGGTCATTGATAATACGCCAAGAGTGGTGTAAAGTGAGTGTTGAGTGGTCACTTAAGACTGGCAGAGAGGCATAACATCAGCAGCTGTGATATAAGGAATTCTGAGTCAGAACAGAAGAGTGGTGCGCTCTAGAATCTTTGGTCAGAACAGCAATCACTTTGGGTCATAATTTTCCAGATCAGCTTTCTCTCACGACACGACATGACATGACTCGGTGTCAGTGTAGATAAGGTCAGAATTCTGAAAATGGCAAGATTAGGCTACTTACAAAAAGTGAATAATTTGTCTGAATGGACCTATCAAATGGTAAACTCAGTTGAAGGGATGTCTTTTTGTCTTGTCTTTTACTTTAGTAGAAGTGTTGTTGCTACACGTACAGTATCTGAAGGCATACATACACACCTGCTTTAAGGTCTTGCAGGTAGGCCTAATATATGCAAGTTCCTTACATTAACAGTTAGCATTGCTATTTCTGTCATAGAAAAGAAAAGAGTCTGAAAAGAGTCACCACTTCACTCCTGTAGTTCTCAACGTGCATGTTTCCTCATTGATTCTCAGAAAGCAATGGGGAAGTAGGCTGTTCAGCCACTGTCTCTTTCAGCTTTTCAATCTATCCACCTTGAATGACGCTGATGCACCGTTTGAAAGTTGAATATGCACTTACATCTTAAAAATAAACACTGCAGCACTATACCGGTAATTGCTTGATTGCCTCGACTGACTGAATTTCAGGAGTAAAATGTGATACTCTTGTATTGTAGGTTAGTGGTTTAGTTTATTCCTCAGGTCTAAAGGCACAGGATTATTTAATTAGTGGGGTTGCCTGGCAACAGATAACCCAGATGCTTCAAAGCCCAAGCCATGCATAATAGTTGACTTAATTGAAGGTAGTTTACATTGGGATCCAGCTTTGCTGTTGATAAACTGATTGCAGTCTCCAAATGCTACTTACAGTAATAAGCTATTATTGTGACACACTCCAGCCAGCCCCCCCCCCAACACACACAAACACACTCCCCATCCACCAAAATCTAGACCAATGCTAGATCACTACAGCTAAGGTCCAAAGATATATTTAGTGTACCTCCGAAATGTGTTACCAAACGTTAAGGCGTGCATAGAGCAAATCGTGTTGGTGTCAGCCATATTCATTGTTCTCTGTTTAATGCAATCCGTTTATGTACAGGGCCAGCCAAACAAACCAATGTGCTTGTGGAACAATGGATTTATTCTGTAATGTTGCTCCCCCTCACAAAATAACCTGCTTGTTTATCCAGGGCATGAGCACAAAGACGGAAATAAAAGATGTGTTTCAGATTTGCTCTGTGGAATGTGTTTGACAGATTGATCATCCTATTAGAGGTCCACTATTATGGTCTATTTTATTTTTGAAATGGACAGAGTGGGTCAACCGCCAGCACCGTTGTCTTGGGGACTCGGGCAAAAGTTTTATTAGTTGGTGTTCATGGTCTGACGTGAACACTCAGATTAAATCAAAGGAAATCAGATTACACACAAAACTTGTGTTAACAAACTTGGGAAAGATGTAAAAAAATAAATAAATAAATATGAATCATGAGTTTCGTGGAAAATCTGATAGCTGTTTCGAGAACAAAGGGCATACTAATCTGAGTTCCGGGGCAACAGTCTGAATTGCCTTCATCTGTCGTCATCAAGTGTGTTTATCTAGTGTTTTAAAAATAGAATATAACACATACAAGAATGCATACGGGGTGTTTCATGTAGAAAATGCAGTCCAGCTGCACTCCTGATCTTTTGTTACAGGTAAGTGTAGCACAGTGTAATTTTGTGTATTGTTTTTTTGTGAAAGCCTGTGCGGTTGGATGCCAGCTGAATAGTTTATAATAAAATGTGAAACACTAACCTGCAAAGGCCACAGCTTTCAGCTGTCTCATTAGGAAATCGTTCTCCATCGATGTGCATATGCAAACACCTAGCATTATGTTTGCCTGGTGGCGTGTCACCCAGTGTTGCCCAGGTGAGCCCCCTCCAAATATGCTGTTTTTTTGTGTCTCTTCTAAGAATAGAGTTTGACGGTCACTCGTTATACAACCCTCTTCCTCCACTGACGAGAGAGTGTCTTAAATGGGAGTCTTGCAGGCTTTTAATCGACAATTTACACCCCCCCCCCTCTCCGCTGTCTCTCCCTGCCTGATCAATCTGGCCCCAAAGTGCCAAAATGCCCTTAGAATCTCAGTCACTCTCCTGGCAACAGTTGATTGGCGTATCCATTTTTCCATCTATCGGCAAACCCTTTCATCAATCCCTTCATCTCTCCAGCTAGCTGTCCATCCAAAGGGGGCTCGATGGCTTGGATGACTACTGCAAAGGCCTGGAATAGTGCAGTATAGCCCCTCCCCCCATTTTTATAGAATCTCCATTGGACCACCGCAGTCCGCTGGTATAAATAAACACGCACACAAATTGCCTCCAGCGGTTCTCAGATTGTTAGGGAGTGGGCCCCTCTGCTGAATGACTGGGGAGGGACAGTGGAGGGACCGCAGGAGGTTACCACGCTCCAGAGGCGAACCCAATTCTCACCCTCTCTCTCAGCCTCACACGACTTCACACGACTCTTCCGCAGGGAGTGTGTGGTGGGTGCATGTCTGGCAGAGGGGATGTGAGACACCCCTTGCAGTCATGTGTTGTCTCTCACCTCACAGTAACCCTCCCCTCTCTCTCTCTTTCTGTGTTTGTGTGTCAGCAACAGCAACAGCAACGACCATGGCTGTGGGATCCTTTGGGTGTGATTTCCCATAACAGGCCATCTGCAAGGGCAAGAGCAGTAAAGGACCTTGGCTGCTTTGTTTTCTCCCTGAATGACGGTGCTCTGTGACATGGTTTCTGAAGTGACCTGAAAAGTGATTCATAATTACATGTACTGTCCACCATTATTGCCATTATACTGGCATTGTATTATAGTTAAAGTTGACTGATATAGCAGAGGCTTTTATCCAAAGTGACACAAACTCACAGCGGCAATAATGGAACATTGTCAACCGATTGTCCGTCGGTGATGTTACCACTGCTCCACCACGGCCACATCATACATTATACATACTGTTCGCCATTATAATTACCAATGTGTGTGCGCAGACTGACTGGCTGATTGACTGGTTGCACACACTGACTGAGTGTGTGTGTTGGGTATGACTGACTGATTTAGATTGTGGAAGCGTAAGGCCACGCACATCCCAGGCCAAGAGTTGGATGGGTGCAGGATCCAGCATAATCAAGCTTGAAACGTCACACATTAATAAAAAAGATTATGAATGGGAGCTATCTGGTGTGTGGATCTTGTTTTGATCTCTTATGATTAAGGTTGTGGCCCTCTGGATCTAACATCTAGTTATGGCATCATAGTGTGTGTGTGTGTGTGTGTGTGTGTGTGTGTGTGTTCTCGACTGTTTAAAAAACAGCACTCACTGATTGTACTAGACCTTTTTTTTAATTGTCCTAGAATTGTTGAGAAAATGTTAAAAGTTTAAACTGTTAACCATGTTGTTAGTCGCTTTGGTTAAAAATGTGTCAGCCAAATGTAATGTAATGTGTGTGTGTGTGTGTGTGTGTGTGTGTGTGTGTGTGTGTGTGTGTGTGTGTGTGGGATAATTGGTAGATTGGTTGAGTGTGTCCAAAAGTCCAGCATGCAAGTACTTTGCAGCACTCAACAATTGGAGGGAATGATTAACCAATAGAAGTATTTCCATGGCTTTAAAATAGAAGTCATCCTAAGCCTCTTTGAGTGCAAGAGAGAGAGAAAAAAGAAATATAGAGAGCGAGAGAGGGAGAGATAGAACTCACTCTCTTCAGTTACTGAATGGAGATGGAAAGTATCACCATGGCAACCCACTCTGTCTCCAGAGGCTCTGTTGTGATCTTGGCCAGCAGACTGAGGAAGCACACTGTAGGAGTAGTAGTAGGCTAGGCAACTACACAAGTTGATCGATGGAAATTCTGTGATTATACGGTGACAAAGCAGTCCAGTTAATCTCAGTGGTGTTCTTACCAGGCTATAGAGAGTAGTGCTATATGTTGCTCCCGCAGGCAGTGTGAACCAATCACACAGAGAGTGATCTTTTTCTACAAAATAATTCTTTAAAAATAAGATCTTTAATAATGTCTTCCCTCTGTACTGAATCATAGAGTCACTTACAATGCTACAAATGCATGCAGAATTTGGTTACATTGTTTATGTTCTCAAGATGACTACGGTACACCATTGCTTTTATCACCTTGTACCACTTCCCATAGGCTACCTATAATGGTGTTTGTGTGGCAATGAAACTCCAATCTGTGCTGAAAAAATGGAAGGTAACGTTAGACTGTAATAGATTCACTTCTTTGAAATATGCAATATGTGCAATGTCCAACCGAGAAGGCTTTCATTTTCATGAAAACCCCTTTCAAGCAATTGTTTGACTATAATATACAATGTGTTAATGCATAATTATGACTATAATATACAATATGTTGATGCATAATTATGTACTGTAATATCCAATGTGTTGATGCATAATTATGTTTATGTACTATAATATACAATGTGTTGATGCATAATTATGTACTATAATATCCAATGTGTTGATGCATAATTATGTACTATAATATACAACGTGTTGATGCATAATTGTGTACTATAATATCCAATGTGTTGATGCATAATTATGTATAAATTCAAGTTGATGCTGGAGTTGTAATAGCTGTATATCACAGAAGATTCTTGATCACAGACGATTTATTTAGTTTTTAATGGTGTTATGTGCAGCTGTGATTAAGAACATTACTGCTCTACATGTTAAAAAGTAGAACCCTGCTTTCTGCATTTCTACATCTCAACATCCGTAGGCTCACTAAACTCACCATATGGTGTTGTTCTATGTGTTGTGTCTATTGATGAGAATTGTTTTGGAATAAAATAATTGAGTAAGCAATCCAGCCAATAGTTTTAGAAGTTAATAAGACTACAATATTCCAATTTAAAAATAAAGAGGTATTTCATTCTGTTAGTGAACTGTGTTCAGCAGTCATAATATCATAAAATCATAATTGTTCTTTAAAGAATGACTAAGGTAAAGCTGTACCCCACACCTTTCCTATCCCACTCCATGCCCTTTATCAATGGAACCAGTTATTTTCACAGTGGATAGATGGTGAGCACAGTCTCCTGTCAAAACTTTCTGTCAAAACTTGAATCTCTCTGAGAGCATAAACAGACATAGCTAGATAGAAAGAGAGAGAGAGAGAGAGTAAGAGAGTGATTAGGGTGCAGACCTCATTCATGCATGGTGTCCACTACAGTGGACGGATATTCAAACTTAATTTAAAACTACTGGATTTGCAATATTTACTTCAAACCACCAGTGGAATGTCTTCTAAAACCTTTATGTACTGTGTGCATAAACATTGTCTTTAATAATATTTGCAACTTGAGATATGGATCATAAACCCAAAATGGCGGATGATAGTGGTCATGACCCTACAACCTCTGGGATATCAGTTAGTACAAATTTTATTTGTATAAGCAGGTAAAAACAATATTTTGTCATTAAGTATGTTGTAGGGAGTACTTTTATCAAAGTTGTATCAATATAAGTTCTGTACTTTTTTCCCTATGAGTGAAAATGTAACTGTACACTATAGTGGACGTCATGCACCAATAGGTATATTTGATTATGAGGACCACATATGTAAATTTCATAAAATAGCTTCAAATTAATAATGTTATGACATATTTATTATCTAAATCTTATTCAAAACAAAATTGTGAATTGTGAATATGCAATATATTGTAATATGAATGTAATATTCCAGTACTAAGATGAGACAGGACAGGTGGAAGTAGGGTAAAACACGATTAACCCTCTATGGTCCACTTGATGATATTCAAGAATATGATATTCTGATGGAAAAAAATAAATATTTGTAGACGACGGGAACACAGAAGGAGCACTAAATAAACCAAATGATTCCCACCATGGCCCTTTCAGGGCTCTGTATAGCCTACTGCAGCAACAAATTGTCTGTTCAACCAATGAGTAATCAGCCAGGGGCACCACCTGCATGAAAACCTTTCAACTTATGCACCCCCCCCCCCCCACACACACACACACACACACACATATGGGTACACTACACCCCCTTAATTAATTTATGTGTGTACATTTAGTGACTGTACACCTATCAGCCTATGGTGGTGTTGAGCTACAGGTTGCTGGTATAGGGGATGTTGAATTTGAGATGTGGATGTTGAAATGTACTTTCTGCGAATACACCTGCACACGACCCCCTCCCCCATTCACTATACACAAACTGGCACACAAACACATATGAACACACACACACACACACACACACACACATAAACATGGCATGAGATGCAAGAGTAGGGCATGGAGTAGGAGATGGAGATAATGTACTTCCGAGAAGTGCAGGACTGAGTAGCGGTCATATTTTGTAGTAGGCCTATGCAGTACAGGCGTGCGGGAACCTATTTTTGACCAGGGGTGCTGAATAACAAAAATAATGGATGTCCGACGATTTCTCCCCCCCCTCCCCCAGACATGTTTAGGATTTTGACTGCTAAATACGTCATTTTAGTGCGGTGTGCGAGTGATAGCAAGAAGTTTTAGAAAAGCCCTGGGCAGCCACAAATTTCAATGTTCCGCGACAGCACTCCGAGTCCACTGCGCCCACCCTAACCCCACAGAAGCGCACTTGACATCATTAGCCTATTTCAGTATACAGTAAGGAAAATTACTTTTCTGATCGTCAAAACCACACCAGAGATGTTAGACTTCAAATATAGGCTAGGCTAATAATCAGGCTGCAATGATCTCGCAAATAATTTCTGAATAGCCTAAAGTGCCGTCTCCACAGCAAGTATGTGTCCTAATAATCTTAGCGACTAGAATAGTGAAATGATTTCACTAGCTATGCATTTATTATTTTTGCAAAACTGTAAAACACAATTAAAGTTTTTTTCAGCTTATCCATGTTTTTTTTTAACGTGTAAATCGCATAGAATATGTAGGCCTATATCAACCGTAGGCCTACACACTTGATCGCTATCACATAGATGAAACCACGCTACGGTTCTTACAGTAACTGAAGGAAAATGTTTTTCACTTGTATACTAAGCTCAGAGATGCAATACATTCTACTGTAAGAGCTTGAACTGGCTCAGACAGCTGTCTGCTATAACAGCAATAACCAACCTCCTAAAAGACTGTAGCTTCTGTTACATCAATAACCAACCTCCTAAAAGACTGTAGCTTCTGTTTGGTTGCTGGGTTGCAAGGATCCCCTTATAGTGTGAGGACCTTATATAACTTGAAAAGCCTTGTTATTAATTGAAAATAGTGCAAATACAACTGTCAATTGTATTCAATTGTTCAGATAGATAGATAGATAGATAGATAGATGTTCAACTATCAATTGTTTTCAATTGTTGGTATTTAATTGTTTTTTGTTGTGGATGCCGGCAACACTGAAGAAACACAGGGGCATGTTTACCACTGTGTTGCGTCACCTCTTTTTTTTTAACAACAGTCTGTTAATGTTTGGGTACCGAGGAGACCACTTGCTGGAGTTTTGGCAATAAAATGCTGTTCCATTCTTGTCCGATTTCCAAAAACATTTTATGGATTGGATTGGTCTAACCACATAACATCTTTTCACTTTCTCCCAGTTCATCTTAAATCTTTGTGGATGGCGCATCAAACTGTGTTCATTGACAAGAATGTTTTCTTGAGCCCATACCATAACTGTCTTTACAGAAGCAAGTCTGTTAGTTGCATCTTTAATGCAGTAACATGGAAGATCACAGCCATCAAATATTGTTCTTCAGCCCTGTCTCTGGTTTACAAAGATTCATCTGTGTATCTGTACATTTGAATGATATTATGCACTATAGATGATGAATTCTCCAAATTCATCCCAAGTTCACATTGAGGAGCATTTTTCTTATATTGTTGAATAATTTGCCCTCACACATTTTCACAGAGTGATGAATACCTCGACATCTTTTCTTGTAATAGCCTCTCTAGGATACTCTTTTTACACCCAATCATGCCAGCCAACCTAGTTAGTTGGGATATGTTCCTCTTGTGTTTTCTTTAGCATTACACAACTTCTCCAGACATCCATTCTTTCCAGCCATCCCAATGTTTTTGAGACATGTTGCAGGCATCAAATTCAAAATGAGCAAATCATTTTCATGAAATAGTCAAATTTGTCCATTTCAACAATTTCATATGTTGTCTATGTCCTTTTTGCAACTAAATACTGGTTTGCAAGATTTGCCGACTATCACATATTGGTTGCATTGTTTATATTTTACACAGCAGCTCAACTTTTTTGTAAACAGGATTACATATTGTTGGGCTGAAGGTTTGCATTTTCAGAACACAGAATCACTCATACCAACAATATCTGTCAATCATTCATCAACCTAGCCCCACCCCTCTCCATTCTAGTAGTTCTTCATACTGCGCTCTAGACTGTCTTCAGTTGCTGCCTTCTCCCTCTAGATGGCAATGTTGCATCAGCAGAAACCTCAGTGCTTGAAGTAAAGCACATACTCTATCCCTGCTGTTAGAATACACAGCAGGCCCACTTGTTGTACACATTCATTACACGTTTTGTGTATTTAAGTAGGAAAGAACAGAGAAAAGTTGGACTGAAGTGAACAATGACAACAGCACATAGCTGTACATGTATTACCCACAAAAAGTCGGAAATACTATGGTCAATAATTATTATATACACCGTGTTAGCAGACCTCATTTAATATACAGCAACATACTGCATATGTATGTTGTATGTATGTATGTATGTATGTATGTATGTACTGTATGCATAAAGGGACATTATGCTGTTTTTGTATGAAATGGTTATGCAAGCTTTTTGCCACATGCAGATATACCATGCAAGCATTATACATGACAAATGTGATACCTATATTTTTAACATACCTTTTTCTTATGGGTAGAATGCATTATGAACAAGTATTGGAAATGAACATTTACATTGTACAGACATGGCCAAATGTACAGACATTGCCATTGTGAAACATAAAGCACAATTTACAGCCAACCACAAAAGTAAACAACCAACCGAATCCAAAAGGACTCTTCAGCCACTCTTAATGATTTAATTTATCAGTGTCACGGATTGCCTTTATCACACTCAACAGAAATGCCCCTGTCTGGAAAATAAATTTGTTTTTGTTTTGCCTTTTTTCGTACCTGCCTGGGGGACTAAACGAAAACACATTTTCATTATTGTCCTCTGAAGTGCAGTTCATGCGGCTCTTCAGGATAACAAGGCCGACCTTTTATTGCTATTATAAACAATCAGACAGAAAGGTGCAGCAATAACTGCAAATGGAGCTCGCACATGAAAAAGGGAGGGCTTTAAATGGTTGGTACATTTCGTTTGGGAATTCATATTTTACATATTGTTACACAAAATACAGTATGACTCTCTTCCAGTCCTCTAGAAGGTTCTTTCTTTTTTATTTATCTTATCCCTTTCTTCTTTCATCCTTTGTTAATGTTTATCTCCTGCTCTCTTCTAAAGGTCAGTTTGGGTTCAGAAGTGTTGTCTAGGTCTGTGGCATTGACCAGACTCAAGTGTTTGTTGAGCTCCAACCCAAACTAGGTCACTGTGCTACAGTTAGGGGTGGAGGTGGTGGTGGTTCACACTGTACACTGTCACAGGGCATTTCCTGTCCTTTTATGAGTGTTATATCTGTATTCATGTATTGTCCTTTTCCGTAACTTCTACAATCAGTTTATTGCACTATGTACGACACTTTGGTCAGTGTGAACTGCATTTCAAATGTGCATTATAAATACATTTTACTTACTTACTTGCTTAGTTACAGTCAGGGCCAAGTACAAATGTGCTGTGTTCACAAACCCAGAAAAATCCTCAAATCCTATAAATGATACCATTGGCTGCCATTCAGGATAGCAGTGTCTGTGCTTACAGTACATGCATAACATCAGTCAGGCATATCGACAGAGCTACTTCAGCAGCGGGATGTCAGCTTGAATGAAATTACAGATGAGCTGCCAGCACCTTTTGTTGGCCTGGACTGATGACAGCACCGTCACACACACCGCCTTCGGTGGTGTCTCACGGAGAGCTTCCATCAAATCACTAAACCCATGAATTGCTCATGTTTTGTGTCATAAATCACTGAATGTTTTGAGCCTTTTAACCGATTCCACAGACATTATGTTCAGAGCAGGATGTTTATCTTCCCATGAAGAGAAATAGACATCTTGCACCGGATATTTCCATGAAGTCAGGAGTATGTACTGACACTTTACAAAAGCATACTTTAAATGTTTATTTAAACATTTCCACCAAATAACTGATAGACTTTATGTTATATAGTCCTGTGGGTTCTGCGTTGAATGATGTTGCTCACATTGTTTTGTGTCGGGATGATTTGTGGGGGTTTGTGGCAGAGGTAAGCGCATCTGTTTAGTGTCCATCTTCCTCTCAGTTGACCCTAAGCGAAAGGCTTGCGACACCAAACACAATTGCCCTGAGGCCAGAGGTGCCTGTCTGGTGTAGTCTACACATACGCACGCACTGCTGAGGCTTTTCATAGCAGAGCAGGAGAACCTGTGCAGCACAAGGCAATCACTGTGCTCAAGTGTTTTGGTCATTAGTGGGGCGATTGAGTCACATTCCTGGGCCAGTTTTTTCAAAAGGAAACATGAAAATGAAGACATTTTCCTTTAGATTGACAGTACGGTAGTGTTTCATCATTGCAATGTATAGAGAGAGTTACACTCAGAGGAGTTATTGAGAGAGGACTTGATATTTATTTATCTAGCCCCATCTACTGGTTAGCCCAAGCTAGTGCAACTTTCTCCCTTACTGGTGTCCAACCTTCTTCAGTGTCGCTAATAGGAAACAGGAGAGGAGTTCGTAATAAGACAGAAGAGATGCTTGACTGAATTGGACCTCTCGTGTTCTGCCACCAGACGGGCAAAGTCAACAGGCTGTGGGTGTCACAGTCAGAGAGGTCCCTCTCCACTCCAACTGGATGGGGACAGGCCATAAATCTGCCTTCTGCTCGGCACAGCTGAAGAGCCATCTGAGTCACAGACAGACCTCCCAGCGCTCCTCAGTATTTGCTTAATAGCCATTGTATCGGGGCAGCGAGGGGATTTATGGTTTGTGAAATGGGGATTAATGCTAGTAAGCCAGAAAGTCTTTACACAACGTGAGATGTTTTTTGATTTGTTGGCGGATGCAGCGGGGGGGCAGGTGGCAAGAGAAAATTAACTACGAACAGGAAACTGACCTGTTCCCCAGGAGCTGTGTGTAGGTGCCAAGGATATGTTGTTCTTGGAAGGACCCCGAAATGGGGCCGTGTGGATGTTTGACAGCAGTTTGGTTGACTAACCAAACGGACCCCCTCAGACACGTCTCAGAGTAAAAAAAAATATCGGAGAAACATTATTACAAACGTTGCCAATTCTGATTTACAACTACTGGACAAAAAAGCTTTAGTGTGAGAAGTTGCCCTGTATAATACAACATCTAAATATTTGCTTGGTAAGAACATTTGCTTTATGGCTGTGATTCTTTTTTTGGGGGGCTTTTTATGCCTTTAATCAGATAGGACAGTGGAGAACGACAGGAAGCGAGTGTCGGGGTGGGATCCGGAAAGGACCACAGGGCGGGAATCGAACCCAGGTCGCCGGCGTACAGTGCAGGTGCCCCAGCCACTTGCGCCACAGCTGGGGGCATGGCTGTGATTCTTTTCTAAGTTAAAATATATATATAGATTGTTTTAAGTCTATTAAAAACATTATAAACTTAAAAATAATAACTGGTATACAACCCCAGATCAGAAAAAGTTGGGACGTTGTGTAAAATGAGACAGAAAAACAGAATGTAATAATATGCACATCTCTTAAACTCATATTTAGTTCTAAAAAGGACACAGACAACATATCAATTCTTGTCAAAACTATTTCATGATAATATATGTTAATTTTGAATATGATACCAGCAACATGTTTCAAAAAAAGTTGGGACGGGGTAACAAAATGCTGGAAAGTTATGCAAGGATAAAGAAAACAAAAGGAGGAATGTTTCACAACTAATTAGGGTAACTGGCAACACCATTGGGTATGAAAAAGAGCATCCCAAAGAGGCAGGGTCTCTTAGAAGTAAAGATATAGGGGTATTCATCACTCTGTGTAAACCTGTGTGCACAAATAATGTAACAATGTAAATTCAATGCTTCTTAACATGAAATTGTGAAGTATTTGGGGAGTTTATCATCTACAATTCTAATATTTTTAAGACATTCAGAGAATCCAGAGAAATCTTTGCAAACAAGGGAAAGAGCTGAAAAACAATATTTGATGGCCGTGGTCTTTTGGACCTCAGATGGCACTGCATCAAAACCAGACCTGTTTCCAGACCTGCCATTGTATGGGTTCCAGAAAACTTCTGATAACCATTGTCTATGTGCACAGTTTGATACTCAATTCAAAGCTGTAGCCAAAACAGCCAAATAACAGTAACAGCCAAAACAGCCAAATTTGTATTGAGACATGATACAAAAAATACCACCGTTTTATCTGGGCCTGAGCTTGTTTAAAATGGACTGAGGTAACATCCTGTGGTTAGACCAATCAAAATTTGACATTGTTTTTAGAAATCAGGGACTCATCTGGGAGAGGGCCTATCCAAGTATCCAACCTATCCAACTTGTTTTAGTGTTCAGTTCAAAACCCAACATATGAGGGTGTGGAGGAGCATTATGGGCATCTTGCACATTTGGCAAAGCACAATCAATTCTGAATGATGGATACAGGTTTTGAGTAACATATACTGCCATCCAGGCAATGCCATTTTCAGGGAAGACCTTGAATATTTCAGGAAAACAATGACATAATTAATTCTGCACATATTGTATTTAAACAGTATTTCCCCATAGAGAAAGAGTCCAGGGGGCTAAAAAGGCCTGTCTGCAGTCCAGACTTGTCAAATTAGGTGCATCATGGAATGAAAAACATGACTAAGAATACCCCATACTGTTGAGCAACTGAAATCCTATATTGGGGAGTAATGGGACAACATTTCATACTCAAAACTCTAGCAACTGGTCTCCTCAGTTCCTAAACATTTACAGAATGTTGTTAGATGAAGAGGTGAAGCAGCACAGTGGTAAACATTTTAAAACATGTTGCTGGCATCAAATTCAAAATGCATATATTTTCCATGAAATAGTCCAAATTTTCATTTTCAACATTTGATATGTTGTCCATGTCCTTTTTGCTGCTAAATATGGGTTTACGAGACTTGTATATTATCACTTTCTTTTTATTTGTGCTCACACCATAGAGAGGTTCTCTTGACGTTCTAGCTGAATGTTTAGTATTTCCACAGAAGTCTGGGTGTTGTATCAGTAAGCATACAGACATTGTCACATGAAACAGCAGAATAACAATGGCTACACAGGGGGGAGTTGTAGATGAAAGCACACATAAACAGTAGTTTTCAAGGCCATGTGACATACTTAAACAAGACAAAAGAAACTCATGCTGAAATATAAAAGTCTTACTGCTCTGTAATAATGGTTGCTCCGGTTCTGTTCGCATCCATTGGGCAAATGTATGGCTTTTGGTTACTTCACTGTCTGGGTGGTTCTAACGAGGCTGTTGCAGGGGGCCTAGTTGTGAGGATGGTGTATTAGACATTGTGGTGTGCCATTACTGCACAGTGCCACAACAACAAACAGATCAGACTCGCTGTCTCCACAAAGCCCTGCTGGATAGGCCTCTGGCTTCCTCATCTGGAATGCCTAAATGTCTACTCATTTACTCTCTCTTTCTCTCTCTTGGACATACTCTCTTTATCCATCTCTTTCTGCATCTGACTATCTCTCTCTCTCTCTCTGTCTCTTTTTCTCTTCCTCTGTCTCTCCCACTCTCTCTCTCAGACACCTACTCACTCCATATCTCTCCCTATTTTTCTGTCTATCTCTCCATTTCTTTCTTTTCCTCTCTCTTTCCCTCTGTCACCCCTATTCTCTCTCTCTCTCTTTCTCTCTCTCTCTCTCTCTCTAACCGCAAAGGTGAGTCATGGTTTCCGTGCGCCAGCATCCTCGACCCTGTCCAATCGTGCCGTGGCTCCCATCATGTGAACTCCTCTTGTAAAAGTGCTTTTGCAGTCGCCTCCGCTGCAGCACACACTGGATTTACTGTTTCTCCCATAAAAACACTCACAGGCTGCATAAAGACCAGCAGTAATGTTGCTCTGTTTATGCTGGCTTCTTCTTTTTCTTCTTCTTCTTCTTCTTCTTCTTCTTCTTTTTCTTCTCAAATGCTGCGGATGAATCTGGCTCTGTCCTATAATTTACAACAAAAGTCACACTGCATGCTGTCTGGTGCTGTCATTCAAGCAGAAAGAACGCCATTGACAGCGAGGTAACACGGTGTCTGGGGTTGTTGTATGCATTGCACAGAGATCATGTTGTGTCTGGGAGGGTTATGGTTCTCACACCTCTGGGTTATGAGGGGTTTTTTAATGGGACGCAGCTTGTAAAGTCTGCCTGTCTGTGGGTGTCTTCTGGGCCGCTGGTGGAGGTGCCTCTCTGCTAGAAATGAGCTACTGTGGTTCTCTCTTCCCATTGCTCCTCAATATCCTGCTTTACTTGGCCCCCCGAGCAGACTTACTCTTGCCCTTTGCATCTCAGTATGTCCAATATGTCCTGGGCAACCATTTTAGTCAGAATGCTATGTACTTAACACATAATTAATGTGTAAGTACATTGGCCTTCTTTGTTTAAGTATGCAGTGATGTAAGAAGTGCACAGGGTTATGACTGATACATCCTTACTCAATAACGGATCCTACAAACCTTCATTTACAAGAAAGATGTGTTTGCTTTACTCAGAGTACCAATTAAAGTTTAATTTCACGTATTTCACCTTCAGGTTTAATTTCATTTATTTCACTTTCAGGGTCCCCAGACCAATTCCCTTTTGTCCAGGCTAACAACAGTTGGTACCATGTTGCAACATCTACCATTTAAATTACAAGACATTTATTACCTAAGTAAGTACTTATCATACATACACTTAATATAAAGTTGTGTGTAAGACACTTTCCTTTGAATTAAAATCCCTCACTCTAGCCTACAGGACACTACAGGACACAGGATACTACAGGACACAGGATACTACAGGAGTGTCCCGTCCACTGTGGTCCTCTGATGAACGTCTACTATGTCGGGCCTCCGTCAACACTAAGGTCACAGTCAAGACTCTTTACTTCTGTGATTGCTCATTGATGAAACGATTTACCAACTGCTCGCTGTTCTAGCGATAGCTTTCTCAAAAATGCATCTAACGACTCATCTGTTTACCTTCAATCCAATTCATTCTTACAGAGCTGGGGTTTGTATATGCTTATGGTTATTACTATTATGGTGTTGAATTTTATTGAGTGTATTTCTTATATTTGTATGTGACTTTACTTTAAACTGTTTACTGTAATGTTGATTGATTTTGTTGCTTTGGACATAAGTGTGTGCTAAGAACTAAAAACAAACATTTTCATAACATTTGTTCTTTCAACACCCTATATAGGATACTAAGCACAGCTTACAGTTGGGTTAATTGTATGTGTGTGTGTGTGTGTGTGTGTGTGTGTGAGTGAGTGTGTGTGTTTGAGTGTGTGTGAATGTGTGTGTGTGTGTGTGTGTGTGTGTGTGTGTGTGTGTGTGTGTGTGTGTGTGTGCGTGTGTGTGTGTTTGCGTGCATGTATGTGCGTGTGTTTGTAGGCATGCATCATGGTGCCACATATACACTTCCTTAGAGCATTATAGCGTCTCAAACCATGACCTCACTTCCATGCTGCACTCAACTGTAACTTGCTACCCAGGCCCAAAAACCATACGTAACAGTGCAGCAGTCCAAACGTGTGGCTCTCACAGTCGTTGAACTTGCCTGGTCCTCCCTGCAATTGGTAAGCAGCCCAGACAAAGGTACAGTGGTCTAATTAACTGCTGTGAAAAAAACCATAAATATGAATGAATATAGTGGTGCTATTGTGTTAATTTTTTAGATGACTAATTTAGGCAGGTATGTTGTGCCCAGGGATATAGGTACTTGTGCCAAATTCAAAAGATTTATCTAGACTTTTCATCACTCTAAAGGTGTTCTCAAGCTGTTACCAATACCTGCCCAGAGAGGTTATACACTGGCCAAGGTGTTCAGGCATTGATGTGGTATAGGGAAATCCCTAGAAACTGATTACCTTGTGTGAAAAATGTTTTTTGCCCCTTTGATTGGAGGAAATCCACATTTTAATTAGCGAGGGTGACTAACGGCTGGAAAAACTGAGCTCAAACAACCGGGAAGAGAGAGAGAGAGAGAGAGAGAGAGAGAGAGAGAGAGAGAGAGAGAGAGAGAGAGAAAGAAGGAAAGAAAGTGAGAGAGAAAGTCACACACAGAGAGGGATACACTGGAGCCGGTTGATGCCAGTGACCTGACTCCTGTCTGATTTTCTCTGCGCAGGCAGGATGGTGTGACCCTGGGACACCATGGCCCAGAGACAGCTCTGACTCCCGTCTGATTTCCCCTGCACAGGCAGGAGGGTGTGACCCTGGGACACCATGGCCCAGAGACAGCTCCTCAGACAGCCGTGAAGGAGAAGCCAGGGCAAGCCACGGGGACAACACACAACAGAGCTTTGACCTCATTTTGGAGGGGTGGTTGTTTTTAGGTAATGGTCATCCTTTTAAGTCATGGTCATCCTTTCGGTTCATGTGTGCTGCTTCTGTAAAGCAATGAGGTATGATACATAGATAGATCAATAGATAGAGATATAGATAAATAGGACCTGTATCTGTGGCCTGATGGGAGTAGTGTGAAGAATGGGTTGATGGGCTCATGTGTGCTGGTCTGCGCTTTGCGTTCAGTGACTTTACTGTTGAGGTCTTCTAGTCTAGTTTTAACTATGTCTTTGTCTTCACCGTGGGATGGAGGGAAACGTAATTTCGATTGCTTTGTATGTCTGGAACATGTGAAAAATCTACAATAAAGCTGACTTTGACTTTGACTTTGAGGTCTGATAGATTGGTGGTATGGAAACCCATTAGTTTTGACGCAATGTGGGTGTATGAGTTTGTTTTCCCTTGCGGCAGTTAGCATAGTGACTAGGGGCATTGCATAGGAAAGTAGTTTGAGTTTGCAGAGAGTCTCTTGGCAGCGTTTATGGAGGTCAGGTGTGTCTTGATCAAAACTCTTATTATCCAGAGTAGACTGAGATAGAACTATTGTCACTGAGGAGTGCAAGTATAGCAGAGTGATCAGAGTATTGAAGTATGATATGTGACGTGACAGGGACTTACGCAGTTGTGTAGAGGGTGAGTTGTTAATGGATGCCACAAGCAAATTGGTGTAGCATCCCTAAAAAAAGATATGTACATTGACCTAAACATGATGAATGATAATGGCTAGGTTACAAAAAATAAAAAAAGAAAGAAAGAAAGAATGGAAAGAAAAAGAAAAAAAGAAAGAAAGAAAGAAAGAAAGAAAAAAGAAAGGAAGAAAATCAAAAGGTGTTATTCCAGTGTCCTGCTTGCCTTGTAGCTGTTAGCTGACTACCTCAAGTTAAAAACACAAGTGTTTTTTTAGGACCAAACACTTAAAAGAGGACTGGTCATGCTCCTAATAAATCAACTTCATCCTCAGTGAGGCCAGGTCCATTTTTTTGGCTGCAAATTCATGAGTGGTTGTAAAAAGCAAACTTGCTTTCTTTTCCTCCTCCTCTGTGGTTGTCTTTCTTCTCAGGGGTAGTTCACGCCAGTTAAATGCTTAATTAAAACCATACCAGAGATGGACTTGCCCAGCTGTTCACTTCACGCGCTGGGAAACTGAATGACCCCCTTCACCACCCACCCCCATTTTTTCCACACCTATCCTAACAGTGGACAGAGAGAGAGGTAGGCCGTCTTTCAATCGTTGACCTTTCTAAACTTTTGCCCCGGTCTTCTTTCAACATGCTTGACCCCAAAACCCTCGCTTGGTCACTTACACACACACACACACACACACACACACACACACACACACACACACACGTGTCCACAGATCAATCTGCTGTGAGGTAAAGTTTTTGGAAAGTGACTCCCGGCCTCAGGTTGTCAGGTTGTTATAAGGCTCCTTTTGGACTGCTGCCCGGATGGCCATAGGCAGGTAGGCCGGTCAGCGAATAAGATCTTTAAGGCTGAATTAGGGAGTCAGGACCTCATGTCACGCATCGCTAAACGCTGACATTCCGTCTGCTCCAACTTCACTTAAACACAGAACACTGGGTTAGAAGCTATTCACTCCACCAAGGCACACAGCTTATTGAATTTATCAGTCATCTCCCCCTCTGACCCAAGCTATCACCATCTGACTGACTGTCTGTCTGTCTATCAAATTTAATTTAAAGCTGGAGCTTTAAGTTAGCACATAGTTTATGTTTAAAAGATAATTTCTTTCCCCCAACTGGAATAATGTGCTGCTCATATTTTCCATCTGACAGCTTTGAAAGGGAAGTGGATCTTGCCTGCAAGCGATTTGTTTTTTTAGGGATGGTGGTGTTTTCTTCTGTTGCACGTGCAGCCATAATGGGGCACTGTTAATGTCCTGAGGAAGTGTGTGTGTGTGTGTGTGTGTATGTGTATAAAGGTGTATGTGTGTGTGTATGTAGGTGCGTGTGTGTGTGTGTGTGTGTTTGTGTATGTGTATAAAGGTGTATGTGTGTGTGTGTGTATGTAGGTGTATGTGTGTGTGTGTGTGTGTGTGTGTATAAAGGTGTATGTGTGTGTGTATGTAGGTGCATGTGTGTGTGTGTGTATGTAGGTGCATGTGTGTGTGTGTGTGTGTGTGTGTGTGTGTGTGTGTGTGTGTGTGTGTGTGTGTGTGTGTGTGTGTATGTGTATAAAGGTGTATGTATGTGTGTATGTAGGTGTATGTGTGTGTGTGTGTGGCTGTGTATAAAGGTGTATGTGTGTGTGTATGTAGGTGCATATGTGTGTGTGTGTGTGTGTGTGTGTGTATGTGTGCCCGGCTGAGGTAATAACACATTCCTGCCTGATTTCCTCCACAGTGGGAGCTTTCAGGGATCAAAAAAAAAAAAAAAAACACCCGCTGAGATCGTTTGCTTTTTTTATTTTATTTTGTGTCAGGTCACCATTGTCCCAGCCAGGGCACCATCCTCATCTCCTTCACCTCTGTGGTTGTCATAGCAATAGACCCAATGTGGGATCTGTGAGTGACCACAAAAACAGTCTGTCCTCAGGTCAGTGGTTATGTGTGTGTGTGTGGGGGGGTGGGGTGGGGGGGGTCCGTAGTGTGGATCAGGGCTCAAGTGCGGAGAGGAGATAAACCCATCCAACTCCCGCCCCCCTGTCTCTTGAGCCTGCCAGGGGAGGAGATGACCTTCGACCCCCTGGCTGAGATGGATGGCTCCGATATCCAAATGAGCTGTTCTTTCATCGCTAGCAGACACCTGCGGAAGGCTTCATTAGTGTAAGTGGCTGCAGGCCAGGACTCATGCCTCAACGGCAAACCACGACTGGGAGCCTTTGAGCACTGCTACCGCCAGTTGGGTAAATAATGGTCTTTGGGACTTTGACCTAGACACTGACACTTAGTGACCTTTGACCTTCGAAAATGTAAAAAATGATCCGCGGGACATTTTTTAGGGGTGAGTGAGTGATGGTGGTGGTGGGCTTTCCATGTCGTGTCAGCAGACCATTGAGAAAAGCATTCAAACAACATTAGAGGTCTCTGAGAAGGCCTGCTCTTATGCTATCATCTACAGAACAGTATTTAGCCTGGAATGTACTTTTTCTATTTTTCTCCTAAAGCCCTGGGCCCCCTTTTAAAAGTCATGTGCTTATTGGGACATCCACCACATCGGAGGGGGAAACTCACTCTCACGTGCAGAGAAAACATCTGCGAAGCCTGGGTTCACCTGAGAGTACATATGGGAGCCTGGATCAACGGAGAGCCTATTATACAATTGCACTTTTAATATGACAACATTCCCTGGTACCTCCTCTGAAAACAAACACAAAAACCTGAGAATCACTGCTGGTAGGTCCAGGAAGTCACTCCTCCACCACCCTCCACCCTCTCCCACCCAACATGATGTTTTCAATTTGGCAAGGCCAAGCCCCCACTCTCTGGCCGTGCATTCCTGCCCCATAAGGAGCATGCATATAATACCAGTGCTCTTTGATGTAGCCCTGCGGAACAGGTTTATGCCACTGTTAATTCGTCAGACGTCCTGGCCAATAACCTTCCCTTTTTTCCTTTGAGCGGCCAGCCTGTGATGATCGTTCTGTAATAAAGGGGATTGGTGGTCATATGGTTCCTTCAGCTGGCCTGTGCGGAGTGGTAGAGAGGTGCACTGTAGCTCAACCCCTCCGAAGAACTGAGGCACAGCTGTGACTCTTTGTCCTTTCCTGATTGTATCACGTCGCTCGTAAGACTCTCTCGGTATCCGTCTCTGCTAGGCTGTCTTTCATCGAGTCCATCCTTTTGAAGTTGTCACTTCTTAAGGTTAATACCCTACACATCAAGATATTGAGCGTAATCCAAGTAAGTATTGCAGGAGGCAGGCTTGGAGATTTAGGATGTTGTAAGAACATAATGTGGTAATTGCATTGCGTTTTATCCCAGTGTTATCCTTGATTGTAAATTTAGTTACCGGTATTTATGAAGACATTTTTACTCGTGACTGACCTTGCCACACACCGAAAGCACACATCAGCTTTTCAGTGAGCACTTTACATTGTTCCTGCCAGCAGGAAACCTTGCGGTGTTAATGCGACGGTGGTAGTAAAAATAGTCCCACAGCACGTTTCGGATCCGACGTCTTATTCTGTACAAGAAAAACGAGTGGGGGCCTGAGATGTGCTTGGTTAACCACACGTGCACCGCCAGGCACCAAGCACCAGGCGCACGGTGCAGCACTTGGCGAGCCACACACACACACACACACACACACACACACCAGCACACACACACACACACCAGCACACACACATCAGCACACACACACACATACACACCAGCACACACACACACACCAGCCCAGCACACAAACTAGCACACACACACACCAGCATACACACACACCAGCACACACACACACATACACACCAGCCCAGCACACACACCAGCACACACACACACCAGCATACACACACCAGCCCAGCACAGACACCAGCATACACACACACCAGCCCAGCACACACACACACACACACCAGTCCAGCACACACACACACACACAAACCGTGCCCCAGCGGCGGACAACATCTGTCAGATCGGGGGACGAAGCCGTGGGTCGGCCACTGGCCCTCTGGCTCCAGCGAGGTTTTGGCGAGCTGGCTTGCTATTTTGGAGAGGCTCAACTTAGCTGGGCGGAGGACCCGGTGTGGCATTGACTGCGGGGGTGGTGTGGAGGTAGAATTGAACCGCAGGGGCCTGTGCCATAACGGCCTTTTTGTTGTGTGTGTGTGTGTGTGTGTGTGGCAATGTGTGTGTGTGTGTGTGTGGCTATGTGTGTGGCTATGTGTGTGTGAGGGGGTGGTGGATGTGGGTGTGTGCGCATGAGGTTTGTCTGGGGATCGTTTGAGAGGGAAACTCCTCACCAGTGACCTGCTGCAACCCAATAATAAGGAAGAGTGGACCACTTCCTTGGCTAAGGACCCAAACACGATGAAATACAATTTTTTCTCTCTGTTTTACGAACATAGTCTTTGAAGTGAAAACATAGTTTTCTTTTGTTCTGGGTTTTTGCAGTTGTCTACTTTGCACAGTATTTCTTATAAAATTAAATGGTGCGTGCAAAACCTATGGATAGAAGCCACGGCACTGCTAAAGTAATTTACAAGCGCCCATTTCTGGCCACTGCCGTACAAATAAACTCAGACCGGCCACTAAACTCTGGTTTACTCTGGACCAAAAAACACAGACTTTCGATGCCATGGTCTCCCATAGCAACCGCCTGAAATCCTTGCCTACAATCAAGCTGTCTTTCAAGCTTTGCCTATGTTGTTGTTTAGTGGCTATTTTGTTAGTGGCAGCGCGATGAGGTCACCCAACCACCGGTATGGAAAACCCCAAGTGGCGCGCACACTGTCGTCCATAGAGGGTGGGCCAGGGCCGGCCACAGCAGACCGTGTTGGCGGAAAGGAAAACGTGGGTAAACACCAGTACTCTCCAGCTTGAACTTCACATTTGTGTTTTCCTTGGGCTTCATGTCCGCAAAGCATTACAGCATCATATGATGGGCTTCAGACAAAAAAAAGCTTTGCAATGCTTTTTTTTATTGCCGTATTTTGCACTGCCGTTCAAAAGTTTGGGGTCACTTAGAAATTTCCATTCCACTCCATTATAGACAAAATACCAGCTGAGATCAGTTGTATTGTTTTTTTTAATCAGGTAGGCAGCAGTTTTCAGATTACATTATGTGCTTACATAATTGCAAAAGTTTCTCCAATGTTTTCACTGTTAGCTTATCAGATTAGTAAACAGAATGTGCCTTTGGAACATTGGATGAATGGCTGCTGATAATGGGCAATGTAGATATTGCATTAAAGATCAGCCATTTCTTTCTATTTCCATTTCCAAGTAACTCCAAACTTTTGAACAGTAGTGTATTTATTTTGATGAACACTCATAGAAAAATAAATATTTTCTCGAATGTTAATTTCCATTATTGGTAACATATGGTCAAAATGTTGCTAATCTGTGAATCATATGAATTGAATGTAAACAAGGGTTGTTAATCATTTCTACACATTGTGGCTAAAGTCAAGTATGCGTTTGAAGTCTCAATTATGGAATACATTAGTTCTGGTTGTAAATTCAGCTTATTAGTTACATATTGCCATTGGACTGTGTGACCTTGTGGTTACAGCATTCAACTCATTTTGCATGTGGGACAATCAAGGAGACTAAAAGCTGTTGACAGAGACAGACAAGTCACTATGCTTGGCTTGATCCAGCAGCACAGTGATGATGTCAGTGCTCTCCTTACTGTGCCAAGAAAGATAGATTTTGAACATGCTAGATGAAGACAGTGCTCATTGAAGAGTGATAGAAATGAAATATTTTTTTTTAAAAATTGCAGAAAGTCATCTAATTTATGAGTCATCTGATTCTTTTAACTCACTGAACAGGAAAAAAGCTGTTTGTCTACTCACAATCATACATACTTTAAATCATACGCACGCACAATGACCCGGCTGGGTGAAATCCATAACGACTTCAGCTCATGTCTGGGACACCAGTTGGTGAAACAGTTTATCCATCACATGCTTTCCCTCACGTTGCCTGTGATATTGACTGTGGCAGCATACCTGGTGCCCTACATTTCAGTGGCATCGCTTTACTGTTTAAACAGGCAGTCGCAGTCTTGGTGTCAGTCCACAAACAATCTCCTTCCATAAACTCCCTTTGCTTTATTTTTCAAACAAAACAATCTGATTTTCTTATGCTTTCCTTTCCCGATATCCTCCCAACAGATTTGATCTGGGAATGAAAGATCTGAGCAAATACGTATATCATGTAATCTGATTAATGAGTGACTTAAACTATTTTCAAACATGATTTTTTTGCAAGTTGTTGGCAACTGGCTTCACAAAAGCAGATCCAGTTCCCCAGTCTTTTACTATCTTTCCATGTGGCATGGGTCCGCGGCCCCAGATGAGCTGAAAACATTTCATCTAAACGACTTTGTCCGACTCCAGAGTACGAGTACACACACGCACGAAAAGCCTTCAAGAGTCAAAACGTGCGCCTCTTTGGACGCAATGTCTCTTTCATTTCCTGCCAGTTTAACCCAGAACACTCGTAATCAACAGACCATTTCCCCGTAATTTGACTTTTGTGGGGCTGGCTCTCTCTCCCAAAACACAGTGTTCCTGTGTCCTGTTTTCTGCTCGGAGAATGGCATTGTCCCATTCTTGGAAGGTGATGTGTCGTAAAATTGCAGATTAGAACAAATTGAATAATGTGTGTCGCTTTACTCTTACCATGCAAAAGAACGTCATGACCAAAGGTCAAGCCTCATCTTATGTCGAACATATTAGGCCTCTCAACTGACGCAGCTGGATAAGGCTATAACCGTGTGGAGAACTTGGTTAAGGATGCAGGTTAAGGATGAAAACACTTTAAAAACACTTAAACACTTGGTGTTTTAAGCCCCAAATGTCATTTTCCAGGCAGCGCTGCATGGAAGGCTTTAGGGTTAGGCAAGGGTTAGGGTTAGGTGCCTTAAAGTCGACGGACGCAGCGCTGCCTTGAAATTGACGATAGGGGCTTAAAACACCATCGAGCATCAAAGATGTCAAAGATCTGATGTGCCATTTCTGAGTAAAGCATTGTTTCTTTTGAAATCAGAGAGATCAGTGCATGTGTCATGTCCACCATCTTTGTTGAACACATGTATCTCTAATCTTACATATAGGTGAGACATACAGTGACTCAGAAAAAGGCTGCAATAGCTCTACCTTTGTCTCCATCATTCTACTAAGACTCATGTGCTGTGACAGTGATGAGTTAATCACAGCCAGCAGTGACTGGCGAATGATGGACGACTTGCTTATCGTTTGTGTCGCGTCCACATCCAGCCTTCCTCCTCTCCTTCCTCCCCCAAACCCAGAGGTCTTTAATCTGCCGGCTGCTGATCCACCCAGCTGCGGTTTGGGCAGCCAGGGGCGAGGAGCTTTTTACAGCTCAGCCTGACATCAACCTCCCACCTGCCCACGCACGCACGCA
>NC_055962.1:28816869-29026869 GCF_018492685.1 Alosa sapidissima | reverse complement strand
TATATCCTCTTCGACAGAGTTAAAATCAGCTGGTGCTGCAGATATAATAATAAATAAATACATAACACACATATTTCTGTTTTCCAGCAACATATTAGGAAGCATAGGCCATTTTACAGCATTGTACAATATATTCAATGAAATACCAACATGCTGCATTAAATGGATCCATAATCCAGTCATACTGAGCACTGCTGGTTGGGAAATATTTTTGAAACTAGATGTACCGCATAGCGGTACAAAATATGACCGCCGCTCAGTCCTGTACATCCGTTCCGCGAAAATAAATCACACTTCAATTTGTCTCCATATTTTACTCCATCCCCCACTCTTGAAACTTTTGTGTATGCTTGTTTGGCATGCCTGAGTGTGTGTGTGCGGCTGCACAGAAAGTAGCCTACTGGTGCTGAAAAGGTGAATAGATTGTAGAATAGCCAAAGAAGATGTAGCATTGTTATAAAACCTTTAAAATCTCTAAACAATCACAAGTAGGGCAGTTCATCACAGTTCATCCATTGCAACTGGATTGATGAAAGGTCACTTACACCTGTAGGCTACATTGTATTTGGGAAAAGCAAAAGGTATCAGCATAATGTTATTTATTTATTTATTTATTTATTTATAAACAAAAAACATCTCTGTCAGTTCCATGCCGTTTTCAACAGCTATCAAAAACAAAGGTCATTTTTGGATGGATGGATTTTTTGTTAATGTTTCTTCTTCTACATAAGATTTTAGTCATCTTTAGTTCATGTGTTACTTAATTGTCAATGTACAAATTAAGTAACAGTAGTCTGAAACGAAATGCTGTTTTACATCTAACCAGTGGTGCAAATAACTGACATGTCCAAATGGGCCTTGATGAAATGCGTCGCTAGACTGTTCATACACATTTTAACGGGCCAAAGTTGAAGAGCTGTTGTCCGTTATTGTTCGTGCAAATATAGGCTGATTCATGTTCCCTTGCATTGTGTAACTGAGGTCCATGGCTAGTCTGGCTTTCACCAGACCAAGCTCAATCTTTTAAGAAATCAAAAAATAAATAGTGGGCAGATCAGGCTGGGTTCACCCAGCCTAGTCCATAGGCACCCGATATTGTTTAATTTTCTGATTGAGATATCCACGCTCTGGCTATTCTAAATGCAAAAATGCATCAGGGAGTTATGACAAAACTGTAACTAACAAACTAGATCCTAATAGAAAGCTGTTAGCTTCCCTAAGCTACAGGTAGGCTTATAAGGTAGGCCTATTTACAACATAAATTGTCAATAGGCTATGCTGGCGACACAAATAAAATCTCCTTTGGAAACCAATGACTCACACCTTACAGTATCAAGCGGACTTAAACTGCCATATCGTGGCGAAAAGTTGTAATAACATTCATGCAGCTCCATGAGTCAAGGAAAGCGCGAATGAAGTAGCCACTCCTAAATGGGACCCACTACACAGTAGCTTAAGGTGTGTTGCTAAAGCAGCCATAATGAAATGAAGGCGTCATTGTTTGGATACTTCACACACACATGCTTTTTAATTTCACAGACTACAACTACGAAGCTGGAATCAAAGCACATCGATTCCCCTCACACCCTGCACGCACTTAAAACAAAATAAACAGGCGTCTCAGTCTCACGCATGTATAGGCAAAACTGTATCAGAACGGTGTAACGTTGGTAAATCTTCCATTGCACAGAATGATTTTTGTAGCACGTGCAACAAATGACAGTCGAAAGATACAATTACAGTGCTGCTATCAATTTGCTTGGTATAACCGCATTTATAGTTTTCTACAAATGCAATCAATCAAATTGGCCTCCATCACTCAACCAACGCTAACGGTAACATTACCTAGGTCCTTATTGATATTATAAGATTAACGTACCTGCAGTAAAAACCAAGCATGTCCGATAAACCTCCTCAGATTTATTTCGGCTTCAAGAAGAAATGGGAATTACATTTCATGTGAACATCGTCCTATCCTTATTAGACGTTCTCTGCGGTAGCCTAAACTACAGTCCATTGATTTTCCAACCCACTTTTAACTTCCAACAAAATTACGTCTCACTGCAACGATGCGCCATCTAGTGGACAAACGACTACTTATCGCCAATACTGGAAATGCAGCCATGATGATGATGATGAATATTTATTTTGGCTTTCTTTTAATCCTACTGAATTTGTAATTATGTATCGGCCGTTCTAATACCGATAGTATGTGGGTGCTTGTGTGTGTGTGCATGTGTATATGTGTGCACCGCCATCTACAGGCCAATGAGTGTACAGTCACTAAATGTACACATAACCTAATTTTTTTAGACCCCCCATGGATGAAATTCTACGAAACTTGGAATACCCCCAGAGAATGCCAGGTCAATTATACGCATAAAATGAATGACGAAACGAAATTTTTCCGTAAAAGTCTAGTGGGGCTACATACCCACCAAATTTCATGTCCCCGGTGGTTCGGTGTCCCGGGTATCGATGACCAAAAATTCAGGAAGTAGATGACGAAAAAAAAAAAAAAAAAACCTTTGACAATCCCTATATGACCGCTTCGCTAGCAGCGGTCATAATAAACTTTGCAGGGATGTGATGTAGGCCTACTGTTTAATACATGGGATCACAAGAGTGCCTCCCAATCAGACGTTTCAGCGATTTCGCTCAGAAATCTCAAAGGCATAATACTGTCGCGATCGAGGCGCCTGTCCCATAGGCCTACTCAAGTTTTTTTGGTGAATGCAGTAATCTTATTTGCTAGGTAGGTGCTTGTCTTTGCCTTGTAGCTGGACATTTAACTCAAATGTATCGCTAAGATATATAAAATATATCACTAAGATAGGCCAGCTTCGTGTGGTGAAATGGGTTTCCCCTTGAGTCATCTTGACTGACAGGTTATTGATTAGGGGGCGTGCCCTGGATTGGTATTTAAGGAAGTGGCTTTCGACTGACAGGTACGTCGTTCAGTCAGTGAAAGGACTTCCTGGTTAGTGACGTGGGATACCGGTAGCTTGGTGTGCGTGTAGGTGAAACCGCTGGCTCAACAGGTGAGCACTGCTGGTTTTCCCATTTGTTTAAATGACTCTCTTTGAGGTGGAATCTTAGCTGTTTGTTCGGTCGTGTGTTTTAGTGCGGTTGGTATTTGCTTTGGAAACTCGCATGCATTACGTCCAGTGGACCGCAACGCGAGAACCTTGTTGGTGTCAGGTAGGCGATCATGCTCAACATACTATTACGGCCTCTCTGCTTCATCACATATCTAATGTTGTTGTCTGCTTTAGTTTGCTATCAGCAGTAGAGTGGTGAGTGCGTTGTCTCTCCTCGTACCTGTAAGTGGAGCATAGGATCGCCAGCTTTGAGGTATGTATTTTAAAGCAACGCTGTGCAGTCTATTTTTAGAACAAGCTGCTAATAGTAATTTTAGCTTTTGTTGTGCTTTACAGGTTGGCCTATATGCTGGCTATACTCATCGGCTGTTCCCACGTCCTAAGAGACTGCTGCTTTGTCTCCTTTTAGTGTTTGTCTTGTCATTATTACTTTAGTAATGTCATGTCCAATTATTAGGATATTTGTTTAGTCTGTGATCTTTCTAGCCACTGGCTCTGGCTGGTGCTAGGACTTTTGTTTTGTTTGTTCCAATGCATGCTTGGGCTATGCAGTGCTGTGTCGCCGTTTCTCTGGCCTAACCTGCATGCACTTTGTACTTTTATTTGTTGGTTGTGGGATAAACCCGGTTCTGCCTGTGTTGCTACTCTGCTTGTTGTGCATGTGCATGTTTGTGTGTGGATGTGTGTGTATGCATGCTGGTTTATAATCCCAATGCTGTGACCAGGATTGCTGTTCTTCCCCGGCTTGGGACCATCTGGTCCTACACCAGCCGCGCCAGTAACTGAGCGCCTGGTCGTTTTACCACGAGAGCGTAAGTGTCCCATGTTTAATGGGAAGACAGGGATAGGTATACTTGAGTGGACCGAGGAGGTACAGGCATGTATGCGGGCCTGCCACTTGTCTACTGCTGATAAAGCATTTTTCATCTTATCGAAAATTGTCGAAATTAAGTATCGACCCGGTGCAGAGCGGGTTGATCCAGTCAGGGTCTTAGACATTCTGAAGGAACTTTATGGTCCCTCCCAATCTTATGTAACCTTGCAGCAGGCATTTTTTTCTAGACAGCAAGAAGGAGAGACTTTGCAGGAATTTTCCTTGGCCCTAATGGCTTTAATGGACAAAGTCAGGCAGTGTGCTCCAGGTGGTGTGCTTAATGCAGAGGTTTTACTTCGCGATCAGTTCGTAGAACATGTTTTGGATAGTTCCCTTCGTAGAGAGTTGAAACAATATATCCGTGGTCAGCCCACCACCACCCTGCTAGAAATCCGTAGGGAAACCCTGAGATGGGAAAGGGAGGGATTTCCGGCAGGTGCTAGAGCCCGTAGCTTTTCCCTACCCTCAGCTTATGGCCTGCAGTATGCTGTGCGAGGCACCTCTCAGCCCACTACTCCAGTTACCCCTCCAGGCTCAGAGTTGGGTGAGTTAAAGGCCATGTTGAAGCACCAACAAGAGCAGCTGAATCAGCTCACTCAGACTGTAGCCGCATTGCAAACCTCCACCATGCCCAATCGTCCTTATCGTAATGCCCCCTTCGTTTGCCGTCGTTGTCAACAGCCAGGTCACTTTGCAAAAGACTGTGACGGGGAACGAGTTCCCTCCCAACCTCATCCCAATTCCTCTTCCGCTCTTTCTTCAGATCGGTCCAGGTCTTTCCACGGGTCTCGCCAGTCGGAAAACTGATTCCCACTGAGTTGTTGAGCCACAGCTCAGATGGGGTCTCCACTGGCTCACAAGTGGGTGTGGTGTCTAGATTGATGTCCTCTTGTCCGAATATTGATGTGTTAGTGGGGGGTGTTATGGTCCAATGCCTACTGGATCCATGGTATCTACAGTAACGGAGAGCTTTTTCTGTCAGCAGTTTGAACCCTGGGGCCATGATCGTCTTCACTCCTGTCATTGGCTTCGGCTTCAAGCTGCCAATGGCCTGGCAATCCCCTATATCGGGTATTTAGAACTTGTTGTTGTCCTATGTGGTAAGACCATCCCGCGTTGTGGCATCTTAGTGGTACGGGACCCCCCTGGGGCTCCCCCTGCCATTCCTGGGGTGTTAGGCATGAACGTAATTAGTCATTGTTATCAAGAGCTCTTTGGGGCCCATGGCCCCTCTCTCTTTGATTCCCCTCCTGTGACTCAAGCTCCGGGGCCCATCTTTAAGGCACTCCAGCAGTGCCATCAATCAGCCATTAAAAGTCAGAATGCTTCCAGAGGTACGGTACAGGTTCGTGGCACACAGGCTGTACGTATACCTGGTGGGGTAATGAAGTTTGTGGGTTTGGCTGCACTTTTCGAGCCTCCAGAATCTGGATTACCTGCTGGTCTGCTGGCGTCGCCTTGCCTCGTCCAAATCGTTAGGGGCACTGTGTTCGTTCCAGTGGTTAATGTCGGGGTAACTGACGTTCTTCTCTACCCACGTGCTAGTGTAGGGTCAGTAACTTCTGCCCATGTCATTAGCCTGCCCACAGGTGTAACTGAGGTGAGGTCTACCACTGCAACAGTTTCCTCCCAAGTAGTCACGAGTGCTGTGCAGGACCGGATTCTGGCGGCAGACTTGGGTGCCTTGTCTGAATCAGAACAGTCTGAGGTTAGAGACTTACTTTTGCGGTACAGCTCTGTCTTCTCTGCTCATGAGGGTGACCTAGGCTGTACGAACCTCATTGCACATGACATTCCCCTGCTGGATGATACCCCAGTACGGCAGCGTTATAGGCGTATTCCCCCATCCGAATATGAGACGGTGAAGGCCCACATTAACCAACTTCTGGACGCCCATGTCATCCGTGAGAGCTGCAGTCCATACGCCTCGCCTATTGTCTTGGCCAAGAAAAAAGATGGCACCTTGCACATGTGTGTGGACTACCGCTTACTTAAAGGAGAATTCCGGTGTGATATTGACCTAAAGTGTATCAAAACATGATACCGAGTGTGAACGTATGTCTCATAGCCCATCTCAGCTTGTCCCCTGCACTCCAAAATCTGGCGCTAGTTAGCCGATGCTACCAACATCTTTTTCAATAGTGGTGCTTCGGCATCGGGCTAGCCATGCAAATAAATCACTGTTTTACACCCATTTACGAGGCTCAATGTATCTCCACACTTCATTGGTAGACTTCCGAGGGCCCTGACATTTAAAACGAGACATTGAGAACTTTGAAAAAGCACTGGTAGTTTACTTACAAGACGATTTATACAGACAGCATCTTCACGAAGTTTAGCGTTTGCAGCCATCTTGAATTTAGTCACGATAAGTCGAGCAACGAGTAAGAATGAACAGCTATGATAAGGGATCAGATTCCAAAAATAATTCAGTGGAAATGCATGGATTCCAGTTGCTGCTACTGGAAGAAACTGGAATCCATGCATTTCCACTGAATTATTTTTGGAATCTGATCCCTTATCATACCTGTTCATTCTTACTCGTTGCTCGACTTATCGTGACTAAATTCAAGATGGCTGCAAACGTTAAACTTCGTGAAGATGCTGTCTGTATAAATCGTCTTGTAAGTAAACTACCAGTGCTTTTTCAAAGTTCTCAATGTCTCGTTTTAAATGTCAGGGCCCTAGGAAGTCTACCAATGAAGTGTGGAGATACATTGAGCCTCGTAAATGGGTGTAAAACAGTGATTTATTTGCATGGCTAGCCCGATGCCGAAGCACCACTACTGAAAAAGTTGTTGGTAGCATCGGCTAACTAGCGCCAGATTTTGGAGTGCAGGGGACAAGTCGAGATGGGCTATGAGACATACGTTCACACTCGGTATCATGTTTCAATACACTTTAGGTCAATATCACACCGGAATTCTCCTTTAATAGTAGAATACGAAAGGATGCGTTTCCCCTTCCACGGATTGAGGAGAGTCTTGATGCTCTGTCAGGGGCCTGTTGGTTTTCAACGTTAGACCTGGCCAGCGGTTATAATCAGGTCCCTGTCTCCGAGCCAGACAAGGTCAAAACGGCCTTTTGTACACCTTTTGGCCTCTTCGAGTGGAACCGGATGCCATTTGGCTTATGCAACGCTCCAAGCACGTTTCAGCGGCTAATGCAGAGACTGTTTGGGGATCAGCAAAGCCACTCACTGCTCCTGTACCTCGATGACATCATAGTGTTTTCTGCCTCTGTCTCAACACCTCCAACGCTTAGAAGTCGTCCTCAGTCGACTTCACAAAGAAGGGTTGAAGGCAAAATTAGAGAAGTGTGCGTTCTTCCGTAAGGAAGTTGGTTATTTAGGGCATATTATCTCCATTCAAGGAGTCTCCACAGACCCAACTAAGATTGAGGCTGTAGCCAGCTGGCAACGTCCGAGCCATGTGTCAGAACTGCGCTCGTTCTTGGGATTTGCCAGTTACTATAGGCGGTTTGTAGAAGGGTTTGCAAAGCTGGCTAGCCCTTTACACAAACTGGTGGCTGAACTTGGAAGCACCAAGTCTAAGCGAGGGTTAGGACAGTCTATCGCCACCGCATGGACACCGGACTGTGAGCACAGCTTCGAGACATTGAAGGCCAAGTTGGTCTCCGCCCCAGTCCTTGGCTATGCTGATTTCTCGCGTCCCTTTATCTTGGAGGTGGATGCTAGTTTTAACGGCCTGGGAGCAGTTCTGTCACAGGAGCAGGAAACAGGGGTTAAACCCATAGCCTATTCCAGCAGAGGTCTTCGGCCCACTGAGCGCAATATGAACAATTACAGTTCAATGAAACTGGAATTCCTTGCGCTCAAGTGGGCCATGACTAAAAAAATTTAGGGAATACCTCCTTGGTCAGAAATGCGTCGTCTTTACGGACAACAATCCGTTGAGTTACCTCCAGTCGGCCAAACTTGGGGCTACAGAACAACGGTGGGCAGCTCAGCTTGCTGCATTTGACTTCGAGATTAAATACCGGTCGGGACGCAGTAATAAGAATGCTGACTCATTGTCACGCCAGTACATGTCTGGTCATGACTTGGGGGAACATACCCTCCCTGGTACTGCTGTCCCCGAACCTTTGCAGCAAGTTTCAGTGATGCAACCCCAAGTTTGTGCTACCCAATTTATGGTCACCGTCCTTCCATCTCACTCCCCCTCTGACATTCGCTCCTTGCAGGAGGCTGACCCCCTCCTGCAGGAGGTTCTGATATTCTGGAAGAGGCAAGTCCCACCAACTCCAGAAGAGAAACGGCGGGCCCCTAAGAGTGTGGCAATGCTGTTACGTCAGTGGGATCGCCTGGTAGAGAGGGAGGGGCTTTTACACCGTCGGATCTTCCGCTCTGACGGGAAGGAAGAGTGTCTTCAACTCCTGTTGCCAGCTGTCTTGAAGCCAGACGTCCTGACGCAATTGCACCAGGAACATGGCCACCAGGGCATTGAGAGAACTACCGAATTGGTGAGGTCCCGATGCTATTGGCCAGGGATGTCTACAGACATCAAACAGTGGTGCCAAGAGTGTGGACGGTGCCAAGTGGCAAAGCATCCCGGGACTGGGTCACACAGTTTCATGGGCCACTTGTTGGCTTCTAGGCCAAATGAAATCTTGGCCATAGATTTCACAGTGATGGAACCATCTAACGGTGGTATAGAGAATGTCCTCGTCATGACTGATGTGTTCAGCAAATTCACTCAGGCAGTTCCTACCCGGGATCAGCGTGCGCCTACGGTGGCACGTGTCTTGCTGAATGAGTGGTTTTACAAGTTTGGTGTCCCGAGCCGAATCCATTCAGACCAGGGAAAAAGCTTTGAGAGTTCCCTCATCCATCAGCTTTGTGACCTGTATGGAGTTGCTAAGTCCCGCACCACCCCTTACCACCCTGCAGGTAATGGGCAGTGTGAGAGGTTCAACCGGACACTCCATAACCTTCTCCGCACATTGCCACCCTCCCGAAAGAGGGACTGAGCATCTTGTCTCCCACAAGTACTATTTTTTTACAACTCTACCCCCCATCAGGGCACTGGTGAATCCCCCTTCTTTTTAATGTTTGGCCGAGAACCAAGGCTCCCGGTTGACTTTCTCCTGGGTCGTGTTCAAGATCCCCAGCCAGGTAACGTGCAAGACTGGGTGGTGGAGCACCAGGCCAGACTCAGAGTGGCTTTCGAGGGTGCCCGCGACCGGTTGCTGGTAGCAGCTAGTTGACGAAAGGAAAGGCATGACTTGCGGGTGCGGGATGCACCACTGAAAGTGGGCCAATTGGTTCTTCTACGGGACTGTGGCATTAGAGGCCGCCACAAGA
Organism: Alosa sapidissima; assembly: GCF_018492685.1. Classification (NCBI taxonomy): domain Eukaryota; kingdom Metazoa; phylum Chordata; class Actinopteri; order Clupeiformes; family Clupeidae; genus Alosa; species Alosa sapidissima. Next base: position 29,017,571 of record NC_055962.1, on the reverse strand, counting down.
TTCAGGACATTTGGAGCTCGGTGAGCTACCAGGTCCTCAAAGTCCCAAACAGTGGGGGCGTAGTCTATACCATTGCCCCTGTAGACGCAGTGTACAAGGTTAAACAGGTGCACCGAGATCTCTTGAAACCTCTAGTGGGAGCAGAGCCCCCTCGCCAAACAGTTACACCCCCGACCTCCCTGAGGCAGACCAATTGCACCGACCCCATTGGTGAGGAGGAGCTATGTCTAATAGTCTCAAGGACTTCCCTAGCTCCCTTTCCCCCTGTGGCTGGAGGGCCGCATTCACCAGTGGCTTCTGAACCTCCACTTGAGACACTCTTGGAGGCCGGTACCCCCATGAATACTACTGTCCCCAACAGCCCACAGCAGTATCACCCCTCATCACCGGTAGCCACTCCTTCTGTAGTTGACCAGCCTGGTTCAAGTTCCCTCGCTGTGCGCCGAACGAGGCGACATACAGCTGGCCAAAATTCTAACCCACATCACCTGCCCCGGCCGGTGGGCCCCAACCAGTAATGTCAGCTGCTAAGATGGGGATGCCAGTTGGTTCTATCGTCGGGACGATGAAAACAAATTGGAGGGCAGATTGTGGTGAAATGGGTTTCCCCTTGAGTCATCTTGACTGACAGGTTATTGATTAGGGGGCGTGCCCTGGATTGGTATTTAAGGAAGTGGCTTTCGACTGACAGGTACGTCGTTCAGTCAGTGAAAGGACTTCCTGGTTAGTGACGTGGGATACCGGTAGCTTGGTGTGCGTGTAGGTGAAACCGCTGGCTCAACAGGTGAGCACTGCTGGTTTTCCCATTTGTTTAAATGACTCTCTTTGAGGTGGAATCTTAGCTGTTTGTTCGGTCGTGTGTTTTAGTGTGGTTGGTATTTGCTTTGGAAACTCGCATGCATTACGTCCAGTGGACCGCAACGCGAGAACCTTGTTGGTGTCAGGTAGGCGATCATGCTCAACATACTATTACGGCCTCTCTGCTTCATCACATATCTAATGTTGTTGTCTGCTTTAGTTTGCTATCAGCAGTAGAGTGGTGAGTGCGTTGTCTCTCCTCCTCGTACCTGTAAGTGGAGCATAGGATCGCCAGCTTTGAGGTATGTATTTTAAAGCAACGCTGTGCAGTCTATTTTTAGGACAAGCTGCTAATAGTAATTTTAGCTTTTGTTGTGCTTTACAGATTGGCCTATATGCTGGCTATACTCATCGGCTGTTCCCACGTCCTAAGAGACTGCTGCTTTGTCTCCTTTTAGTGTTTGTCTTGTCATTATTACTTTAGTAATGTCATGTCCAATTATTAGGATATTTGTTTAGTCTGTGATCTTTCTAGCCACTGGCTCTGGCTGGTGCTAGGACTTTTGTTTTGTTTGTTCCAATGCATGCTTGGGCTATGCAGTGCTGTGTCGCCGTTTCTCTGGCCTAACCTGCATGCACTTTGTACTTTTATTTGTTGGTTGTGGGATAAACCCGGTTCTGCCTGTGTTGCTACTCTGCTTGTGTGTGTGTGTGTGTGTGTGTGTGTGTGTGTGTGTGTGTGCTGGTTTATAATCCCAATGCTGTGACCAGGATTGCTGTTCTTCCCCGGCTTGGGATAACCCCCAGTCTGTCTGTGTTGCTACCCTGCTTGCTGTGCATGTGCATGTTGGTGTGTATGTGCGTGGGTGTGTATGCATGCCGGTTTACAATCCCAATGCTGTGACCAGGGTGGCTGTCCCATTTGACCATTGATCCGTGCGGAGCTGGAGCACCAAACCTGCTGCTTAAGATAAGTAGCCATTTGTAGTACTGCTAGCATACCTGGCTTGTAAGATCAACCACTCTGTTAATCAGTGCTTGTGTCTCCTCTTCCCCTCTGTCAGACAGGAGCAGTGTGGCCCATGTGAGCGGAGGACTGAGTTTGTGGTGGAGGCCTTCACTTTCCCTTGCTGTGTGCACATTGAGGTGTCTTTTGCTTGGATTGCAGTGTTTCTCTCACGCATGGTGTATTTTCTGGACCCCCTCCCCTCTGTCCTGCAGTAGTCTGGCTCGCTGTGGTAAGCTCTAGTTACCCCTCCCCTGAGACCAGGTCGCTCGCCCAATAGCAAGGTGCTAGTCAACCCCATAGCTACAGTGCTTATATAGTAGCCCCCTGGTCACTGTGTCGGTGGGACCTCTCAGTCAGAGTGTCAATTGTATGGTCATGTTTTACTGTGCAACTGTAATAATTAATGTGTCTTGTTGGAATAAATATTGTTGATGCAACGCATGTCTCCGGCTCCTTGGGTTTTACGAACCTGTGTGCTCCAATTACCCTCAGGGGTTAATCTAGTTTAGTTCCTTGTCCTAGGGGCCGGCCTCCCGTCCCCTAGGTGGTGTAGTCGATGCAACAAATTCTCAAATTCACCTCTTCCCTGCCACATTCGTCAAGAAATGTTCATTAGTGAACGCGCTTGCAGATTCAAACATGCGCTCTTCCTCCAAGAAGAGGCGACTCAGAGCTCAGACACGCGCGACAGCACTTTACCTCGGGAAACACCTTGCCTCGCTGTGAAACAGTACAGCCTTTTGGTCAGCTACCATCTCTTCGCAAAGTGCGGAGAATAGACGCGCTTTTAAGGGCCGGGTTTTGATGAAATTCACCACTCTCACAACAACGTTCAAAATCTCATGTAGGTCGGGACTAATTAAGCCTTGACACGAGCGCTTCCCTGTGAATAACACGGTGCGTCCATTGCGCATCGGGTGCTACCTGGGCCCAGGCTACAGATAAAAAAATAAATTTTTCACGTCAGTTCGAGCCCCACCTGGCATGTCTCCGCGACCCACAGTTTGAGAAACGCTGGTGTAGACCTAGTGGTCGAGGAAAAAATCAGCCAAGTCCTATGTGACTAAATATTAAACTACTACTGCCAACTGAATGCAAATTAGGCTACAAAGACATGAGGGGTGCCTATTCTATTGTAATTGCCTAGGCTACCAGCTCCTTTTGTCTGGCGAAGTCATATTTTAGTGAACTGAGTTCTGAAAAATTGCTGCGGGATCTAGCATTTACACTGTCAACACAGTTCGCATAACGTTAGTGGTGTGGGAAAAAATCAGCCAAGTCCTATGTGACCGGTGCCGGTGCCATTTAAGTAGTATACTATAGACTATACTACTTAAACGGCACCGAAAATCAAAAAATCCAGTGGAAACTAGATGGCAGAAGTGTGTAGGCCAATCTGCCCAGCAGCTTTTTCTACTTTGTCACCTACAGAGTTTGACAGGTACGATCTTTCAAAACGCCATGTTATTTCCCATAGACAATTGACGACCGAAGGTTGGATGGATACGGAAGTTAGGAGGCGGGACTGGAGAGGTCTATAGGACTTGGCTGATTTTTTTCCTCGACCACTAGGTCTACACGAACATTGTTGACAGTGTAGGTCCTGCCCCTTCCTTGATTTTAATTGGCTAGCTAGAGAGAAGTGACATTGACAAACCAATCAGGAACTGAGAAATCAATCTCCTTCCGTTTCATGCAAACACCACTATACTCTCTCACATATACTACTATACTCTCTCGCATACACCAGTATACTCTCTCACATTCACTACTATACTCTCTTGCATTCATTACTATACCTTCTCGCATACACTACTAAACTCTCTCGCATACACTATTATACTCTCTCACATACACTACTATAGTCTCTCACATATATGACTATACTCTCTCACATACACTACTATAGTCTCTCACATATATGACTATACTCTCTCACATACACTACTATAGTCTCTCACATACACTACTAAACTCTCTCACATGTACTACTAAACTCTCACATACACTACTAAACTCTCTCACATACACGACTATACCCTCTCATACATACATGTAAAATGACTATAACAGTGAGTGTGCATGAGTATAGTGGTGTATGTGCAAGATTATGATAGTGTGTGTAAGACCAAGTATGAATTAAGGCCTAGACGGCCCCTCATATGCATGTGTGTGCATGCATATGTGCACAGCATGCATGTATGAGTTCCTGTAAGTCTGTGTGTGTGTGTGTGTGGGTGTGTTAATGCACTTGACGTATGTGCTTGTGTGCATCTGAGTGTTTGTACGCACACATGTACGTATGTATGTACTGTACGTATGTAACTGTATGTAGGTGCATGTTTGGGTATGTGTGTGGTTGTGTGTGTGTCTACAGTATGTGTGTGTGTGTCCTTGTGTGTGTGTGTGTCCTTGTGTGTGTGTTTTGAGCCTTTGGAAGCACGTGTGCCCTTTCTCCTTGTAAGTGCCCTCCTGGTCGTCCATCTCCTGGTCTCTGACAGGATGACTGTCTGTGTCCCAGTGACCCGTTTCGAGCCACCTAAACCAGGTCACCCTCTAAAAGGCTCCTACGCTCCCATTCAGGTGTTCACTCCACTATTACACCTACTCCAGGGGGGCACTGTGTTTTTTTTTTTTTTTTGTGTAAGTAATTTATTGAACTATAGGGCTCCAGACATTCCGGTATTTTATCCATTTGCATTTTATTCTGTCCTCTGTGTAGATGTCTTGTACTGTGTATGCTGCTCTGTCCTGCTGTATGTTTTGTCCTCTGTGTAGATGTCTTGTGCTGTGTATGCTGCTCTGTCCTGCTGTATGTTTTGTCCTCTGTGTAGATGTCTTGTGCTGTGTATGCTGCTCTGTCCTGCTGTATGTTTTGTCCTGTGTAGATGTCTTGTGCTGTGTATGCTGCTCTGTCCTGCTGTATGTTTTGTCCTGTGTAGATGTCTTGTGCTGTGTAGGCTGCTCTGTCCTGCTGTATGTTTTGTCCTCTGTGTAGATGTCTTGTGCTGTGTATGCTGTTCTGTCCTGCTCTATGTTTTGTCTGTCTGTCGACCTACTGTATGAGCCTAAGGACTAAACCAAATTCCATTCGCACTGGCAATAAAGCATTGACTTGACTTGACTTGACTTGGTGAATGAACCTACTCCAGGGGCGCACTGTGGTGCTGCTGGCTACAGTGTACTGGGCCCAGGTGCCCACGTGAGGTCGAGTCCGACCCGGGTCATTTCCTGCTTCCACTCCATCTCTCTCTCCCACTTGCTTCCTGTCATTCTTCACTGTCCTGCATCAATAAAAAAGGCAAAAAGCCCCCAAACATAAAAAACCTACTCCAAACCATTGCTTTTCTTTTAACTGTGATTGACAACTCTCATGAGGACAACTCTCCCTCCTCCCCCTCCACCCCCCCCTGTGGGCCATGGCCCCCCAATCCATGGAACAGGTGTGTGGAGAATGCAGAGCACGTTCAGGAGGATGTAACCCCGGGTCCGAGGAGATAGAGGAGAAGATTTACACTACAGCTACACATTTTTACATACATGGAGATTTACGGCCGCCTCCAGCACCCCGGGATCTCCAAAGAGAGAAGTTTATGGATGAAGCGAAGTGGCCCCCCAGTGGCCCCCCAGTTGGCCAATCGGAATCAAAGTGAACATTTAAATTGGGATTTTTACATTCCTGTCAAACAAAAATGTGGAGTTACAGTATGACTGTAAGTTTGGGCTTGTGTCCCTGGCCTGGATAGAAAGATCAAACTATAAAAATGTAAATCTTAGAGAGATAAGAGATCAATTTTAGAGAGAGGGGGTGTCAGGAGACAGTTGTCTCTGTTTTTGCTTATGGGTTGTGGGAATGTTTGTGATTATTTAAGTCCATTCTGTGTTTATGTCTGCTGTGACAGGGATGGTTTTGGTCATGGTGGTTTATGCTGCTGGTTAATCAAACAGATTCTCACTTACTTGACCTTCAGAGCAGCTAGAAGCAAATAAGCATTTCTGGGGGTTTCTTCGTTCATTGCCACAAAAATTTCCCTTAAATCTGATTTTTTCAGTGGGATATTTATGTGCTTTTATAGCTGTTTGTTTTCGTGAAAGTCAGTGGCATTACACTTTCGTGATCAGAGTTTAGGTAACAACGTTATTTTTTCAGTAACGGGGTAATCTAATTACTTTTCCCGTCATTACAACGCCGTTAACGTTACTGGATGTTAAATGCGGTGCGTTACTATGCATTGATTGAATAAACTGTGTAATCCAAACGCACCCCTGGCTCACAGCTAGTGAGGAGGTGGGTTAATAACGACGTAAGCGATTATGATTGGCTAAGGCAGAGTCATGTTTCATGATAGCCAATCAGAGCCAGTGCTGTGTCGACATCCGTTGTAAGCAACTCTAATTTAATGAAGCATCTCACACACACATCTCCACCACAGATGATGGCTCGCCATCCACTAGCAAAGAAGGACTCGGAGCAAAGTACTCCAAGCAGCAAAAGCTAGATCTTTCTGCCTCACAACAAAAACCTATGACACAGGCTGAAGTCAACCGTAGGTCTGTCGATGTGCAATATCTTGAATTTCCCCTTGGGGATCAATAAAGTATCTATCTATCTATCTAATAAATATTGAAAGTTATGTAGCCTACAAACACCTGTCTGTTGTACTCATTTCAACTGGCTGCTCAAAACTGCTAAAAAAAATCCAAATTCTTTGACATATAGCAACTTTTTAACAGTAACGCAAATAGTTACTTTCCCTGGTAACGAGTTACTCTTATCATAGAGTAATTCAGTTACTAACTCAGTTACTTTTTGGAACAAGTAGTGAGTAACTATAATTACTTTTTTAAAGTAACATTCCCAACACTGTTCATGATGCAGCTTTTTAAGTTAATAACAAAACCCTATAATAGCCTGGGGTTATTGGTGGTTGTTGGCCTGGTGGTTGTTCCATGCATGTATCTTTGCAGGGCATTTTCAAAACAAATAAAGTTCTCACTTTATGTGGCCTTCCACTAGGAACTCAACAAACCATCTGTAGACAAGCTAATGAGTAATAGCAATAGACTTAGATTTGGGATTAGGGTTTGAGATAGAATAAGGAGTAAGTAATTACTGCATTTACTTGACACTTAGTTGAAGGGTCACATAGAGGTTAAGAAAAGAAAAAATCTGACTAAACCTATATGACCGCCGCTTCGCTGCGCGGCGGTCATATAGGTTTAGTCAGATTTTTTCTTTTCTTTTTTTTTTTCTTTTTCTTTTTTTTTCTTTTTCGCATGGCCAATTTTCCGTCAAGGATTCCCGGGACACTGAAAGACCAGGGTACACGAAACTTGGTGGGCATGTAGCCCCACATGAATAGCATGGAACTATCATTTTTCATTTTGATCTGTAGCCCCCCCGCTGGACTGGACCCCCCGAAAGGAGGGTAGGGCAGACACAGTTTTCGGTGAATATCTCAAGAACTGTAGGGTTTAGGAGGACCACCTTTTTTTGTATGTTGATCTTAAGGGGCCATGTCAACCCATTCCATAACCACTCATTTCATGTATAGCGCCACCTAATTAAAATCAAAAAAGTAAAAATGAGGTGTTGTAATCGCAGGTATCTGTGACCTAACATGGTCAAAACTGCACGGAATTGGAAGTGTAGGATCATTATGACACCCTCTGAATGCACGCCAAGTTTCGTGGAATTCTGTTCATGGGAGGCCATACAATAAATTAATTTATGTTACTGTACACCAACTGGCCTGTAGGTGGCCGGACACAGTTTTCTGTGAATATCTCGAGAACCGTAGGGCCTAGGACCACCTTTTTTTGCATGTTGGTCTTAAGGGGCCATGTCAACCCATCCCATTACCACTTATTTCATGTAGAGCGCCACCTAGTTAAAAATTAAAAAGCAAAAAATTAGGTGACAATATCTCTGGCTGACATGGTCAAAACTGCACGAAATTGAAAGTGTAGGATCATTATGACACCCTCCGAATGCATGCCAAGTTTTGTGGACTTTCGTTCATGGGGGGCCATACAATAAATTAATTTATGTGTACATTTAGTGACCGTACACCAACAGAGTTTTCTGTGAATACCTTGAGAACCGTAGGGCCTAGGATGACCAATTTTTTGCGTCCAGGGGTCATGTTAACCCATTCAATATGCACACATGTGCTTAAACAGATATTCACACACACACATATATTCACAGTAATCATACGTATGACACATACAGTACACACACAGTAGACATATGTACGCATGCATGCACATGCACACACACAGGCACACCCACAAGCACATGCACGCACACACACACACACACACACACACACACAAACATAAACACGTACACGCACACATGCACAGAATTCAAGAAGTTCTCAGAATTATGAACAGGCAAGATGGGGGTGGGGTTGTATAAAATGTATTTTACATGTGAAATCTATGAACTAATCATGTTTTGGTACTTGTTGTCTAGCAGATACCAGTGAGAATTGAGTGTGCATAATGCAATTCAGTGAGACTGTCACGGCGTGAGTCCGTGCCGGGGGACACCTTTGATATCACAAACGTTACGCATGCACATAAATAAACTGACAAACGTAACCCGCAACATTCACAACCCACCGGCACGGACTTGCGCCGTGACAGAGACAGTTAGAATCTTATATGCTATTCACCTTTTGTTTTTAGCCAGCAGCCAGACCAGCAGATACCCTAACTTTGCTGAATTACTGAAGCTAAGCAGGCACCCACACATACAAACACACCTACATACACAAACACACGCACACACAAAAAAAACACACACAAAACACATATACACAAAAACAACCACACACTCTGCACACACTCAATTACAAACACACAAAAAAGGAACAAAGTAGGAAATGAACACAATTTGACAAGCGTGACTTATTTTTCTGGAAAAAATGTGCTGGACTCGGCGGCGGTCGTATTTTGTACCGCTCTGCGGTACATCTAGTTCTAAGTTGAAAGTTTGTTGAATGTACATACTCAATATACTGTGCATACATTCTGTATTGTGAACTAACTACTAGGAGTTTGTTGAATTCTTACATAAAAAGTGTTTTTTAGCCAAAAGCATTTTCTCGACATATAATTACTGGGGAATAATATACATATTTGTATTTGGTGGTGCACACATATTTTGGGACCATTGCCCTGTGCCCTGTGCCCTGGGTCTCTCTCTCTCTCTCATTCTCTCATTGTTTTGCTTAAGATCTGCCTATTCCTGTGTTTTCCAGCAACCGTTCCCACCACATTTTGCACATTGTGTTCTCATTGTGTTCTCCTTGTCGTTCCTCTTCATTTTAAACTGCACCAGCCTCCTCCAGACAGGGCTTCCCCCACCAACGCCCGTTCGCCTTCATCCGCAACCTGAGTGTGTGTGTGTGTTTGTGTGTGTGTGAGAGTGTGTGAGAGAGAGAGATGTGGGGAAGACATCCCTGCCTATCTCAATGGGCTTGATGGAGCCCAGACGAGAGGAAATTCCAGGCGTTCCCAGATTAGGCAGCCTTTTCCCATCCTGCCCTTGCACTGCGTTAAGCCGCTGCATGTGTGCTGTCTGACCAGATGGGATTGGCCAGACCTCGGGGCCACTAGCTCCACGCCACGGTCAGGACGATGCCACGTTACTGAAGAGTGTCAGAGAACCGAGAGAGGAGAATCCTCCATTTGTTGGTGCGATGGTTATGAAAAGGATGCATGAATGAAAAAGGAAATGTTCTCTGTTGTGAATAAATAAGTGCTTGGTTCTACTTTATCCCACCTTTATATTGGTCATTACTGTCAGTTTTATGCATCATTCACAAGTGCAACCATTTCTTTTGTTCACACAACGATAAACAGAGGAAATTAGGCTTTCTAACCAGAGTTGGGGAAGTGGTTTTGTTTCATTTATTGCATAGAATGTATGACTCTTTCATTATAATTAGGCATTTTGGGTTTTGGTGTGTGTGTGTGTGGGGTGGGGGTGGGGGTGGGGGGGAGTAGGACCAGCTAAAAAGTGCCTTAATGGTGCCATAAAGACTGGGAAACTTGTAAACATTTCTGCCAGGAACTCCTAGGAAAAGTGTGCAGTTAAAAAGAGCCCTTTATGACGAGCTGCAGACTGCTGTACTGATGCACGGGGCATGAAAGGTAAAGACCTTAATTCACATCACGTCTCAGACGGCCATTTTCATTGACTCATTATACTAATGATGAATGACCACAGGAAAATGGCGGTCCGGGGAATTGATGTAGCAGTCGCCCCTTTTTTCTCTCTCTCTCTCTCTCCCTCTTTTTTCTCTCCTTCAGCGTCTGAATTTTAAACAGCAGCATTCATAAGCATCCATCTGCTTCTCTTCTCCTCTATTCCCCCAAAGCAGCACTGGTCCAAGAACATGGGCCTCCGCCTTCCCAAACAGCCTCACTGACAGGAGAAGCTGAGAGTGTGCATGTGACTTGCAGCCCCCACATTTATCAGTTTGTCAATTTAACACTTGAAAAGAAAAAGCATTAATACATTTGAATAAATTACATTTTATTGTTCACTTTGTTTTTATTTTACCATTTATTCAACAACAATTATCCATATTATTGTGAATATGTCGGCACTGGCAAAGCTTTCAGACCCTTGCTATCATCCTGCATTCAATTCAGTTATTTTTCTCCAACAAATATGCTGTGTTGAAGGAAGAACTGCTGTGAGTTCAGCAGTTCAGTGATTTGCTCCTGATGGTCAAGCTGCCCATTCAGTGTTTGTACACCACCCTGGCTTTGTAAATGGGAAACAAACTTGGTGACAAACATAAGACATGGGAACAAACATAGTAACAGAACCATAGACAAATCCTGTCAATCAAAACACATATGATTCAGGAGCACAGAAAGGAGGGGTGTAATTTGATTGGCCGAAGAGCTCAAATATCAACACTTATTTGTGAAATTGAAACCTAATCAAGGAACCTACTAAATCTTGCAACACTTAAAGACAGGGACAAATATATAATGTGACTGTGACTATATGGAAAAGTGGAACCATAGAACGTGGAGAGGGTTGCAAGTGGACAGCATGACTGGTTGCGTTATTATTCTGGCTTATACTATTTCATGGGAAACCAGGCAATAATGCAAGATATGTTTTGCTTACAGTTCTACAGTTTATCTACTGGGCTCCACGTAAGGGTTTATGGACATACATAAGGTCATTAACACTGCAGGAATTCAACACAGCATTCATGAGCAGTCTATACAATACAAGACTCTCTTTTATTTCTGGTGCTCCACGGATTTATTGGCCAAGCAGTAAACGGGGTTAGTCTCCCCCCTCAAGTGAGTTCATCAACAAAGAAGCTTCCATTAAACCCCAGCCCCAGTTAACTCTGTATGCTGGGTGCACTGGATACTGGAGCCATGGAACCATAGAATACCGCCAGGAGCGACGATGGCGGTGGATTCCATGGAATGTTTGGTAATGGAATTCCTCTGTAAGACAATAAGTGTATGATCGGCCTGTAATGAAGGTTTGCAGGAGGAGAACATTTCAGGGCCATGGTAAACTTATTGCCATCAGAGGGGGGGATGGGTGCCTGTAAATATGCAGGCTTTATCAGACATCTCATTCCTTTGTGGGACCGCTGAACTTGCTGACCCCTTCTCATTTCTGGTCCTTCTTCGCACAGCGTCTGCATCTGGAATCTTTATGTGTTTGTGTGCCTATGTACGCAGACCAGTACTCACCATAGCATCACATGTGCACAAAATACTTTGTCTGAAAAACACATCTCAATACTTTGAGGACTTAAACCACTAGTACTGTCCTTCTCCTTTGTGACAGACAAACTTTCTCATTTTTTGCACTCTGCATCCTAAACTGAGGTCAGGTCTTTTCTTAACGAGTCTTCAGAAGTGTCTATGTTTGGATGCACATCAGAAGCACCAAAAGTCTAGATGCACAGCAGTGTTCCCCATGTGCGGTAAGGGGTGGCTCCCTCTCCTAATGGGTCATTAGCCAGAGTGAGTGCTAATAAGCCGTCGTCTGGCCGCTTGTTGTGGTGGAGGTAGAGAGAGGGCCGCAGTGTAAAGCAGTGGGAATCCGGCAGCAGCCTCTTCCTGGCGGCGGAAGAAGACACATTTAACACGCTAGCCGTCTCTGCGCTGTCGCCTGAGGAGAAGATTTCCACCAACGACTCCCATGGTCATGTTTTCCTGTTGTTTACACTGAGAAGGGAGTGTAAACAACAGGAAAACAATGCCATGGGAGTCCTATTGTGGTACCTACGTGACCATAAGACCTTCCTGAAATGGTTTTATAAATAATTTATACATAGTTTATTAACTAAACACGTAACAAAGCCATTAATAAGATGTTATAAACATTAGCCATGGGCGTCATATTGTTTGTATATTTTGGAGACACTTTCTTTCCACTTTCTGACTTAATGATGCCTGTATTTGGCATAGATTTTTTGGCACAATATTTGTAGCGGTCTGAGGACTCCTGTGTTTACACAGAAGCTTGCATCATTGTTGTAGACACTCACAGCTCGATGTAGTTAATCCTAGATACTTGAGTGTCTGACAATGTTGACAGACTCCTTTCGACATGACACACTCCTCATTACCGACCCTATCCGAGTAACCATGAGTCCAATCCGGTAACCATGGCGATGAATTGTGATGCGTAAATGATCGAGGCCCAAACCAGAGCAAAAAAAAGACACAGGGCGAGTCTGCCCCTTGAGAGTTCCTTGAGCAACTCACTTGTCTGACCCCCACCACCACCACCCCCAACACACACACACACACAAAAAGAATGGCATATCGCCAGACTTTGGGCTTTTGGAATAATTCAGGCAGGAGATGAGGGCTCAAAAAGAGGGATAGTTCTCAAAGAGCCCTTTGAGAAGGGTGGACACCAGAGGCACGTGAGGGAAAGCCAGTCCAGTGCTCTGAATGCAGGGGTTAATCTGTGGCTGTCAGGAGATCCTCCCTCTTGATTCACATGTTTATATAGAATGCCGAGGGCTATAATCAAAGTACGTCCCTTAGATTACTAAATGGAACTGTTTATCTCAACTCGACGATGCGACGAGAATAACGATCGTCAAAACAACATGAAATAACATTTTCATTTTGGTGCCATTTCTTGACCTGGTTCGTCTATTTCAAGAGCGTTGTGTACTGTATTTTTTGGTTGTGTTTGCACATTAAGCACTGGTCAAGGAATCATCGGACCTAAAATGTATAATTACCGCAAAGAAATGTGCCATTAACCGGTCATGCACTGCTTCAGATCCTTCTGGATGTTATCAACAAACACTGGGAGTCCTGATTGTGGACCGTGGTGCCTCCCCAACAAAAACATGCTCAGTCATCCAGAGTGACAATAGACGTTTATAAGGGAGAACTCTCCTAATTCACTTCCACTCCAGAAGAAACCATTTCTAAAGGCTTTTTTCTCCAGTGTGTTGTGCTCAGAGAATTCTCCCCTTGTTGTCAAAAATGTTTAAGTCTATACCTTAGTTTTAATTGCTTGCCTTACTCCGTGAAGAGAAAGTTAGAAAAGAAAAAGAAACATATTTAAACCATTTAAATCAATTTCCAGAAGGCTGTGAAATCAAGCCATTCAGCAGTTGCTCACAATTATTTGCATTTCTTTGTCTGGACCGAGGGCCTTTGTGCTGGCAGAATGGTCTAAATTGGATGAACAGCAGGTTCATTACCCTCATTCATCAACTGTCAAATCATCTTCTCCTCTCCCCCCATAAAGTGCGCTTTTTCAGGTGTCCCCCATGGGCCCAGGCCAACCCCGCCTCACTCTGGGCGTATCTGTGTGCCATTGAGTCTGGCTAAAATGTATGCGCCCTGGTTGCCAAGAGTCAGAATGAGGAATGTTTTTTGTGGGGTACAATGCCCAGTGACATTTTTGACTTGGTCAGGAGCACACGGGGAAGGAATCATTGGAAAAAGGGGCAGCTTCTCTGGACAGATGTATTACTACGACCCCATGATTTGTCAAAACTGTGATAATTGTTAATTTGTGTTTCAACATTAGTTAAAACCGAGTTGAAACCATTTTTGAGTTTCTTGCGTTTCCATGTCATTTGTCCCTATTTTACAAAGGCCTGAATTGTATTTCAAGGACTTTCAAATGACTTCACACTGCAGAACACCTAACTTCATTGCACAACTGACTTGCAACTAGTATTGTGGAAAATTGTTAATCTTCCATGTAACTTGCTGAAACAGTTATGACATCTCGACAAGTGTGAATTGTGTGTTCCTCAGAATCAGGGCAGCTACTGTAATTTCCCATTAGCTAAAACACTTAATACCCTCTAAGCCCGATACAATAGTTGTCTGTGAGCGCTATGACCTCTGATTTGGATGCACTCATTGTTCACCCCAATCAATCCAAATCTGATTTTCAATTGTAGCCTTGATAGTCTTACATTAATCCAAACTAATGTCTGCTGTCATAATCGGGGGCATGGTGTACTGCCATGGGGCCTGTTGGGGTTGCAGGTAATTTAACAATAAGTTACTTAACTTAAACTTGTGTAATTGACCATGCTAAGCCACTTTCAGTATGTCACACGCAAATACTGGCTGAAGAAAAACCTGTTTACTATTCCACTACCCCAGAAGTTTAGATCAGAGCTTCAATTCACTGTGTTTCATTATGTAAAACAAAGTTGCGGTACAATTTTTTTGATATTTAAAATATTGTGGTGGCAGTTCAGTTCTAATAGACTATCCTTTACTAGAAATGTAACAAAGCTTCGCTGTATTCATGTGTCTGGCTTTGCTCGCTGTAGAAGGGATTCTTTCTGTTCCTCAAGAGCTGGGTGAGGCACAAGGGAAGCCTAAAAGCAGGATACCCAACTCCAACACAGTTGTGCTGTGCTGTGTTGTGCTGTATTGTGCTGTATTGTGCTGTGCTGTATTGTGTTGTGCTGTATTGTGTTGTGCTGTGCTGTATTGTGCTGTGCTGTCCTGTATTGTGCTGTGCTGTATTGTGCTGTGTAGTGATGGGGACGAGACTGCCTATGCCGAGTCCGAGTCAAGACCGAGTCTTTGAAGGGTCGAGACCGAGTCGAGACCGAGTCTGTTGGTTTTCAAATACAGTCGAGTCCGAGTCAAGACCGAGTCTTTGAGGAAGCAAGTCCGAGTCGAGACCGAGTCCTTTAGGAGTCGAGACCGAGTCGAGACCAAGACCATAAAAAAATATTAATATTCATAATTTAATATCACCCCAGTTAATAATCAACAGTTAGGCCTACAGACTAAGCTAGATTGGGAATTGTTTAGAGGAGCAGTCTTAACGTCTTAATATGGACTATGCTGACCTACAGACACTCACCGGCAGCAGAGCCATAGAGATAAATAAACGGCTCTGACGGAAGTATCTTTGCATTGCACCATGGGATGTCATTTTCAAATAATGCCGGTCAACATTGCATTTTATTATTATTGTTGTTATGTGTTGTCTGTTTTTTTATATGAACATAAAAAATGCGTTGGTCTCGAGGACTCGGTCTGAAATTACGAGTCCTTCTCCTCCCACTGTGGTCCGAGACCGAGTCAAGACCGAGTCTTTGAAGGAACGAGTCCGAGACGAGACCGAGAAAGCAGAAATTGGTCTCGAGACCGGACTCGAGTACTACATCACTAGTGCTGTGCTGTATTGTGCTGTGCTGTGCTGTATTGTGCTGTGCTGTATTGTGCTGTGTTGTGCTGTGCTGTATTGTGCTGTGCTGTATTGTGCTGTGTTGTGCTGTGCTGTGCTGTATTGTGCTGTGCTGTATTGTGCTGTGCTGTGCTGTATTGTGCTGTGTTGTGCTGTGCTGTGCTGTATTGTGCTGTGCTGTATTGTGCTGTGCTGTGCTGTATTGTGTGTGCTGTGCTGTATCATGCTGTATTGTGTGTGCTGTGCTGTATTGTGTGTGCTGTATTGTGCTGTACTGTATTGTGCTGTGCTGTATTGTGTTGTGTTGTGCTGTATTGTTCTGTATTGTGTGTGCTGTGCTGTATTGTGCTGTGATGTGCTGTGTTGTGCTGTATTGTGTGTGCTGTGCTGTATTGTGTGTGCTGTGCTGTATTGTGCTGTGCTGTATTGTGTGTGCTGTATTGTGCTGTGCTGTATTGTGCTGTGTTGTGCTGTATTGTGTGTGCTGTGCTGTATTGTGCTGTGCTGTGTTGTGCTACACTGCCCTGTGCTGCACTCTGCTATGCTACCCCCAGTGAGACTCTGCAGCTCTGTCTCTACTCCCAGGCACTTTGCTGTGGGCTTTTCTCAAACTCTACATACAGAACAGCGAAGTACAGTGCAGCATCTCGGTTTGACTGTAAATTAATGTGAACGTGAGAGAGAGAGAGAGAGAGAGAGAGAGAGAGAGAGCATGAGTGAGAGGAGGGAAAACAGCAGGCAGTGGCTGGCCTGAGTTCAGTAGTAGCAGTGTGTGGACGTAATGGCTCCCTGTCTCAGGGCCATACGTCTGTACGTCTGACTGGGAGCGGAGCTCCCTCAATTACCTGCTCCGGCGGCAGTCCAAACGGCCTCCCTCAGCTCAGCTCTTAGCTCTGCCCAACTGTACAGGCTGAACCTGCACAGGGTTCTCACACAGAGTACAGTCAGTGCTGAAGGCTTGCCTTTGTGACTTGTGTTTAGACTGTGTGTGTGTGTGTGTGTGTGTGTGTGTGTGTGTGTATGTGTGTGTGTGTGTGTCTGTGTGTTTCTTTGTGGCCTATGAAAAATGTACAAGGCGAGGAATGTCATTACCTCTTTCTCCTGTTCTCTCCTGGTGCCAAACCCACAGCGACTGTTACAGAGGGGGTGATTGTCCGACCCCCTCGCACTGTGCATTTGGCAAGCGGCAATTATGTAAGCCTGTCTCCCTAATATAATAAGAAGTGACTGTGCAATAAAAAAAGAGGGTAAAAGCCTCACAACCCTTCTTTTCATGAACGTTTTAAAGACTGTGGGAGGTGCTGACTACCAGAAAGTGGAAATATGGGGTAGTTGGTAGGAGGGGTTGTTGGAGGGGGGGTAAACATTAACGGCTAAGACTTTTCAGGAGCTCTGAACCGGTTTCCGAAATCTTTTGACCCGAGCCAAGTGAAGTTTTGGCAATCAGGTAAATGGCAGTATAGCTACTGTTACAACAGTGGCAGTGGAGCCAGGGCTTTAGAAATCAGTGTGCCTCCTGGCTTCCACTGAATACGGTCAGAGATGAAAAGACACACCATGTCATGTTCCATGGTGAGACTCAAAACGAGGGGAAAAATTCCCCTTGGTGGGGCGACCACGTAATGAGCTTTGCTCCCATTCTTTGACTTCTTATGAAGCTGTTTCTTTGGCACGAGTTGGCCATCCCGACTGCTGATCCACTTTGGGACTTGGAGGAGTAAAAGGAGAGAGCTTTTGGATTCGGCAGCTGTCAGGCGGCAATCATCAGCTCCCAGTCATGGCTCGAGACCAAACATTTCCCATCAAACCCTCTGGATGGCCTGTAGGCTTTGCCCCTTGTGTGAGGGGAATCTCATGTGACTGTCCGCTCGCAAAGCTAATTAAGACAAGATTATCTCCCATCTCTGTTATGCTGTCAAAGCACAACAGGGGAAGAGGGAAGAGGGGAGGTTCTCAAATCTCCAGTGCCAAGCGCTATTGACCGCACAGAGAGATGTCTGTAGTAAAGGGATGCTGAACGCTCGAGATATAGAACGCTTGTCTTTTAGAACTGCAGAGCGTATTTTTCATTTCAGCATTACACAACAATGACAATAGTAACCAATAAGCTCTACCCAAGCAGCAAAGGTGTAGGGCACATTTTTTCCGGTGTTATTTTGGTTACAGACACATTTAGAAGTTGTTCAGAATAATGTTAGTTTTAGGTTAGGTTGCAGAAGGGTGTAAAACACAACGTTTGAAAAAATATATGTGATAGAGATGTTACGAACATTTAAATAAGTTTTTTTTTATCGTGTCAACTACACGTTGCACAAAGCAGCAAACCAATGTGTACAGTACGTTTTTTTCAGTGTTATTTTGATTACAGACACGTTCAGAATTCATTCAGAATAACTTTGGTTTTAGGTTAAAGTGTAGGTTCCCGATTACGTTTTTTACGCATTCCAAATTGGTTCATAATGGGTGTCAAACATGTTTTGTACACGTTGCAGAAGGGTGTAAACCACATTTGGAAAAACAAAACAAAAACGTGCAATGGACGTGTTTGCAAACATGTAAATGAGGTTTTAATCACATCAAGCACACTTATTCCGCATGTCACATCAACCGCACCTCTGCATGCAATATGGAAAACTTTCGATTTGTGGGTAAGGTTACTTTTCATATAATTCAAATTAATGATGACCTCATTATGCAGTAGCCCAGGCCCTACCATCTGAACCAACATGACTGTCCTTTTGTTTTACATGGTAACAGATAGTATTAACATTGAAGATCATATAACATGTCTGAAACCTTTTCTACACGTCTGTATTCAGTGTAAAATGACACCACACCAGCACCTCCATTAAAGATACACTATGAAAGATTTTTACCTTAATATGACCTCTACGAAGCCAATTTGATGGTAAATGAACTTGTAATAGGGAATCGTTCACCTATCATAGGCATAGAGTATAGCCATAGCTGGTCACTACCGAGAGAACCAGCAATGCAACTTCAAGAATTGTCGACCCGAAGACATCTCGCGAGAATCGTGAAATATTACCTTGTCAGTATATAGCTCTTTTGAGATTTTTGCCTGTTGTTAGTCCTTTGCCTCCACAACTTAAGCATTTTCATTGTGTAAAGGGTGAACAACCATGAGAAATAGGCTATTTACAATGGCAAAGTAATATATATACAGTGTATATCGCGACGCTTGAGGGAGTTCTAGAGTCACCAAAAATATCTGAAACTGCATAGCATACTTTTAAACGTTGGAAATAAGTGTCAAATGTGTTCATTATCACCCATTAACACCGAAACACCGTGGGCCATGAAATTTGGTGGGTATGTAGCCCCACTAGACTTTTACGGAAAAAATTTGTTTGGTCCCCAGGGGCCACTCCCCCGAAACCCAAAAAATGCAGTTTTTCCTAAATAACTACCTGAACCGTGGCATCGAGGATGAAGACATTTTTATGGTATGTTGGTCTCAAGGGCCCACATCAACCTAGCCCATAATCACTCATTTGTGATTTGCACCCCGCTGGTAAAAAATGAAAATATCAATATCATTCTGCTTTAATCGCCCCTCTCTTCAGTTAAGATGTTAAGAACTGCACCAAATTTTATGTGTATGATTAACCTGACATTATCTGGGGGTATGCTAAGTTTCGTAGAATTTCATCCATTGGGGGGGGTGGGGGGGTAACCTGACTCTCGCCAGATGAATTTCGTTCCGCTTAGCTCCGCCTAGCTTCACTCACATCCATCTGGGACCTCTTCTGTTGAGAGTGATTTCTGCACCAGATTTTATGGTAGAGCCAATCAGGACGCAGGGCGGGAGTTTCATAGATGTGACATAGCGTAGAAGCGACTGTGAGACTGTTATCAGCGTCACGGGTTGGCTTCGATGTGAGTGGTTGAAGTAGCACGTCAATAGATGACGGACAAGTGGCTTATCCAATCATATGCAAGCATTTTTTGATTAGGCCCAGCCTTCTGAAGCAACACTTCAATGGATTGCTCCCAGATGGATGAGTGGAGCTAGGCGGAACGAAATTCATCTGGTGCGAGAGTCAGGTTGGGGGGGGGGTCTAAAAAAATTAAGTTATGTGTACATTTAGTGACTGTACACTCATTGGCCTGTAGATGGACACACACACACACACACACACACACGTACGCACGCACACATACACACACAGACAGAAAAACACACATGCACACACACACACATCCACGTACATGCACAAACACACACGCACGCACACATATACACACGCACACACACACAGGCACGCACATACTATCGGTATCGGCAATTAGGCCGATACATAATTACAAATTCAGTAGGATTAAAGGAGAACCAAATATTCATCATCAGTATTGGCGTTACGTAGTAGTTTGTCCACCAGATGGCGCATTGTTGCAGTGAGACGTAATTTTGTTGGAGGTTATTCTAAAGTGGGTTGGAAAGACAATAGACGCTTCCTATAAGGACAACACTGTGTAGTTTAGGCCTACCGCAGAGAACGTCTAATAAGGGTAGGATGATTTTCACATGAAATGTAATTCCCATTTCTTCTTGAAGCCGAAATAAATCTGAAATGTTTATCGGACATGCTTGGTTTTTACTGCAGGTAGGCCTACGCTAATCTTATACAAGTTATATCAATAGACTAGGACCTAGGTAAAATAATGTTAGGCCTACCGTTAGCATTGGTTGAGTGATGGAGGCCATTTTGATTATTGGTGTATTTGTAGAAAAACATAAATGTGGTTACCAAGCAAATTGATATCAGCGCTGTAATTGTATCTTTCGACTGTCATCTCATTCTTTTCAGACCATAGCCTAAGTGAGTTAGCCACAACGCGTTTGCTAACACGACGGTTTTCTAATGGAAAATATACCTGAAAGATAACCTGTCTATGAAGCATGCTAAACAGGCTGGGATATGTCTGCTTGCTAAATAGGTTGTTCTGCTGTTGATTCGCTCACCTTCCT
Organism: Alosa sapidissima; assembly: GCF_018492685.1. Taxonomy (NCBI): domain Eukaryota; kingdom Metazoa; phylum Chordata; class Actinopteri; order Clupeiformes; family Clupeidae; genus Alosa; species Alosa sapidissima. The sequence goes on along the minus strand of NC_055962.1, from coordinate 28,997,069 downwards.
TAGTGGCCCTGTCAGTGCTTTGTAAAATGTTGCATTAAGACCACAAAAAGTCTCAAAAAGCATCTGAGCTAACGTTCATTCCCAAACACCCACTAGGCTACTTCAATACTCTATTTTCAAAGGTGTTTCAAGTAAGGAAGAGCATGGCTCAAAGTAAAGTAACTAGTGCTGAGACGACATAATTGACTACATAAATTCGTCAAAGTGAAATTTGTGTCAACTCGCCGCAATGTAGATTTATTAACGCACCCGTGATGATCTACAGCAGGGCTGTACACATAATCGTAATATTATTTGTTGCACGTGCTACAAAAAACATTCTGTGCAATGGATGATTTACCAACGTTACACCGTACTTTGAGAGATGTATCCAGGGCAGGGCTGTACATATAATCGTAATATTATTTGTTGCACGTGCTACAAAAATCATTCTGTGCAATGGATGATTTACCAACGTTACACCGGTCCGATACAGTTTTGCCTATGGCTATACATGCGTGAGACTGAGACGCCTGTTTATTTGTTTGAAGTGCGTGCAGGGTGTGAGAGGGGAATCGATGTGCTTTGATTCCAGCTTGGTAGTTATATAGTCTGTGAGATTAAAAAGCATGTGAGTGTGAAGTATCCAAACAATGACACTTTCATTATGACTTTCATTATGGCTGCTTTAGCCACAGACCTTCAACTACTGTGCAGTAGGTCCCATTTAGAAGTGGCCACTTCATTTGCGCTTTCCGTGATTCACGGAGCTGCATGAAATGTATTACAACTTTTCGCCACGATGTGGTAGCTTAAGTCCGCTTGATACTGTAAGGCTTAAAGAAGCCCTATGCAACAATTTTAGCAAAAATGACCTTAATTATGCAGGTTAAGAGTCGTTCTGATGGTTCTACAACACTTTTTGGGTCGTTTGGTGGGTGTTTCGTCTCCCCCTAATGCTTCTCCGCGGAAAAAACGAATATGCAACTTTCTAGTCGCGGTCCGAACAAATCCGGATGTGACTCAGCGGAAGTATCCAATCGCGCCTCGAAAATGTAGTCAGATTGTAGTTTCTAAGAAGACTGCAAAACGGACTCCGACTTGGCTTTGTTGCTGTTGAAATTGTAAGTAGCCTACCCTTGGGTGAACTTCGTTTTTGTAATGTAGTTTGATAGTCTCTTGAACAATGTGTTTGCTCGACCGTTTTATTGTGAGCCCTGTATGTGTTTAGCTTGGTTTCTTGATGGCTAGCTGCTAGCTAGTGGGGGTTTAGCGTAGCAGTCACTTGCTACCGAAGCTGCAGGGGGAGCTATGTCGTGAAAAATGCCCAGAAAAAAAAACCCAGAAACAGCGAAGGAATAACCAGACCTGCATAGGGCTTCTTTAAGCCATTGGTTTCCAAAGGAGATTTTATTTGTGTCGCCAGCATAGCCTATTGACAATTTATGTTGTCAATAGGCCTAGCTTACCCAGCCGGCACACGACCGACCTTCAACGTTGAAATATAGGGGAAATAACGTCAGTTGTTGCGTCAATGTTGAAACAATGTTGAAACAATGTTTAATGCTAAATGGTTGTAAAAGGGTATGTAGACAAACTTTGAAACAACGTTGGTTGTAAAAAGATCAAGAAAATCAATGTTGAATTATAGGTGAAATAATGTCAGTTGTTGTGTCAATGTTGAAACACTGTTTTAATGCTAATTATAAAATGTTGACAAATGGTTGTAAAATAAGAAATCAAGGAAATCAGCACCAATGTTGAAATGGCGGATGTTAAAATAATGTTGCGATATCAACGTTGATTCAATTTGCAAATCCAACACATAATTCAACGTTGATTCACCTGATTCACCCGTTTTTTTTAAAACGTTTATAACGGTTATTAACCGTTGAATCAATGTTGAAATGCCAGCAGGGTATACTTATGTAGCTTATGGAAGCTAACAGCTTTCTATTAGGATCTAGTTTGTTAACAGTCATGGTTTTGTCATAAACTCCCTCTATGCATTTTTGCATTTAGAATAGCCAGAACGTGGATATCTCAATCGGAAAATTAAACAATATCGGGTGCCTACCATGGACTAGGTTGGGTGAACCCAGCCTGATCTGCCGGTGATTTAGTGTAAGTGACCTTTCATCAATCCAGTTGCAATGGATGAACTGTGATGAACTGCCCTACTTGTGATTGTTTAGAGATTTTAAAGGTTTTATAACAATGCTACAACTTTTTTGGCTAGTGCTACAAATCTATTCACCTTTGCAGCGCCAGTAGGCTACTTTCTCTGCAGCCGCACACACACACACACACACACAGGCATGCCAAACAAGCATACGCAAAAGTTTCAAGAGTGGAGGATGGAGTAGAAGATGGAGACAAATTGATTAGTGTGATTTATTTTCGCGGAACGGATGTACAGGACTGAGCGGCGGTCATATTTTTCATCTAGTTTAATGTTATGTTTTGCACCTGTTTTGAATGTGTTATTCACGTTAGAGTTTGGTTGGTGTGAGTTGACACTAAATCAGCACCTTCTTCAAACATTGCAATCGTTGTCAAATACATTAATTTTCGTACATTCCTGATTACAATGTTTAATGCACGTTTTTAATAGACTTCAAAGGTGTCAAAAACCACGTTTAGAGAACTAAAGTACAGAACAGAAAACACATCAATTTTGTTGAACACCAAAATACAACCTAAATCAAACATTGGTTTTGGTTCAAAAGGGCCTGAGGCCAACTAAATATACCTTGTGCATCTATCTGAGGTTCATTGGAAGGTTCCCTGCCTAGTCTAGTTTCACTAATCCCTCCTTTTCCCTTGATTAGCACTCGTTGGCATTGTAAATACACACACACCTGTGTAGGATGTAACACAAGGCGACGGTGGCTACTGGAGCCAAGCGCTCCTGCTCAGCCTGGTTCTGCTCTCTGAAGTTAATTAAGAACATTGGTAGCATTTGCAGCATAGTTCCCTCTTACTGCAGAGCACGCCTCTCCATCAGGGAATGGCGGGCATGTCAGGGGGGAAACCCTATCCCACTCACGAGTGCCCTGCTCACCAGGGGCGATGACTGACACTCTGACTCGCTGAAAGCTCAGTGTCATCGTGTCTAATTGATTGATGTCATGTCTCTTTTTTTCCCCATTTTCAGAATCGTCATTTTGTCCTTTTGTTATTTCCTTCTTTAGCTATCCTTTATGTATTGATCCCCCCTTCTCTCCATCTTTCTCTTTTGGCAACTCATTCCTTATCATCTCTGCTTTCTTATTCCCTTTCTGTCCCTCTTTTTCAAACTCATTGAATCTCTCACTCCCTCTCTTTCTTAGATACAGTAGATAGATAGATAGATACTTTATTAATCCCCAAGGGGAAATTCAAGGTCTCAGTAGCATACAGACATCACACACAACATGCACTTATAGCAGAAAGCAGACTCCTCTCTCCCTCTTTCATTCTCTTCTCTTATTCCATCTTTTCTCTCTCTCTCTCTCCTTCTCGTGCTTTCCCTCTCACACTCTACTCTCTTGCCCCCCCCCCGCCCCTCCTTCTGCGAGGGTTTCCCCCGGTAAACATATCTCATGCAGCTGCACTTGTTCCCCTGCCTGCCCCGGCCGGCCCACTCCGTGCTCCACACAGCTGGATCCAACCTCTACCAGATCCATATCACCCCGGCCCCCCTTTCCCACCTCCATCCACTGTTCTTTATGGCGGGACTACAGATGGTCCCCACACACACACACACACATACACACACACACCACACCACACACACTCCAGCCACCCCACCCTAGTCTCCTTCCCTCCCAGATGCTTGTCTTTCAAGATCGTTTCCCAAGTAAGAGGATCAGATAAGGCCAGATCCCCTTGGAAATGTAATGAGAAAATTGTGAAAGGCAGAACGTAATAAGCCTGATTTTCCTTATCCATGGTGCAGATTGGTCCTCAGCGCATGGCTTCATCTCGGGTATTCATCAAACCAGTGCAAAATAAAAAAACACTCACACTGTCCTGTGAACCATTATCGCTGCCATTGATTCTGAAAGACCAGTGAGAGGGGTTAAAAAGAGTGGCAGTAAATTGCTGCTTTGTACCGTGGCTGGCGCTAACATGCCTCTCTCATTTAAAAAAGAGGTTTGGCAGAATAGCATACATACTCCAGTGTGAGCAAGAGCGGAACATTTTAAATAATTGAAGTGGCCTAATTAGGGCACTTTTGTGTCATTTAGCACACTGGGGCTTAGAATACCTAACATGAAGTGCATATTTAGCCTTCTTAGCCCGAGAATAGTAGGCTGCTGCATGCAAATTGCCTTTGTTTTCTGTTTTTGTGCGCTACATGAAGGAGCAGTGTGACCTGTCCTCACACCCATACCTGCCCAAGTCTGCTCATCCGTCTTTTGCAAGTGTAATGAGTGTTGATTTCGCTGTTATTTCTCCAAAGCAGCTGCTCATCCATTTTTCATGGACAGCGGGCAGTAAACTCTTTGTGTTTATTTCTCAGCTTTTTTCATGCAGTTGTTTGTCATCACTCCGGTAAAACTATATATATAAAAAAGACAGGCGATGTGTCCATTAAAATTCATCCATGCAATTACCAGTCTGCCTTTGCCTGGGGTAAATTGCTTCTGAAGTGGTTTGGCCCTGTGAAAAAGACATAGGAAAAAGGAGTGGAGGTGTTGTGTCTCATGGTGGAGATTAAAGGCTAACTCACTGTTATTTGTCCATTACTGTAAAGCACTCAACAGAGTAAAACTCCCAAATCCTCACACCCTTTGCCCTGTCATTTGGAAATGCATTATGCTTAGATGGATTAGGGGTTATCAGTGTACTGTGGCTTTTACAGTTTATTTTAAGGTTTTCTCGAAAATACAAACAAGTGCACTGGTAAATAGAGAATATTTACTTACAGCATACTCATACTCAATACTCATTAGACATTTTCAGCACTTTTCAAAATATCTTTTTTTAGTATTTAACCACATTACTTAGACCCTACAGGCCTACACCTTCTGTGGTCATTAGCATAGCTAATCATTATCTACAGTAACATAAATATTGTGGGTTTGCTTCCCTGTTATCCAAAAGCCTGGCTGCTCTGCTCTACTCCAGCTGGGTTGTGTTTTGGGAGCAGTCTGTTTTGTTTTGTTGCCTGGTCAGTCACGCGATCAGTGGAGCTTAATTTACAGTGGACTTTGTATGGGTTTCATATGAAGACTGACTGTTAGGCTTTTCATTAACCTGCCTCAGATCTGTGGACATATTGTACAATGATGTGCCAAATGGAGAATGGGGTGAAGAGAGAGAGAGAGAGAATATAATATCAGTCATAAACGTTTACAGTATGACTTGTTTATGACACGTTCATGACCATGTCATGTCACTCTTATGTCGATACTGTCAAGTAAAGTGTAACCTAAAGTTCTGTAGCACAGGTATAGTCACGCAAAAGATTGTGCAAACACCCGTAGGTTGTAATACATTTTCTTTCCAAGTGCACACACGTAATGGCAAGCCAGAGGAGCATTTCTCTGAGTTGGATCAGAATTGAAGACTCTTCCTCTAAGTGTCTGTGTTATGTTATGCTGTGTGTTTTAATATGCATGCTGCAAGCTGCAGAGGCGTTATGAGAGGTCCTCTGTTCAGGAGGCCAGTCTCCACACAGTGGCCTGCGAGATCTCAGAGGAATGTTAGTAATTAGCTCTGTAATCACTGGCTTTGGGAAATCGGCAAAACCACACAGCTGATCTCTGTGTGCTGTGTGAAAAGGGGTCTGCCTGTAGTATAAAATGGCCCAAATGTGTGTGTGTGTGTGTGTGTGTGTGTGTGTGTGTGTGTGTGTGTGTGTGTGTGTGTGTAAGTGTGTGTGTGTGTGTGTGTGTGTGAAAGTGGCATTTGTGTGTGGTTAGTTTCTGGTAGACCTTTGTATGGTTTTGCTTTGCCCTGTACAGTAATCAGTCAAAGCTCAGTGACCCCTCGGCTTTGGCAATGGCCCTGAATTCAACACACACACACACACACACACACACACAGACACACACACACACACAGTCAAGTGTCAAGCACCAAACTAAAGACGACGAGGCCTTATGCACCACCAGTATACATGGCCAAGCTTAGCCAAACGGGGAGAGCTGCGATGCATGACGGCGATTACGTAAAGCACGAGACAACCAGGGCCCCCTGAGCATGCCAGTAACTCAGACGACTTGGCGGATCTCCACTGATTAGGTGATGACAGATCCGCAGGCCTTATGGCAGCTTAAACTCATGTTTCCACTCACTACCACTTCACTAGTGAATAAATAGCGTTTTTATGGGACTGTTGCTGGTGGAGTTTGTCATAGGTTGATAATGAGGTTCAATGTTGTTGTTGTTTTTGTCAAAACTGTCATGAACTCATTTGACCATTATGCCGCATCAGGTCCAAAGGGTTTTGTTTCAAAGGGGTTTGTAACAAACTCGATCCCTGGTTAGCCTCTGTGAAGACTACGCAGGTAAATTGAAAAGAAACCAATGGCAGGCGTTTGTCTGTTTGTGTCATGGCGGAGATGAAGGGTTGACTCTCTGTCATATGACCATTACTGCACACTGCTCACTGCTCAGCGAAAGAAAATCAAAAGGCATCTACTGGTGGTTATTGTCGTTCACTGCTCAGTGTGACCATTCAGGAAGAATAACATTGTTTTTTTAGTTTGGGGGGATACTTACTGTATGTATTTGAAAAGGAAACGGTGATTTGAACGGAAAGAATGGAATCTGCCTGGAGCCTGTGGCGGCGTTATCACAAAGGACACATTGTGCTCCGTCAGAGCGCACTGGGTCCCAGCAGGTGGAGTTTTGCAGAGACCCCTCAGCCCCACGCCGACCCGGCGCATTCCTCCCATTCTCTCACCTATCGGTTGCATAACAGAGCACAACACAACACCACGCAGATCCTGCCTTACTGCACAACATATGGCCCCTAATGGTTTATATCGGTTTGCTCTCTCTCTCTCTCTCTCTCTTAAATCTTTCCATGTGTGAGGAGGAGGAGGATGAGGAGGAGGAGGGGGAGGTGGAGGATGAGGAGGAGTAGGAAGAGGAGGAGGTGGAGGAAGAGGAGGAGAAAGTGGAGGTAAGAGGTGGAGGAGGAGGTGGAAGTAAGAGGAGGCACTGGAATGTGAGGCAGATGTCTTCCATAAAGGTGTGATGTCATTACAAAGCCTTGAAGAGCACAGGAGTGTCTGACCACTCTCGGGCTCCAGGAAGTGAGCCCCCCCCCCCCACCCCCCCACTGCACCCTCACACCCACCCACTGCACCCTCACACCCACCCACTGTACCCTCTCACATGGAGGGTTTGTTGTGATTGCAGATTGCATGGAGTTCACAGAGAGTGAGTGTATGGTGCACAGAAAGAGTATCAGGAGCAGGCATGCCGACTATCAACATGACACACACTTCATTACTTCAACTGATGTGCAGGTTGGCGCCTTGCATGGAGTGTGTGTGTGTGAATGAGTGAATGTGAGGCATTACTCTTTAAAGCACTTTGAGTGCTCAGAGAAGTAGAACAGTGCTATTTAACTGTTGACTCTCTACAGTGAGGTCTCTTCAGATTCTCATGCATCTTTAAATAATGACCACTGATCAATACGAAAGATTTTAGAAAAACAGTGCAGTGGAGTTTTTTATATTTATATACTTATATTACTTTTTCTGTGGTAAGTGCATGTTGTGTGTGATGTCTGTATGCTACTGATACCTTGAATTTCCCCTTGGGGATCAATAAAGTATCTATCTATCTCTATGCACTACTTTACTGTGGCTTACCTGTGTCAGTAGGATACTTTGGATAAAAACAAATGCTAAATGACGAAATGTAGCAACAAGAACAACAAAACATGAACCAGACCCTATTCTGAGCATCAGTCAAGGATTACTGGAACTAAAAGAACAGGTTGATGACTGACAAAAGGCGCAGGTGTAATGCATGAATGAGCAATTTTCTGCACTTTGCAATACAAAACGGACTATCATGTCATCTACACCCCCATACACAACAGCAATCATGTCATATTCACTCCAGCATCACCATGACAACACAGCACACACATCCTTCGCTGGGAACTGTTTTATCCCCCCCTGGCCTTCCACCACCCACCCAGCGCTTGGAAGGGTCCAGCTCCCTTTTCTTTTCACAAGCCGTGAAGCACACTGACAAGCACGGCTTATTCATCCTTCGGCAGCTCCCAAGCGAGTGGACAGTCTACACCGTACAAGCCACACTGCCCTTCGTCCAGGCGGGGGTGGCGGGGGGGGGTCAGACGGACGGACAAAAGCTGTGCTATTTTCCTTGGTGTCTTCCCAGCGTGGTTATTGTCTCGGCGAAAGGAGCCCGTAAAATGGGCAGAGGAGTGGAAACAGAAACAATCGTTTGTTTCAGACCTTTTAACCTGAGCCGAGGAGGAATGGGAGGGAGGGGGTGGGGGGTGTTAGCGAGGGTGCAGGTGGGTGGGGGGGCCATAGGGGATGGTGGGGGGGGGGGGGTGGGATCAAGGGGGGCTGGCCAGTCCCAGGGCCAAGAACCACAGATGAGCAGCTCGGACAAAAAGCCTGGTGTCGTATGAAACTTGGGAGGCTCTTTGTCCTGGGCCCTGGACAGCGCAAGATAAACAGTGCGCTTTTTGCGAAGCCAGCAAGTGGTTGCATTGAATGATGGGACAAAAGACTGATGCTCCTCACCACAATCCCCACCCATGCGTGTGTGTGTGTGTGTGTGTGTCTGTGTGTATGTGTGTGTGTGCATGTGTGTGTGTGTGTGTGTGTGTGTGTGTGTCTGTGTGTATGTGTGTGTGTGCATGTATGTGTGTGTGTGTGTGTGTGTCCTGTATCGGGCTAGGCCATCTTGCTGTGCCAATGTGTGCTCTTCACTGAGGTGTACGTATACACCAGGCCTCCGGGCCGAGCCAGCCTGGTCCATGAGAAGGAGCTTATTCATCTAACCCCCAACACACACACACACACACACACACACACATACATGCACACACACACATACACACAGACACACACACACACACATACACGCACACACACACACACATGTGCATGCACGCATATACACAAACACACACACACGCATGCACACACACGCACACACACTCACACATACACACACACAAACACACACATGTATGCACGCACATACACAAACACACACACACACATGCATGCACACACTCACACACAAACACATAGACACACACACACACACACACAAACACATAGACACACACACACACACACACAAACACATAGACACACACACACACACACACTGGCTTCCCAGCAGAAGAGTACACTCTGCGCTGAAGGGCTCCAGTTTCTGTGGCTCCTTTGTCTCACTGAGCTTAGTGTGGACACGAAATGGGGCTGCAGGCAACCCAAAACCATCCCTCACATAACACACAGACACACACACACACACACATATACACACACACGCGCACACACACACACACATGCACACACACACACGCACACACACATATACACACACACGCACACACAGACACACACACACACACACATACACACGCACACACACACACACACACACACACACACATATACACACACACGCACACACACACGCACACACACACACACACATGCACACACACACACACACACACAGAAAGGGCATGAGATTCTCCTGGGACTCAAGCACCCACTTTAGCCCACTGTTTTGAACTCACAAGTGAGGCTCGTGTTCCTCCTTTTAAGAAATATCACCATGACAACTACTACTACTACTACTGTTACAATGTGAAATAAGAAATAAATGAACAAAAATAATCACTATTCTTCAGCTCACTTTTCAGTTCATTGGGGCACTCAGTACTTAAAATAACATTCAAAACAGCCAGTGACATAAAGAGTATTTGAATGTTTCAGTGACAAACGACTGCAGAGTCTCTCTTCCAGGACCCAGGGAAACTGAATCAGTGGTGCTGTAACCAGAGCTGCATACCTGTTGCTGTCTTGGCTCAGCACGGTGGCATTGGGAGAGACTATCTGTGTGCCGGGAAGGTTGCTGGGCGGGAGCTGTTGGACTGCCAAAGTTCATAAGCTCCTTTTTTTTCACCGATACACAAACCTCAAGATTGTGTTGCTCTCTGTTGCCTCTATGAAAAGATTGCTACCACTTGGGTGGCACAGGGGGTAGTTCAGATTTGGGGGCGAAAAAAAAAAAAAAAACGCTGAAAGAGATATGTATACTGTCCATATATATCTGAATTTCATCTGCTATAAATGAGCTTCAAAGACAGCCCGCCTGTGTGGCTCCACCGGCATGGTATCTAAGACACGGAGTGGGTGGAGGGCAAATATGTGGTGGCAGAAAGGCATCTGTCAGCTGTGTGTGTGTGTGTGTGTGTGTGTGTGTGTCCGTCCGTCCGTGTGTCTGTGTGTGTGTGTCCGTGTCTGTGTGTGTGTGTGTGTGTGTGCCCACGTCGGTAGCAGCTAACTGATGGCCTCTTCATCGTTCCTCAGGTTCCTCCCAAGACCTCTTCCAAGAGCCGGGGCGGCCAAATGGTGGCCGGTTACACAACCAGAAGGAAGGAGGAGGTAGAGGAGAAGAAATGGCAGGCGATCCATCTCCGACACAGCCAGCGTGTGGTGGGGTGTTTTGGGAAGACCTCTTTGTTTTTTAAACCTCAGGACCCACCTCTATACACTTGGAAGTACTATAACCTGACAGATGTGGAAGGGCTTACGTAACAACCTCGGTGTAGATTTCAAGGATGTTGGTGGCACGGTTACGTTTCGGAGAAGACAAATGGACAGCAACCGGGTAGAACAAGAAGCAACAGCTGCATAGACAATTGGCTGCATATATAAGTATAAGTATAAGTATAAGTATATATACTCTTTTGATCCCGTGAGGGAAATTTGGTCTCTGCATTTATCCCAATCCGTGAATTAGTGAAACACACTGCACACAGTGAACACACAGTGAGGTGAAGCACACACTAATCCTGGCGCAGTGAGCTGCCTGCAACAACAGCGGCGCTTGGGGAGCAGTGAGGGGTTAGGTGCCTTGCTCAAGGGCACTTCAGCCGTGGCCTACTGGTCGGGGTTCAAACCGGCAGCCCTCCGGTTACAAGTCCGAAGCGCTAACCAGTAGGCCACGGCTGCCCTCACAAATTCACAAATACAGCTGCACTCACAAATACAGATTGTGAACTTTCAATATTCTATCAGAGGTGCTTAGAAAACCAATAGGCAGCTGCTACACTACCCCCTCAATATTTCTCAGGGGTGTGATTCTTCCGTTTTTTTCGACTTGAAAATGAGACCCACGCAATTCGTATAGATCCGCTGAGTTTTTTTTTTTTTTGGGGGGGGGTGTCTATCGGTCAGAGGTAGGCTATATTTCTGTATAACATAGGCCATTGTTATGTAGGCTATAACAGGTCGCTGACAATGACGATGGGTTTTGTGCTTCACATCTTTCCGAATATCACGCCGCAAGTAGGCTAGTGTATTCCGTTTACTAGTGGATTTTATTGAAAGTGAAAGTAGACGGGTTGATCAGCTGCTTCTGAAGAATGCTTGATTCAAGTGTATGTGGCGAACTAGTTTCTCAGCAGAAGCCATGAAACGGTAAAGGTCAACAAATTGATTTAAAAAGACATCATGTATGAAGTTGTTTTTTTTCTCGTTTTGGCTTTGTGTCGGGTTCGCTGTCAGGATTTTCCGATAATGAATCTCGTGATGCTGATATTGAATTTTAATTTCTGCGCGTGTAAGCTGCTTGAAGTTAGCGGTGACAGACTAGCCTAACCTTGCAGGTTTTCATAGTTTTAACCACAAAGCCTGTCTAGGCCTACTACATTGTTTAGTTAACACCTTGTCATTTCGCGTTTGTCCAGCCGTTCACCTCCGTGAACCTTGCGCCCCGTCTAAAACATATTTCGGGATGCCATATCTCACCATGAGAAAACGTAACGTTATGGTGACAGTGCCAAGAGATCAAAGCTTTGGCATGCTTAGTAAACATTGGTCTTGCACATAATATTGAGCTGAATTTTTAGTGGAAATAGCCTAGGTCTACTGTAGCATTGTGCTGCTGATAGATAAAAAGTCGCCTATTTAAAAGCGCATTCCGCATTTTAACCCTAGCGCTCCATTTAGTGTGTGCGCTTGTAAAACTAGTGTTGTAGCCGCTTAGCCTACACAATCCTGGCGCAGTAGCTTAAAACAGTAAGAGCCTACCATTTATTTTAGGAGGAGATATGTAGGACTTACAGTGTTACTTTGGGAAGAGAGGAATCGATGTAATTTGATTCTCTTTCGAACTGAAATATCAACAACCTTCAAGTTGCAAATCAGCATCAATATCAGTAGGCCTATCACATGATTCACTATTTTGTACATAGGCCCAGAGGACTGTTAGGGGCAGGCTATATATTATCATCAAGTAGGATAGTAAATAATTTAGTCAACATTTTAACTCAATGTTGTTATAATCGTTGTAATTGTTATAAACAAAACATGTTATAAATTGAAAAAAATCCATGGTTCTGCGTCACTGTTGGAAAAATAATCATGATGGCCTATATATTTCAGCCATATTTGGTTTAGTCTTGTGTAGGCCTAGGCTACTTTGCTCTATTATAAATTTGTTGCTATAATGTTTGAAATATATGTATCTCAATGTATCAATACTTCCCATAAAAGTCATCAGATGTCATCATTTAAGGGGTTATTTTTCAAAATTTTTGCCCCCCGACCCCCCTAGTATTTGGCCCAAACATATTTTCTTTAAGGCCCTTTTCTAGTGCCACCCCTGCATAGGATTTTCCTCATGAATTTTATGAAGTGCAGGTGATGTAAATATATACGGTAGTCAACACTATAGTACACTAAAGTACTCAAACCATCGGGGGGGGGTCACTCCGTGCTACGTATATTTTCCTTTTTTTTATTTTATCTTTGCCAATCACACCCCTGATTTCTGTGCAGTTTCCTGTTTTTTGCAGCATTTATGTCTCCATGTGTTTAAAAATCTCATAAAAGAAAAGAGGAGAATATGACAAATGTACAGTAACCCATATTAGTCTCCAGCTGTCAGACAACAATGTGGGTTCTCTGTAGACACCTGGACCTCCTTTTGTCCAGAGAGAGCTAAAGAGGGACTATAGGGACATATTACTGTCATGGGCTATTACTCATACTTACATTACATTGCTTAACGGCACATACTCCCTGACCTGTGTTCTCTTGTTGTTCATTGTGATGGGGGACAGTTAGAGCGCTGATCATTTGTCACAATAGCACCATGGAGACGGTTACCGATGTTGTATATTTGTGCAGGTAGAAGTGAAAAAGAGAAACGAAAAGGTGGAGGGGGGGTGGGGGGGATAAAAAGGCTTACGTGGTGGTTGTAGGAAAGAACGAGGACAGAGCGCCGGTATCACACCACCACCTGACATATCACACCTCCTCGAGGACGGTTCTGCGGTTGTCAGTGGGAGCCCCTGAAAGCCACAGACTTCCTCTCGAGGGGGAACAGAACCGTTCCGGCCGAGTCAATCATCCCACTTGGTCTTGTTTGAACAGATTGGATGTTTGTCAAAAGCTTTTTGGAGGGCGAGATGTGCCGCAGTGACGTTTTTATAACCAAAATCCCAGCCAAGTGGAGGATCCCACTCGTAAGCATATTTGTGTTTTTGCTGTTTTTTCGTTGGGCATGACATACACAGCTGCCTGCTGCTTGCGTGAGAGCATAGTCAACTAGACAACAGACAGCCACGACCTGTCATGGAGAACCACACGAAAACTTAAGTTGCAACCGATGCTCTGCCCATCTCAAGGAACAAGGAACAAAACAGAACCTCACTGTTTCCCATCATGCATAGAGAAATATACCAGCTCTGATGTCACCAGTGTTCCATTCCATCAGTCTCTGAGCCATGGCCTTTAAAGCAACATAATATAGTTTTTTGCCATAAAATAATGGTTTTCAAATCACACTAACTTACAATGCTGTGTATGGATTCTCTTACATTGCCTCATTCGCAGAGGCGCACCTTGTAAATAGGCAAGGCAGGCAACTGATTGACATGGAAAGTGATTTTGCGTGCTCCTGTCCTGTTGTGCAAACAGAGCATCTGTGCATGTATGCTATAGACTTATAAACAGAGGATCTGTGTTCAAAAGAGTTCAAAGAATCCGTATAGCCTACATATTTAGGCTACTGTTGTAAACGTCAATCGAGGGTGCCAAGTGATGATGGATCAACATCGATCGGAGTTTGGCATTGACTCAATGAAGTTATGGTAGGCTAATGTTAATTGGCAGAAAGATTGAACATGGTTTGCTACATCTATATGACAGTAAACTTAAGCTAGCTAGCAACAGTTACAAGTAGCAAGTAGTTAAGCAAGGAGATGTTAACGTTATGTTGCGTCAATTGCAATGGATATTGCTTTAAAGTAAGCTTGGCCTTCAAATACTGTCAAATAGCTTGGCCTTCAAATACAAATCAAATACTGTCAGCCTCTGCTTTAAGCGTATAGCTTATAGCTTTAGCTTTCCAAAAACGGGAGATTTTTTTTGGCGGGGGGGTCAGTGTTTATACCGGATCTGTGTTTGCATATTTAATACGTTTCATACACGTGTTTCAACACTGCATTTCGGTCGTTGCTTTTACCTTACCATTACCTTACGCATGCCAGTTATGTATCCGCCAGCTGCCTGCCTGCAGTCTACTTCCAAAACTCCAAAGCTGCTTGCTGTCAGATTTGGTTCCGAGGGCACAAGTTCAGTGTATTAACTCAATAACAGTTTATGTGATGTGTTAATAAATTAAATTCCCAACAATTTCACAACAGCTAGTTCTGGAATAGGCCATTCAACTAGCCCGCTTGCTTACGACCAGACGCAGGCTGCGCAGTCGGCACCCGCTTGCTTATTTGGGTTTTGGGTTGCCCAAACAAAATGCCTTTTAGCCTATCACAAAACGGCTAAACAAAATTGAAACTAAGTGATTGTGTATGTGTAGGGTGTATTTCATACACAATCTGGCAACCTGAATGGATCAATGATTTTAAAATGAAGTTTGATGGCCATGCAGGAGAGAAATAGCAAAACGGGAGGGTGCTGGGAGATGACCTTGAAATACGGGAGAAACCCGGGAAAACAGGTATGAGCTAACGGTATGGATATAGGCACTGCTATCAGAGCAAGGCGTTAGAGATGGCGCATGACGTGCAGTGATGCCTCATGGCCTACCCGTATTCAAAAAAAAAAAAAAAAACGCCAGATTTAAGTGCCACCGAAATGAGGCACCGAAATCCACATTGTTATTCGATGTGGTTACTACCGTTTGCGTCGGCACCGGTGCCATATTAGAACCGTGTTTCGGTGCCCAACCCTATGTATTTGGCATGCATTACAACGGATCATAACTTTAAAAAAAAATGCATGCAAACTAAATAAACTCAATTTAATTCGCAATAATGTCACATTCGCAATAATACCCACTGACAATGGTGAGCCAGATACCTCAAAGAAAAATAAGGGATCATTCAATACGAAATATGACGAGTCATATTTAAAATATGGTTTCGCAGAGACCGGTGACTCGCATGCACCAAGTCCTTTATGCGTGGTATTTGGCGATAAGTTGTCAAACGAAGCAATGAATCATCAAAGCTAATTCGACATCTAGAGTCCAAGCATCCTACACTTAAAGACAAACCCCTTGATTTCTTTGAGCGTAAGAAACACAAGCAAGAAGGACAAAAAACTAGTGCGTAAAGCAACCACATTGGTGAACGTGGCTGCGCTAAAAGCATCATAGTGGCTAGTCGGATTGCTAAATCTAAGAAGCCCTTTACTATTGGGGAAGAGTTCATTCTTCCTGCTGGTAAAGGCATGTGCAATGAACTCTTTGGGGAGGCTGCAGCTAAAAAAATAGCTCAGGAACCGCTTTCTGCAAGCACTGTCCATAGGCGAATTGATGATATGTCAGAGGATATTGAGGCACAGTTGTTAGAGAGGGTGAATGGGTCACCGTGGTACGCTATCCAAGTTGGTTGGTTGCAGGTCACTGGCCAGAGTGTTTGAGTTGCGAGAGCCGCTGCAGAGATTTCCTACAGAAAAAAAGTCACCGTTAGCTGCATATTTTAGTGATGAGGGCTGGGTGTCAAAACTCGCTTTCCTGTGTGACATATTCGGGTTGCTTAGTGACCTCAACCTGTCACTGCAGGGGAGAATGACGACTGTCTTTAAACTGGCAGATAAAGTCGCTGCATTTAAAGCCAAGCTTGATTTGTGGGTACGACGAGTGGATCGGGGTGTATTTGATATGTTCCAAACAGTAGTGGGGGTTTTGGGAGAGACTGAGGCAGGGCCCTTTCTCTCGCAGCTGGTGCGCGATCACCTTGTTGCGCTTTCAAATGAGTTTGAGCGTTACTTCCCATCCTCCAAAGATCCACGGCAAACCAATGAGTGGGTCCGCAACCCATGTCAATATCCCGAATAGTCCTAACTTGCCAGCGCAGGAGGAAGAGCAGTTGATCGAAATTGCAAATGACGGTGGTCTTAAGAGTGTGTAGGCTATGAGGAAACCTCATATTACGGAGCCCCGTATATGTCATGGGGAAAAAAAAAATAGCAAAAAAAAAATAGCACGAAATAGCAATTCGTTCCCACAAAATAATAAGTTGTGGCCACAAAATAGCAATTCGTTCCCACAAACTACTAATTTGTGCCCACGAAATATTAATTAGTTCCCACGAAATAGTAATTTGTGGCCACAAAATATGTATAGTCTAACGTGCACTGGACAGCTGGGTGAGCAAATCGAGCGCCAGCTGTAGAAGCCTGTCGTGTCTTTTCTCATCACTCCCCACCAGCTCTCAATTCTCTGGGTTGCAGTAGGGTACAACCGGGACGATTGAAACGGGGGACGAATGAAACATTCCGGTTTTCTCCAAGTGCAACGATGATAGACAGACATCATTTGGACAAAACATAGAGCATATTAACCTCCGTTGCTCAGCCAAATAACATCCTGTTACGTCCTGTTATCACGGAGTTACAGGCGATAAACGATTTCTGATGGTCACAAGTTTACTTCATTAGCGGTTTATTTTTTTTGATTATTAAAGAGTGTTTTTCATTTAAAGGTTTGACTTCATGCTTATTCAGTAGAGCATTTAGTGCTCTCCCCAATCCCAGACGTTCACATTGCATGTTTGTTTGTAATGGATGCAAAACAGCCTAAAATGCTAATTTTTTTCCGACCAGGCAGTAAACCCCATTTATTCTAAGTCAATGCACACGTATCTGTGTTTATACTATATTTTATGCAGGTGAGACATGAAAAAACAGTTTTAGAAAGATGCAAATATATTTGGGGCTATCAGGTAGGGGGTCGAGTTTTGCTATGGAGACTGACGGCCTGTGGGTCATGAAGGGCACTTATTTGGATGTGTGGTGGCTTTAACCACATAAAAACAGATTGAAATAACATTTTGTACTATAGAAACATTACATAATTCGAAACATGCATTATTCTAGCTATATTAATGGCATAGTGCATGCTATTTCCATAACCTCGAAATACGCGCATCACCATGACGGCAATGAGTTGTTAACAGACATGAACCAAGACATATAGCCCAGCAGCAATCTATCTAAAATAACACATACTTGAAGTACCATTCATGGTATGTTGTCAAATATTGAAGTTGTGGGAAGTTTACATAATTTAAGCTGTATGTTTCATTCGTCCCCCATGCTGTTTCATTTGTCCCAGCCAAGAGGGATGAATGAACTATAACGCACGTTCGACTTCTCCTTAAATAACTCTTGAACGGTTTTGTTCAGAGCTGTAAATGCAACTGTATTTGACAGAGGACAGATGTAGGTTGCTAGTGACAAAATATTAACTTTCAGTGTTTTACAATGTCTTTGTAAATTACGTTTCATTAAAAAGTGTTTCATTTGTCCCGGTTCTCCATCAGCATCGGCGTTGCTCCTGACCGTCCATCTATCTCGGCACAGGTCCTCGGGTCAGCGCACCTCTGCGACGCGACGTTTTACAAAAGATAGAAGCAGAGAGGGTTAAAGCGGATCTTTAATAGAAGTGCCCGAGATATGATTTCATCAGCACGCGGCGTATGCAAATAATAACAAAGAAATGGAACAGTGATGGGTGTGTGGGTAGAAGGCGTGAGATGAGATGAGGATGGGGAAAAAGTGAGAGTGAGGAGGGGGGGGGGGGTGAAGATTCACCTCCAGCTATCTGATGCATGTTTTAATGGAAATGTTCACGGCCGCCTTATAAAAAAACGCACCTACGCCGGTGCAGCGACCTGGCTCTTAATAGTCTGTGGAGATGCCTCTCGATAATAATGAATCCCTCCAATGTCAGGCTTTTCAAAATGTCTTTGTATTTAATTCCCAGCCTAAAATAGCACTCTACCATATTGTAGCGATCTCACCCTCAGACAAGATTCACCTTTGGCCAGGACGGCCATTTATTGGAACAGGAAGACTCATACGTACACAGACAACTACATAGGGCAACACAGGGGTAGTCTCAGCCGCACATGTAACACACAACAAGGGTTTACCACACACATCAACACGAGGACAAACACATGAGGTACAACTAAAGAGACTAACACGCTAACAAATACACAACATGCTAAACGTAACTACAACTATTATAACCGACATTACACATTCTAGCATTCACTCGTACTGCATTCTGGGAGACACTCATTCAACGTTAAACATGTACATCCACCGACGCTACAATACTATCCCTGTCCATTGTGTGACAGCGACTGTTCCTGTTTGAGGAGTTGCGCTTGATTTGCTCATCCAGCTGTATAGTGCACAGCCTATAGGCCTACCTATTTCGTGGCCACAAATTACTATTTTGTGGGAACAAATTAATATTTCGTGGCCACAAATTACCTATTTCGTGGGAACGAATTAATATATCGTGGCCACAAATTAGTACTTTGTGGGAACGAATTGCTATTTCGTGGCCACAACTTATTATTTTGTGGGAACGAATTGCTATTTCGTGGCCACAACTTATTATTTTTTTCCCCCATGACATATCCGGGGCTCCGTACGAGACACAGGGCTCCCACTGATTATTCGTAATACACGTTTAGTTCCCATGTTTTGTTACCATATTTTGTTAAGCATGTTCACACCGTGATAGATGTAGCTTCAAGTTGTTCAATTTTCATAGTTCATATTGTTCAATTTTTACTTCTTCAAGTTCACGTTTTTCACATTTTTAAGAGTTTGTTACCTTCACTGTTCATACATAACTGGAGCTAGTTCTTTTCAAGTAATGCATGCACTACACGGAACATGGAACCCCCGAACACCCCAAATTTCGCCAAATTTGGTTTTACTCATTTTGAGTAGGCCTAAACTGTTCGCCAAAGGCCATCATCTTGATAAAAACAAAGTAGGCTCTAATTTAGCCTAGTCTACTGTGTGACTTCAACGAGGTGATCTTTAGTTTCATTCTGCTTACAGTATCTCACTGCCACTTGCAACGCCTTTGAATGCAGTCCGCTGCCCTGTTTACCGGCAATGCTACAGCGGACTTAAACTGCCACCTTGTGGCAATAAGTTGTAATACATTTCATGCATCTGCGTGTATGACGGAAAGCGCGAATGTGCTATGTGGCCGTTTCTAAATGGGACCCACTGTAGGCTATGTGGTAACACAGCCAATATATTTTTTTCAAATGTGCTTCATAAACATACAATACTGCACTACAACAACGCAAACATCTGAATTATACTTCTCCCTTCACCCAAATAATGAAGGTGAAAGGAAGTTATTAAGCCTTGGCTATATTTAGCTATATTGGCTGTGTTATTTCTTTTTTTGTGGGATATTTATTTATATGTATATTATATATTATATGTAGACATGCACATTTGCAAAGGTGAGTTAGTATGTTGTTGTTAAAGTGGCTCTCTTTTTGATTTGATTTGCACTGCCAATGTGGCTCTTGTGTAAAAAATAGTGAGGATCACTGCTCTAGGTTATTCCATTCTATAGTGCCTGTTGCTTACAGCTGATGCTTCGGTGGCTGGATCTGATTTGACAGGTATGGCAGGACTTCCTCAGGCTCCTGTGTGAATTGCAGACCTCGAGGAGCAACCAGGAGTTTAAGCAGCGGAGCGGAGATTCACCGGGCGTGCTGTGCCCACTCCCTCCAGGAAATTAAAAGCTTGGGTCCACTTCCTTTTGACTTCCACCACGACGCCCTCTCATCTCATGCCAGCGGCCTAATGAATAGTAAACGATCAGTCCGTCTTTTCCTCATCTCCCTCTCGGAGTTTATATAAGCCGTCCACTTTTTCCACGAACTATATCGTGGACGGCTGCAGCTCACTTTTGGCTACCGTTGGGGTGGAAGAGGACATGTGGCTGAAGAGGAACACTCCTTTTCCTTTTGGGGAAATGGAGCTGCAAAACAACTGTGGGATCCTGCTGTGTTCCCCGACAATGCCGTAGGCTACAACATACATGCGTCTGTTGCTAGAGCAATGTGAACTGAAGACAAAGGATGACAGTTCACACGGCTAAAAAGTTGGGCCATTATACAGATTTCCTGTTATTTTTTCTGACTGTACATGTGTTTTATTAGGCCTATGCTGCTGGAGATGGGTTTAAGCCTGCAGTCATAAGTGAACAAACATTATAGGTTTTGCACCACTCATCACTTATTGACACCTTACACTAAAGGAATTATGGATATTGTGCATCAGATCGACAGGTCTGAATTATGCAAGAGTGGTGGAACATGACCTGATCACAATTGCACAGGATAAGCATTCAGATCTCGCTTGTCCCTAGTTAACGCTCACATGACACCAAACGTTCAATGTGCTATTTCTTGGCATTTCTACAATACAAGCTAGTTCACTGGCTGTTACTTGTTAAAAGAAATTGGAAGTCATTCCTTGCTGACTTAGGTGGCCCTGTGTGAATGTGGTCTTTAGACCATGAAAGAAAACAGCCAATGAAAATAATATGCATGTGTCCATTATAAAAGAGTGATGTAATAACATCCATTTGGCAAATGGCTGACTAAAATGTTTGGAGCATTAAAGGAATGTTCATTATGAAAAGAAAGAATAGTGGTGGAACATACTGAATACAAGAAGGATAAAAAATACCACCCTAAACACGGAGGGGCACAGACTTGTTTTGGAACATTCATTTAAGACATTCAAAATGCCTCTCAGCTTCACTTGTGCCCTTCAAAAACAATGCAGAAAACAAACAAAATCCACACGCCAAGTAGTTCAGGCAGAGTTCAAGGAGTTGACTGTGGAAAGTTGCATTTTTGCTGAGGATGTTCACAATTTGTGGCACAATCTTACGAACAAATATCTTTTTTTTAAGTAAATGTACAATCACGAAACAATAGAAGTTTTAAACGGTCATAGACAATATTCAAACAAAGAGGACTTGAATCAGAGTAAATGTACAATCATGAAACAATAGAAGACAATAAAAACCTTAAAAGTAAACTATATCCCCCTGATTGCAGTAAGAATCCGCTCCCAAATCTGCTCACAATAGTCTCATTCAAAGTAATAGAACTTGTTCTCAAGTTTAGAGAGTTCATAGGGACTGATAGCTTTCAGGACAGCTTTTAAAAACAAACATTTGACAAAATTCCCCTCATTTACAGTCTTTGCAATACCCCCACCCCTGACAATAATTAATCATCACTCTACTTATACAAATAGTAATACCTCAATTATTCACATTTGTGTGACGGCCACTGTTGTAGTCTTTCTTAACGGAGAAGTTCTGAGTTTTTTCATCATAGATCTCAGTTTGTCGAGGTCACCGAATACTGTCGATGCGATAAGAAACATACAAAATCGGTGCTACCTACTAGTTCAAGTTAGTAAGGCTACAATGCTTCTTTTTGTATGGAGTTGACACTACTCAGTGACCCTGACAAACTGAGATCTATGTGAAAAAAATCCGGACTTTTTTAAGTCAAAATGTTTATGTCATGATTATGGAGGTTGTCTTTATCCTCAAATATGGACAACTCTGTATAAGGCCCTTAAACAAAGTCTAAAGGTTAAAAACAGCTGACTTAAATCTGTGAAAGCCTATTTGCTAATTCATTGGTGGGACAGTGCAATGCTCCCATTTTCCCAATGTGCTACAAGATAGCTTCATTTCAAAGCAAGATAGCTCTATTTCATGAGACACTTGTCTTGTTGCCTGACTGACGTTGCCTGTCATTTAAATTAGGCCCCTGTGTGTTATCATAACATATCTGCACTCATTATGCTGGACAGCACAGTAGGAGATTCCCCTGGTGGTCGTTTCAGTTTTTGAAGCCCCTCAGAATAACCCCAGAACATGAACAAATATATATATATATATATATATATATATATAAAGTTAGCCGGCCAGATGCCTGTAAAATTACAGCTTTTATTCTGTGATGTTATTCTAAGCTTTATTAAGTCTTTGGAGAACCACAGAGTGAGATAACCACAGCTATTACTGTAACCGATTCCCATGTGGAGGGTCCTTCACATGGGAGAGTGTGGTGGTGAGCATGGATGTGGAGACACAGAAATGGGTTTGGCAATGAACATTTCTGTATGGCACTGGGAAGGTGGGGAATTGATGTGTGTCTGTGTGTGCTGCATATATCTGACTCTCTGTGTGTGTGTGTGTGTGTGTGTGTGTGTGTGTCTGGTCTATGTGTATTTACAGCGTGGCTGTGTGCAAGTTCACAATGTGAGGGTGTCTCTTTGTGTGTACTGTAATGGGACTGTGTACACTTTTGTGTCCGTGTTTACAGTGCATCTATGTTTATTTACACAGTGTGCCGTTGTGTTTGTTTGTCTCAGTACCTCCTCCGGAAAGAGTTCACTTAAGACACAAAGCTCTTCCCTAATTACCTACAGTACAAAGTTGTCCCAAAACAACCTGTTTCCCTAAACACACTCAGAAGCTAATCACCCAGAGTGTCCTTTGTTCTGTTTGTCCCTCTTGTGCCTCCCTAACCAGCGCTGGTGATAATCTCGTCTTTGGCTCCAGTCATCAGACTGCTCCGTAATTTGCGACCATCTAGATAATGCACGCGGAAATAGTTAAGTTCCTTTGGGGCTCCGTCTGTTATTAGTATCCTCTGTGACACCTCCTGTAGCTGTGCGTGTTTGTAGCGAAGCGTATCATGAAACCAGCCTCAAACCACTTCAATTAAAGAACTGATGCATATCTCTGCAATTCAAGCCCATTAAACAATTTGATGGTTAATTCACCCTAAAAGAGGGTATGATATTACAGTGGGGATCCATGGTGAATGTCAAAGTCTTTTTTATTATCTTTCTGTCTTTCAGGCCTTTTCATCCAAGTGGCATGCTTTTAAGGCCTTTGAGGCTTATCACAGTGAGAAATACAAAGAGAGATAGAGAAAGAGAGAGAGAAAGAACTAGAGGGAGAGAGAGAGAGAGAGAAAGGGAGAGAGGGAGATTGATTTGTTCAATGCAAGAAACAATCTGATGAGACTTCCATTTGCACAAGACCAGAATACAGAATTAGAGATCTCCTCAGTGGGTTCCCACCCCATCATCATTACCTTGTATAAGAGCTCACAATGGGCCCTCTCATGGACGAGCCATCACCCTAGAGCTCGTTCGTGTGCTCTTTAGGGTCTCATCCCTCAGACCTATTGGCCATCTCTGGCTCTCCTCTATGCTGTGCGCTTTAATATCGGCTTGTTTACTCAGGGTAAGTGAGAAGCAGTGGCAACGTCTGCCAGAAGACCTCCTTAAGTCTCCTGCATGAGGGGCAAGATAAACAGATGGGTCGCAGGGAGTTAGCGGCTGCTTGTGTGTGTGTGTGTGTGTGTGTGTTTGTGTGTGTGTGTGTGTGTGTGTGTGTGTGTGTGTGTGTGTGTGTGTGTATTCAAGGAGGTGGGTTTGCCAGAGAACCCCTTTAAATCTCTCGCATGTGGGGCTGGATAAACAGATGAACTGAGGAGTCAGGGGCTGCTGGTGTCGGTGTGTGTGTGTGTGTGTGTGAAGTAGGATTGGCTGGTTCCTCACAAGCCTCCTGCATGGAGGGGGTCGTTGGATCAAGTGCAAAGTGGAGTCCCTGGTGTTACATTCCTCATGTCCTCCAGAAGGAGTGTGTGTGTGTGTGTGTGTGTGCGTGCGCCTGTGCAGGTACGGCTGTGTGTGAATGGGGTGGGAGAATGTCTGTGGATGTTGAGTGGAAGGCTGGATGTATTTATGTAGAGGACAGTTCCTCTACATGTTTGTGTGTTTATATATACAGTATGTTCACCTGCTGTGATGCAAGTGTGGAATGTTTATGTGTATACCTCTCAACAGTAACATACGCTTTGATGTATCTATGCATGTGTCTTCTTTGTTTGGTAAAACTGTGAACCTTGCGTACTTCAGCCAGTTCACCTTGGGACTGAATCTTAGCCTTCAGTGTTAGCTGATTTAGGTTTCAGCTTGTACAGAACCTGTTGGGCACACAGAAGCTTTTGATTGCAAAAAAAGCCACTTTGGTTTAGCACTAAAAGCTCTTTGGTTAAACCCTAGAGCTCCATTGGCATGCTACTGGCATAAGCCTTGCCTTAAGTTGGCATGCTACTGGCATACGCCAAGTGCCTTAAAGGAACACGCCAACATTTACCATTATGTACCCTTCTTGCTTATGGGTAAGTATCATGGGTAAGTATCATGGGTATGTATCATGGGTATATATTAGAGGTGTGAATCTCTCATGTAAAAGACGATACGATTCACATCTAGATACATGGGCACGATTCGATACAAGAAAAGATACATGTTTATAAAAAACGATTCAGTACGATTCGATGCGATGCGATTCGATGCAATTCGATGCAGTTCAAGAATGGAAAGCTGTATCATGGGTATATATCATGGGTATGTATCATGGGTATACTGTATACTGGGTATGTGTCATGGATATGTATCATGGGTATGTATCATGGGTATGTATCATGGGTATGTATCATGGGTATGTATCATGGATATGTGTCATGGGTATGTATCATGGGTATGTATCATGGGTATGTATCATGGGTATACTGTATACTGGGTATGTGTCATGGGTATGTATCATGGGTATGTGTCATGGGTATGTATCATGGGTATGTATCATGGGTATACTGTATACTGGGTATGTATCATGGGTATGTATCATGGGTATGTGTCATGGGTATGTATCATGGGTATGTATCATGGGTATACTGTATACTGGGTATGTGTCATGGGTATGTATCATGGGTATGTATCATGGGTATGTATCATGGGTATGTGTCATGGGTATGTGTCATGGGTATGTATCATGGGTATGTATCATGGGTATGTATCATGGGTATGTATCATGGATATGTATCATGGGTATGTATCATGGGTATACTGTATACTGGGTATGTATCATGGATATGTATCATGGATATGTATCATGGGTATGTATCATGGGTATGTATCATGGGTATGTGTCATGGGTATGTATCATGGGTATGTATCATGGGTATGTATCATGGGTATGTATCGTCTTATCTAACTCTGGAGGAGATGGTGAATAAGGTAATTTCCCAAATGTTGGTGAGTTCCTTAACTGTACAGAGTCCTTTGTTCTGATAGATCAAGTTGTTATAGTGTGCCCTTATGATATAAACAAGGCTATGAGGGGCACGCAGTAATGGAAAGCAGCCGAGTGAAACAAACAGAGAGGCTTTAAGAGACTTTACATCTGTTTATTGTTCCGAAGTATGTACCAAAATAATTGCCATGGATAAAAATAACATTTCGCATTGTACAACTAAGTAAAAATGTTTACAGACAAGCAACACTAATTGTACAAAAAAAATAACAAAAAGAGAACAAAAAATAAAAGTAAAAACAATAAAGAACAGAACATCCTCACGTCAGTGTGCAAACCGTTTATACAGACGGAGACGCCTCCAGAGAAGGCTTTCCCCGATAAATTATTTAAATAGCATTTATCTACACACACACACACACACACACACACACACACACACAGATACACACACATGACATGACTTAAAACAGAAAAAAAGACCAACAGAACAATAACTTATTCTTATAAAAGTACTAGACACTGGAAGTACTGGCAAAAGAATCGATTAAAAAAACTCTCCCGTTGTGTTTTTTCCTAATTACGGTGCAGAGGGAGGAGAAGGAAGGGTAAAGAAGGGCTGTTTCATTCCCAAAGATAAAAATTGTCGTACTATTTACAGCCTGTGCTACAGTAGCAATAGGAAGTTTTACCAAATTGTGTTTCTTCGAGAAAAAAAAAAAGAAAAATACTAGGAATTCTTTTTTCATCTGATCGAATTGTACAACAGCTATGAGGTAATATTTGTACATCAAAAGATATATTTCCTTTATCTCTCTCTATAGAAAAGGCACACAGGTCATTCTTACTGTGTGGAAGGCACTTCCTGGAGAGTTGTGAAATCTATTGACCCCAGAGAGGAAGGAAGAGATGGAAGGCAATGGACTCTGTACAGGGCTGTGTAGGTTTCAACCTGCATTCTACTCAAGAGAGCTCTCCTAGTTTGGATCAAAATAAATAGGGGGAAATGTACATCAGTTAAATAATAACATTTTAAATGTCTCAACGACATAGAGGGAAGCTTCACTGAAACATCTTGGTGGACAAATTTTGTCCCACTGCACTTTTTGGTCTTAGTCCATCAATCTTTTTAATGGGCCGTTGTCATTAGGGCAGACTCATCTTATCAGAATCAAACTCCCATATGGTTCTCGTTCTAAATACTCCCCGAGATAGATCCTGGTTTGTATTTTGGACTGTGATCACAAAATGGTGCTGCTGTCTAGAACTTCTCTGTCCATGCCCTCTTCTCTTCGAACTTCCTTGTAATCTTAAGATGGATGGTTTGGACAAAACTAAGATGGTGGTCCACCATCTTACCCTGAGTATTCCCTGCCCACTGGTCTCACCTAACACGATTCACTGCCAGCCACAGAATACGAGCATTGCTGTTGAACCTCAACATAGAGGCTACTTGATAAAATAAGAGTTCATTTTTCATTCAAAACTTGCATGAAAAGGCTGGACTTAAATGTTTCGTCACGATGACTTTGATATGAATGCACCATCTTTTCTACACTGACTTTGGAGTAATGTTACACACTACACATCTAAGCTCTATTTACATACTTTCAGTCTATCTAGCTGTCCAACTCTCATTCAGAGGCCCAAGCTCAATGGGCCCTACTGCTTTTTCTTCATCCTTTGAGGAAATTTGTCCTTAAAAATAAATTCGTGCCAAAATCTTCAAAAACCTTTTTTTTTTTAAAGACCTGCAGTGAGTTTGGTCAGACTCATTCTTGTAGCATCCATCCATGTGATCCAACCATCCAACTATTCATCCATCCAAAGAGAAAGAGCAAGAATAGAGGAGAGAGAGAGAGAGAGAGAGAGAGATTTAAAGGTTTTTGAAGTGCATAGTTGTCTGGAGGGATCTTTCTTCCCACACAGAGCTGAACGAGGTCTTTCAGAGAGATATAGGTCTCCCGAACAAGCAAAGCAAAGTGGAGCTGGGGAGGGATTTTTGGGGCATTTTTTTGTTTCTGCTCTACCTGCTCTTGGTGGAGGGGTCCTGGTTCTTGGCTGGCGGTCAGTTCAGCCAACCAGTCCAGTCCAGTCCAGTCCAGCCTCTGCCCCATCCCCCTTATTTTCTTTACACTGAAGCTGGCTACCCTCGCCGGGGTTAGCTCCACCAATGTGCGTGCCGCAGAATAAAGAATAATGGAAAAACAAAAACAAAAACAAATCAAACAAAAATATCCTGTCCCTGGACTTTGCTTGGAATACATGTTCACGTTTATACAGAAAGGTGCATCCCTCAACGAGCTTGCTTCCCAGGCAGTTACAAGTCTACAAGAAAAAAACACAAATAAAACAGAAATTAAGTCTTTTGATCATGTGGTTATCTACAATCTGACAAGTAAACAGGCATGTAATGAAGAAATAGTGGTAGACTCAAGGCATGTTGCTTACCTCTGCATTCATATTTGAGGTCGGAGAAATACACCATCTCTTGAGAGAAAACAAAGAGACCTAGTCTTCCACCAGCGTAAGTCCTATCGTAGATTCTTCCTGAATCGGCCATGATCTTCTTGCCTTCATACATTACAACCCTGAAATGAACACAAGCAAAGTCAGACACACATTTATTGCTTTCACATTCCTTCAGTTAACACCATTATGCAGCTATGCCCAGAAAACATCTTCAAAAGTTTGAAGTCTCAGAAATGAGGGCGATATGATCACTGGGCCTCTGTCCCCATGCTAAACAGCATCTCTGGTTTTTTAGTGCTACTTGTTTCCTCATCGTTGCCCACCTGATGTGCCCAGTCCTGGGCCTGTGTGTCAGATGCCATCTGTAAGCAGTGAAGTCCTTCCAGCCGACATTCTTAGGGTCGTGCCACAGGGTGCGCACCTGGACAGGGGAAAAGAAGACAAGAGATGGGCGGCCGTGTCAGTAGATGTCAGTAGTCATCGTCTGCTCATCAGTTCTGCTCTCCAGAAAGGCCAAAACCGATAAGGGGGGGGGGATCATTTTACCTGTCCTGGCGTGTCTCCAGTATGCCAAAGTGCATTCCTGAGGTGCTCGCCAGGGCCCGTGGTGGAGTTGACCACCTTGATGGACAGCCCCGAGTAGCCTTGGGCCTTGGTGGGCTTGTTTGACCAGTAGGTCTGTGTGATCTGCTTCCACATGACTACGTAGAAGCGCGCGCTGGACTGGTAGCCAAACACGAAGCCGGCGTAGTCATCGTCGCGCTCAGTGTTGATGAAGAAGGTGCCACTGAAGTCCACAGCGTTGAACTCGTCATAGCCTGAGAAAATGTAGAGATGTTGGTGCGTTAGAGATTTGAGCATTTGTCAGTACCTTCAGCAATGTGTCGGTATTTCAATCCAATTCTCCTGAAATGATTTTAGTGAAGGTGAACATGGAAATAGGACCAGTTGAATTCAAGTTCAATACAGTGTTAGAGAAACTGGTAGGAAGAGGAGTCTGGTAGATAAACAAGATCATTCCCATGGGGCATACATTGGACAGTGAAGGAAATCAATATCTGTGCTATAAGTCGCTTTGTGAGTGAAAGCGTCTGCTAAATGAGTAATTGTAAATGGAATTGTTTTCATGAGCATGGAGGACATAAAGTACTCACCAACAGCAATGCCAGGGTCGCAGTTGACTGTCTGTACCAGCTCTTTGCCCTGGTGGCGAACCACCCAGTTGGGGTCGATCTGGGAGGTGCCCTTGGGGTCCAGAGGCACCATCTGGAATTTCCGGAAGTCGGTCTCACTGATGTCGAAGTTCTCTGGGCAGACGTCGTAGATATCTGGCACGTTGTCTCCGTCAAAGTCATCTTTGCAAGCATCTCCACGGCCATCACCTGGTGTTTGGGAGAACGACTGTAGTTATATGATATGTCTGTAATTTAGCTAAAACGTGAACGCTATAGTACTGTATTACCATTCACAGGTTCACTTGCTTAATCAGCTTACCATCGGAGTCGAGTTGATCTGGGTTGAAAGCCAGACGGCAGTTGTCTTTGTCGTCAGGAATACCGTCGTTGTCGTCATCGTGGTCGCAGGCATCACCTTTGCCGTCTTTGTCGTGGTCTGCCTGGTTGGCATTCGGGATGTAGGGGCAGTTGTCCAGGTTGTTCTGATGACCATCCTCGTCGATGTCCTGGTTACTGTCACACTTGTCTCCCACACGGTCCGAGTCCGAGTCAAGCTATCGGAATGAAAAAAAAAAGCATGGTATTCACGTCTGCTCTATCGTAATTATATCTGTCCACTCCGATCCCATCGTCCTGCTCACTCTCCGTGTAATCAACGCCTCCCGGTATCGTGCTATTGCCTCCGCTCGCCTCTCTTTCATGTTAGTCACTTACCAAACACCAGAGAAGAAAACACAGAATGAGAGCCCTAAGGGCCTGCCAAAGTCAATTTGCATGATCCCTTGACAAAGCAATTTTATGACCGTAAACTTCAAAACCACACGTGTGTATTCCCACACACCGGGCAGGCACTCACAGCAGAGGCATTCCCCTGGAGCATGGGACACTCTACCCCCCCCCCCCCCCCCCCCCCACCCCCACCCTGCACCTTTGGCAGAGATATAACACATCTTTTCATTGGTTCCTGAAATAGAGAAAGAACACAATCCACCCTCCCTAAGCCAACACGCCAGCACCCCACCCCCCCACCCCACCTCAAACCTCAACGGTTCCTGTTGTTCTTCCAGCGTGCATTCCTGCTTCTCACTTAACCATGGCACAGGTGCGATCCGGAGGCAGGATTGTGTGCCGACGGGGCACGCATGAACCCACAGCCTGGCCCCGATCCTTATTAAGAGGCTCCCACCCCTCCTGCAATCCCTTTTGGCTTTAGTGATCGCACCAGTACCCCTTTATACAAAAAAACCCCTAAACCTCCCCCTCTTTTTTTCCGAGTCTTTCACTGGATGCGCCCCTGAGGTGCGGAGGATTTTCCCCCCCTCTGTCTCTCCACCTTTCTATAGCGTGTTAAAGCAACTGCTCTTCCCCACAGTTCCCACTCACAAGTTTGTTTTTTTCCCCGCACAGATGAGGGCCTGAGGTGGATCTATAGACGGATCTACGCGACTTTGCGCCTTCACAACTAACACCTGCATGCTTTTCCTTCCTCCTCCTCAACCCCCATGAACTTTGCAGACAAACGCAGACACACACACACACACACACACACACACACACACACACACACACACACACACACACACACACATTACTCAGACACACACCTGGTCAGGATTATGCTCCAAAGGACAGTTATCACACTGGTCCCCAACTCCATCAAGGTCTGAGTCGCGCTGGTCGACGTTGTAGACATAGGGACAGTTGTCCTTCTCATTCATAATGCCTGATGAACAGAGACACAGGGAATAGGTAAGGACTTTTATTGTAAACTGCACATAAAGTGCATTTTCCCTCAAAGGGAAGTTCTTTACGGGCTCCTGTGAGGGTAGGCGGTGTTTTTTTTTTTTTTAACCCTTGAAGGTTTGGGTTTTTGAACATTCTAACATAAGATTCCGTTCCGCTACAATTGAAGGTTCTAAAATTCTATGTTGAATTCAATGAACCCAGATAATCTTTAGAACGTTCAATTTCCATGTACAACTTTAAACTCTTACCGTCTCCATCTATGTCGACAGCACAGGCGTCTCCCTCTCTGTTGTTGTCTGTGTCTGTCTGATCGGGGTTGCTGTTGTATGGGCAGTTGTCGCAGCGGTCTCCAACGTCATCGCGGTCATAGTCATACTGCCTGGGGTTGAAGACGAACGGGCAGTTATCCTGTTTCGGAGGAAAGGGGGAAAATATCCAAAAGAAGAATGTTAGCCTTCAAGAATAGCGCCACGGTATTAAAACAAAGTTCACACGGATTATAAAAATAAAACTTCAGACGAGGAGAAATTTTTAGATGTTTGACTTGTAATTTCCCTGAGGGCATGAGTGGGTCTCTTTTACAGGAATGTGCCTGTAAAAGAGACCTGAAAGGGCCTTTATATTTAGAATTCATCCCAAATCTAATGTTGGGATTAGCAGCGTACACTGGGGCTCTTTCAGAGTGGTACCTCAGTGCTGGAATTTGAGGTTTGGCTTTGAGGGAAGCAGAGTTTGCTTTCTGCCGCACTCCCTGCCCCTCACTCTCCCTCTCGTTTCAAACGAATGAATGATGAATGATGAATCACACAAGTGGCAGTGTGCCTATACACACACACACACACACACACACACACTCTTTCTCACATACACATGGACATTCACTCACTTCCTCTCGCACACATCTGCTCTCGACAGACAGAGCCACCACTCAACCTCCCCCCCACACACATACACATACACACGCACACATACACATACACACACTCTCACTCACTCAACCCCACAAACGAGTTAACTGTAGAGTTCAGCGTGAATATGACGTACCCTGTCGTCAGGAATGCCATCATCATCGTCATCATCATCGCAAGCATCCCCAATGCCGTCCTTATCATAGTCTTCTTGTCCAGAGTTGGGCAGGTTGGGGCAGTTGTCCTACAGTTCATGGGACACACACACCAATTTTAGGCAACCAAGTCCATGCCCAAACACTTTTTATGTCATAATATACACATATTTCCACAATACAATACACAGCATTAACATTGTCCATTCTACACTTTTGTTTAGCTTACCTTCTTGCAGTGATATGTAGCATTCTCCACGCAGACCAGGTCAGCATTGGGCCAGCCGTCCAGGTCGGTGTCCTCACCGCAGATGTGACCGTTCCCGGCGAAGCCAGGCTTGCACTCGCAGCGGAACATTGGGTCAGCAAAGTGGCCCAGGTAGTTGCAGCGGGCGTGCTTGTTGCAGTCGTGGCTTCCGTCCAGACAGGGGTTACGGGGAGTGCAAACCTACGCAGTAGAGAAGTTTGTGAGACACATGCCATCACATCACCTGCTTCATGTGATGGCTTAGCATAGCTAAGACGCTAACATTCTATGAAAATGTAACATTCTCTGCTAACATTCTATGAAAATGTTACATTCTCTGCTAACATTCTATGAAAATGTACACCCATCCGGACGTTTCCTACCTGCTTCTTGGCAGCAGCCTCCTCCACACCTCTGCCAAAGGGCTGGGGCCCGGAGTAGCGCGGGGGACAGGGCAGACAGTTGTAGCCTGGGACAGTGTTCTCACACCTGTGCACGCCATTGAACTCAAAGCAGGCATCAGGAACCTCCTTACACTGTGGGGGGGGGGGGGGGGGAGAGGGAGAGAGAGAGAGAGAGGTAAAACATGTTAAATAGGGGTTGCGTTGAGTGGTGGACAAGAAAAAATGGGAAGTAAAATCCATCACTTTTGAGGGGGAGGGTATGTATGGGTGTGGGTAGGTTGGGTTAGGCTTTAGGAAGCTGTCATGATAATGGTAATAATAAGACATTCTCATATAGATTGTTGTATTCTTCCAACTATTAATTGCTATTAATAATTTGAAACTTTTAAACATTGTTTTAAAGGAAAAAAAACACCTTGACTGAAAAAAAAAACACACCAACACTCAACGCTGTTTACCTCATTGATGAAAAAACAACACTCTACTGTATGCTGTTTACCTCATTGATGAAAAAAACAACACTCCATGCTGTTTACCTCATTGATAAAAAAAACAACACTCCATGCTGTTTACCTCATTGATGTCTTTGCACTTGATGCCGTTGCCGGTGTAGCCGGATGGGCACTTGCCGCACTTCCAGGAGCCGTCGGGGAAGCTGGTGCACTGGGCGCCGGCAAAGCAGGGGTTGGATAAGCAGCCATCTGCACGCACACAAAGAGATAGCAATCAGAGCCAGGTCCAGAGCCTTTCTTACACACACTAAAAAAAAAACAGGCTGAAAGCACACACACGCACGCACACACACACACACACACACTCACCGATAGGGCAGGGTTGCTTGCTGCATGTCTGGGTCGCCGTGCCATCGCCAATGCAGTCTTTGCCCCCATACTTGGGCGACGGGTCATTGCAGAGGCGCTTGCGGGTCTGCCTTCCTCCTCCACAGGTTGCTGAGCAGGTGTCCCAGGGTGACCAGGGTCCCCAGCCTCCATTGACTAAAAGGGAGTTCAGAAACAGTAGACTCTTAGCACTCTACCTCAGACATAGCTCTCCCAGCCCTCTGCATCAGTGCCAATAGAGACATGAGTATCTACAGTAGAAGAATAAGAGTTGCTGAATAAAGTTTATGGGAGCGTCTAACAGTGTGCAGATCTTTCTTTGGATTTCTATCAATAGATCCATGAATGCAGTTTGAATGCATTGTGAGTGTGTTGATTGTATTGTGTGTGTGTTCAGCACTCACTGATGCACTGATGCACTTATTCTTACTGTACTCTACCGACAATTTTAATTGTCTTAAAATTGTTGAGAATTGCTTTAAAACTTGACTGTTACCATGTTGTTAGTCGCTTTGCTTAAAAATGCGG
Organism: Alosa sapidissima; assembly: GCF_018492685.1. NCBI lineage: Eukaryota > Metazoa > Chordata > Actinopteri > Clupeiformes > Clupeidae > Alosa > Alosa sapidissima. Next base: position 28,962,933 of record NC_055962.1, on the reverse strand, counting down.
CGTCAGCCAAATGTAATGTAATGTAATGTAATGCGTGTTGATTGGTTGGTTTGGTGCGGAGCTCTTACTGGGGCAGGGTGATTTCTGGCACTTCTGCGTCTGCCTGGCCTCTCCTTCGCAGTCCTTGCCACTCATCTGCGGGGTCGGCGAGTTGCAGAGGCGGATACGGGTGATGTCACCAGCGCCACAGGTGACCGAGCAGGAGGACCAAGGTGACCAGTGGCTCCAGCCGCCATCTTGTTTGACTAAAGATGAAAAGGGGAGGGGGGCGGGGGGGGGGGTGTCACTTTTTTTCAAAACGAAGTCAAGCAAACTTTATCAAAAACAAAGTAGAACAAATGCAATCCAAAACAAAACAAAAACATGAAGTAACATGGTCGTGTGAGTGCTGCTGGGAGTGATTGGCGAGCCACTCACAGCGCTTGTCGCACTCCTGGAGGTAGCAGTCGCGCGTCTGCACCGACGTGCCCTCGCAGTTGTTATTGATGCGATCGCAGGAGCGCCCCCGTTGCTGCACGCCTCGTCCGCAGGACACCGAACAACGAGTCCATTCAGACCACAGGGACCAGCCGTCGTCAGCAAAGTCGCTCGCTGTGTGGGGAAAGAGAGGGAGGGGGTGATTGAGAGAGAGAGAGAGAGAGAGAAAGAGGGAGAGAGAGAGAGAGTGAGACACAATAGAGTGAACTATTCATACTTTCTAAAGCACCAGCAAGAAAGAAAGAGAGAGAGAGAGAGAGAGAGAGAGAGAAAGAGAGGGAGAGAGAGAAAGAGAGAGAGAGAGAGGGGGAGAGAAGAGAGAGAGGGAGGGGGCTTTTCGTGCTGTGCCCTAATGGACCTGATTTAGCCTGTGGCTGCCCAAGTTCGAGCACTTGAGGGGAACCTGGCACTATGCTCAGGGCTGGAATCACTTTGTGTGCTCTGAACACATAGGGATCTCATCTGAGTAGTCCTCCTCCTCCTCCTCCCCCAGAAATGGTGGAAGGGTGGAAATCGAATTTTGCAAGCATGTCTTGATCGTGTCCTAACTTCAAACGGTCGAGGTGGCAACCAGTGGGGTTTTCCATGTTTATTTAAGTTGAAGCCACTGAAGCGAACCACTGTAGGTGTGTGGAAAATGTTGCTTCTCCCTCGACCGGGAGTCACCCGCCCAAATGGCCCACTCATTTTCTACTCTGCTTTAACCAAATAGACCAATTACAGCTATTACCTGGTTCAAAGGTATGCAGTTCAATAAGTGTTGTTCACTAGCACGTACAAGTCTTTCATTGCCAGTTCTACCACTGGGTAGTTTGGTTGTTGTGGCTTGGCTACATGCTACCCTGCCGATGGCACAGTGTATTTAGTGTGGGCACGATAGATACTTACGGGTGCCACAGCGAGGGCAGCACTCCCCATCGGGCACGGTGGCGTTGGCACAGGGAATGAGAGGGCAGGAGATCTTGCGACACACGATGGCTGAGTTCTGCAGAGGGGAGGGGACAAAGAAACCCTGTCATTCAGGAGTGTGTGTGTGTGGTGGGGGGACTTTAAGAACCACTGTCTGATCTTAATCTTGTGTCCGAACCTTGCGCATTCCACGTCATAATCAGTGGAAAAGTTCCCATTTCAGACATTAGCAGGGGGCTACAGCAAGCTTATCACTCTGACTGAAAACAAGCAGAAAAGGATAGTCTGCCAACAGCTTTGGAGAAGTAAGCCTGGCACCAGCCTCTTGGACTTGTCCAACTCTTTTCCAATTAAGCATGCTGACGCCCTGGTGTGCTGACAAGTTTACCATTTATAGCTGTCGCTTCACATGAGGGACAATCAGGCATCCAGCCAGGGAGGTGCTGCTTTAAGTTAATTCTTTACAAGAAAAAAAAATCCTCCCATACAGACCTCTCTTTTCTTCATTTCCTGCCCTTTTTTCTGACCCCCTCTGCACACACACACGCGCACACACACACACACACACACACACACACACACACACGCGCACACACACGCGCACACACACACGCGCACACACACACACACACACACACACACACACACACACACACACACAGAAACCTACAACCTCTGGCCTTAATGAGAGACCTGGGGAGGGAGCCAGACACACCTTTGGCTGTGCAAGTGGCCCAGTTAAGCCTACATCAATACACCAAGGCCAAGTGCACTTAATTACTGCCTGCTTGGCACCCACTGTTTGGGATGGCTGTCAGCTCGAAAAGACACAAATTGCCAAGCCCTCAGGGGCCTGAAAAAAAAAAAAAGAAAAAAAAAAAAAAGCGCTTGCTGGCTTCTCGGCGAGCGGTCGAGAGGTGGTCTGCGGCGTACTTGAGGGAGGATGCTCACCCGGCAAGTGCACTCGGTGCAGTCGTCCACGGTCCACTCGTCGTTGTTCTTGTGGACAATGCCATTGTGGATACAGACGCTGATGTTGTTGATGTTGATGCTCTTCATGAGCTCTCTGTTCTGGTCAGTCTGCAGGGGAAAGTAGGGGGGGGGGGGTGTTAATAATGTGTTTCAGATGGGATTAAAAGAAGCACGGCTCAGTTTGTTTCAATGTCTTTGCCTCTCAGAATGAAGTAGGCATCTTTGCATCAAATCAAACATCACACTTAACATGCTGATGGCTAAAAAATAGGTTCATACTAGACTTCTATCACCTCACTGGTATTGCTGCAAAACTATCTTTTTGTGACAGGCTGAAGGAGTTTCGTTACCACTTTATTGAGCTGGTCCGACAGGTCTTTCACCACCACCCCCAGGGTCTTCAGTTCCTTGAACATGGCTGCCAGGTCATCACAGGTGAAGCCACAAATCATCTGAAGATCTGCGTGGTGATAGACAAAAAGATTTAGGTGCAAGAATCCTGAGTGACACTTTTTAAATGAGATTTGGAATGAGAGTAAGATGTTTCCAAAAAGGGGTAAAAAGTTTTGTTTACCTTTTGTTTTGTGGCCAGTGTAATCTGTCCTGATAGCTGGTCTAGAGCCATTGATGGGATTGTCCAAGGTTATGAGGTCTGTCAGAATTGCTGTAAAAGAATAAATTGCAGTTGTTATTTCCTTGTGAACATGTAAAAACAAAGTAACTACTGTTCAAATGGGGCAATTTGATCCTGGCGCCTGATGCACAAACACTCAATCCTCAAATGTTTGTATTAGGAAAGAGCAGACAAAGCATGGCATACTGTAGGTAGGCCTACTGACAGTTCTGTTGTCTATGTGACCTTCATTCAGCAATGTTTTAAGTTTGGACACTTACTGCTTTGGCAGCCTTTATTCCTTAAGATCGCATCCAGAGTCGTTCCAAATACAAAACGCACGTTCTGAAGCACACCCTGTAAAAAAAAAATGACCATGATTAACTGTACAAACAAACAGAGGAAACATACAAAACGATGCATAACCATTTAACGTCATATCCAGTCATAACTTAATTATCGATTTTAAACAAGCGCGCTTACCATGAACCTGTCTTTGACTGCTCCTTTGCCGATTCTCAAGTTTGCATATATAGGGATGTCCTTATTCAGGATGTTCTGGATAGGTACATCCAGCTCAACTGTATTCACCTCTTCACAGCCTACGTACAACTGAGCCCTGTCCTCTTGCACGAAGAGAGTGATATTTTTCCAATGCCCCGTTGCCAAGTCCGCATCTTCAATGGACATAACCTGTTGCTTGTTCTCCGTGGAATACACAATGTCCAGCGTGTTGGCCTTGGCATTGGAAACTATTTCAAAAATAGGTCCGGAGCCGTCTTGCTTCTCAATGGTCAGCAGGCTGCCTCTGGTCCTCTTGGCCTGTTTGAAATTGACCAAGAGAAGGAATCCTCTCTCCGTGTGAATTGAGTCGAGTAGGTCCCTGAAGGCGTTCTTGGGGACCGGGGGGATCAGGTCGGGGTTCAGGATTTTGTAGGCGGGGCTGTATGGGTCGTCGCCTTTCACCAGGCTGACCCCATGGTTTTTCTTAGGGACCTGGATTAGCTCGAATAGGTCGTACATATTGTCGTCGTCTCTAGTCTCTGTGGAGGGAGCAAAGCGCATTAATATTAGCGTATTCTGTACTGTTGAATCGAATTGGATAAATTCAGTCCAAACGAATATCAGCGAGAAAAACTTCGGAATTATTTTTTTATTATTTTACTGCACACATGCTTAATAAAACATATAAATTCTGTATTATTTCTTAAAACAAGCATGCATTTTACTCATCGCATCACTTAAAACAGTAAGGGAATCCCTCTACACACTGCGCAAGTGTTTCTGTCTCACCTGCGACTCTTGCGCTCTCACTGTGCCAAACCATCAGCAACAAAAATATTCCTGTTAACTTCATTTCAGCACTTGTACGCTTCCTGTAGAACATAACAAATATTATTTCATTAATATTTCCCCACAACTCTCAATTATGGAATGCAACAGGTAAGGTTTCATTCAGGTGAAAAGTAATAACTTGCTCACAAATTTCGATAGCCCTGTGTTAACTCTTACCTGTTGAGTGAAAAATAGCGATGAAAAACTGTACAATCCAAACGGCACCGGCAGTGTAATCCTTATGTTTCAAATGATAAGACGAATGATTTTTTAGCCCCAGAATTAATGCTTGTAAGTTCTGAAAAATTCTGTTTTCATTCAATTTCAGTTCACTAGATGTTTCTTCTGTCTAGTTTAAGAGGCTGGTACCATTCTAATCAGCACAGGCAACAAAGTTCTATTTAAATAGTTTCATGACATTCCTAAGAACGTGTCTCCTCCAATCAGATGAGGGAAGGAAAAAGGGACGAGCTTATCCTCTTACCTCACAACGCGGACGGCTATGTCTGAGACATAAGCGCACACATGGAGGAAAGTGAAAAAATAAGCACTGCATTCCAGAGTCCAAATTCCATAACCAAATTCGTAATTTTATAGACCTTCACTTCCGCTTGCTGGTTCATCATTAGCCTGAAATGTCGTGATATGGCCACTTGGCATTTCTATGTTAAATCATTACCTTACAAGTGTCATAATAAACTTTATTTAGACAAAACTCATCATTCAATGGACAGATGATTCAGATCGGTTAGTGCGTCATGGTTTTGTCAAAAACACTTAAAACTATTCATTCATATTATTTAAATGTATTTTTTAAAAGGATGGCACGCAACATGAGGCAACAAGACGGGTCGGCGCGCTCCTTTGTCCAATAACATCTTGGTTTTCAAAGGATGCTCGGAACTCTATGTCTTTTCACTTTCGCGCGTCATTTTCATGCTCTCCGCTAGAGGCCGCAGTGAAGTCATTCGAGTTCTGCAATTGAAAACGTGACCTTGCACAGGCAATGCAGTAAACTATTGCAGTTGTACAATATTTCACAGAGGACACTTGTTTACCCAATTGCGAATATGTAAGTAATTTTACAATGCAATATCTATTCTGTGACTGCAAAGTGTATGTTCTGACTTATTTCTTTCAAATCAAAGCGCATTTTGCAGAGCTTACAGCACATATTCTGTTTGATATTTGAATTCAATTGCCTTTAAGGAAATGCGTATACAGTATGAGTTAATGTTTATGCAAGAATGATAAATTATTAATTTATATTAATTTATTTATTAATTATTAACTCGACTGACAGGCCAAGAGATGTGTGGGTGTCTAAGATGCACCCCTCTTTCAGCTGTGTCTAAGATTGCTTTAGTCATTCACTCAGACACTGCAGCCAGCCGGCAAATACCCCAGCGTGTCTCAGTCTCGCACTTTCCCAATATATCTCCTCAGAAAATATTCACTTTACATAGTCGTCTGGGGCTCTTTTGCATGCGTTGCGCAACGGTGATCTCTTTTGCAGTGCATGTCTTGGTCACTTTCCCACTGCTGCTCGCTGTGATCTAGATGTCCCGACTCCAGATAAATTATTAAAAAGTGGACTGGGCAACGGCTCCCGGTCGCCTCAGTTAAAACAGACACTGTTATGGCTACTCAGGCAGGGGGACGAAGGTGGGATGCTCGTAAGAGTACGACTCAGACGCCCGTAAATCCAGACCCAATCCCCCCCCCCCCCCCCCCGCGCCCATTTCTCTGTGTTTCTCTCTCAGGCAGGTAGGAAGGCAGGCAGGCAGGGAGGTAGGAAGGCAGGCAGGCAGGGAGGGAGGTAGGAAGGCAGGCAGGCAGGCAGGCAGGCAGGCAGGCAGACGGCAGAGGCAGCCTACCTGGCTGAAATGTCTCTCAGTCAGCCCTGGGGTCTGTTGATCATTCCAGAGATTATTCTAGAGGGGAGCAAACTGCGGCTCCTCATGCATGGCCTAGACACCCCCCCCCCCCCCCCCCCCATGTCCTGATGTCTCCTCAAAACTATTATCTGTTGCTTTGAAAGGCACTACTCAAATGATTCAGCTGCTTGACTACTTCATAGGAACCGTGGAATCTGTGAATCGTCGGGGTATGGTGGAACTTTTGGGACACAGCTTACAGTTCAGTGACTAAAAACCCTCCAATTCAATTCGCACACTATACCACACCAGAATTCCATAACGTTATTGCATAGCTCTGTTTGGGTGAATTCCAATGATCAATGTTGTTGTCCCACTTTGCCCTCGATTGGTGTCTATTGACACAGTTTCTGTTTGACATTACACGGCTGGTCCAACTTGTGGTTTCTCAGCTGGGGACATAGCTATGCATCGCTGTGGCATGGATAGTCTTGCTCACTCTGTCTTTAAGGTCAGACCATTGACCCTCACCTAAACATTGTCCCCTGAGGCCCCAGATGTTTGCCATAGCTGATGATTGCCGCTGTGTGTCTGTGTGTGTGTGTGTGTGTGTACGTCAGACACAAGCCTCGTCAGCTCAGTTCTCTGTTTACTCACATTGTCCCGCGAGTGCTCTGTAGCCATTGTAGTCACAAGCACAAACTCACCTTCTCACGCCAACACATTCCGGCCGCCGGCTAGCCCCCTGCGTTGCCACGGGTTACATGTTTGGAAGGCAAAGGCCCACTCACCCCGTTTCACTTGTGACGCACAGCAGTGTGCTGACCGTTGAAGCTTAAAGGAAAAAGTGACACCTGACATTGGGAAAGGGAAACTGAGAACACAATGTGTGTAAGTCGCACCTCCACACAGAGGCCATTGCAACAGAAAGTTGACTTTATAATCAACTACTATTTGTTCCAACAGCATTTAAACAAAGCATTTATAAAATTGAAGGGAAAAAAATACTGTTACTGTAGTAACTGTACCACATTATCCCAAGCTTCAAAGAGCTCCCCAAGTCTGTGACAGGCAGACGTGACACCGGTAAATTCTCAGCTTGTTTATACCCCACACTGAACGCGTAAGAACGCTATAGGCCCATCACTCTGGGGTGTGGTAGCCTGTTCTCTGGGATGTATGCACCAAGGTAACTGACGTATCCAATTTGTGTCTTGAAATTATGTTTGAAATGTCTTAGAACAAAAACGTTGGGTATAGACTTGTATTTTATAGTTAGGCTAGTAGTGAAAACGAGTTGATCAGTAGGCTAGTTGAGTTTTTTATCAATAACCATAACAGCTAATGTCATGTTGAGCAGGAGACTAGGCTACCATAAATCCTCAAATTATGCCCGGGATTGATTCTATTTATAGCCGGACAAATAAACACTGGCGCCTTAATGCAGGGGCTTACCTGGGCTTCAGCCCAGGGGCCTCGACCAATGAGGGGCCTCCTAATAATAATAATGATAATCAATAATAATAAACGGCGTGTCCGTATTCGCGGCGTCATTAGCCTACTCTGGAGCTAGCCTAAATAATTGAGCACATCGTACTGCTCTACAATTACATCCATGCAGAGGCCCCCTTTGTCTTCTCCAATTCTAGAGTGTAACAAAATGTAACAAAACGTAATAAATCCCAACGGGTGTAGAGGAGCTAGAGGAGAGGCTGAAACTGACTGACAAACTTATCATACAAACTCTGGAGATAACGTGGGTAGGATTGAAGCAACGATAAACGAATGATGTGGATTCCTGTAACTGTCCATGAAAACAGAAGGCATAGCAGGTAAATATCGTAGAAAATAGCCTGGAAATGAAACGGCTTTAAAAACATGTATTTCACTTGGCTCATTGGAGTGAACGCAGAACATGGGCTGTGGCGCAAATAAATTAATTAGTGATCTGCATCTCCGTTCACAAGTTCTCAAGTTTATGCTAACCCATTCGCACATATAATAGTCTATGTTATGTTTCCTCCATTGTTAACGTGAGATATGTCTCATGTAGTGTAGTGATAATGCATAAGGTAGCCATGTTCACGTGACATGAGCCAGCTTGTTCTGTAGGCTAAAAGTATTTCTGTCCCTACATAGGCTGAATAATGATAGGCTACACTGCATGTTATTAACCAAAAGCGCACGCTATGTGTCGGGTCAGATCGCGGGCCGGGTATCATTTAATCATAATTAATATTTGCGGTGGGGGGGGGGGCCCAGGGGCCTCGGGTGGTATTAAGGCGCCCGTGCAAATAAAGGCAGGTTCCCATACAAGACGGGGTAACAATTGCCTATACCAACAATTGCCATCAGTCCACCAGCACTAGAAGACATTGTTTCGATTTAAGTCAATGAAATAACACCTCTTCTTAATATTTTATTATATTGTTGGTTGGATTAATAGCCTATACGGTTGGCAAAGAAAAGTCGTTTTCCTACCATGGGTCTCCAACACACGTTCACAAGCTCTCTTGCTGCCCCTTTCGAGGTAATTGACTGAAGCAACTAGCCTATTTGTTGCGCGACTCAAGGCATTCCAGCCTATGAATTTAATAAAAAGTACTAAATCATGCATAATTAAACAATAACTCAATTTAGGCTACTTGGCTACGCAAAAAGGTTTCTATTAGGTTACAGCATAACCCCTATTCAATGAACAGCAGCACTTGTTTCACTTCAATGTCACAATCCTGACACTTTTTCAACTGTATGAAACATAACAGTGAACCATCAAATATCTCCCCGATTTCAGTACCCATCAGTCTCAACATTTAGCAATATAATCAAACAGTCCAAAAGTAAATTAAATCCCAAACCAAACCGAAAATGTTATGCTTTTGATAGCCTACCGGTATGCCGCTCCAAACTAAACGCATGTCTAAATGCAGGTTAGAAATGAAAAAAGCCTGCTTCGAATAGCCTACCAGCTTGCCTCAAATAAAGATGCTGCGCTTTGCAAAAGACCCCAGCCATAATTTGAGGATTTACGCTAAGCAAGTAGCCTATTATTTTATGATGGTTGTTAGTAGACAAACTGGCATATATCCAACAGAGTGAATATGAGATTGTGCAGTCTTACACTGTAGATGGCTGTGGTTAGTGATGTGATGCTGTTAATGGGGAGTTTTACATAGTTAGCGCAAACCCTATAGGTTATTATTTATTTAGCGTACCTATAAGGCTTTTTTCCCTTATCAAAAGTGAGGGGGACAACGGCTGTCTCTTCAGCACTGCGGGGGACATATCCCCCACGTCCCCCGAGCCTCCTGTGCCCCTGTCCCCACTTCATATGTAGTACCCTTGTTCACTATATGCTATATACTTTATCATCTAAATAAGTATAATTAAAACATGTTCCTACATTAGTTAAACTTATTGAACTATTAGTTCTAGTGAACTATTAGTTATTATTAGTCATTGTCTATTGTTAGTTAGCAATATTACACATATGGCATGTGTAGTAACATTCACTTACTTGGGAAGTGCTAACGCTCAGTGTAATTTCACTCTTAACATTAAGTAAGGCTGTGATCTCTACTCTATTCTATTATTGTGGCTTCCGTATACCTCACAAAGATGACACGGAACCATTGTTTTTCGTTCTGATCCGTCGCCCACCCACCGCACCGCACCGGACCCCCGAATGTTTGGACACACATAAAAACACACACACACACACACACACACATAAACACACACACACACACACACACACACACACACACACACACACACATCCCATTACCTCCCCCCCCCCCCCACACACACACACACTATGCACACACTAATGTACATACACAAAAGTAGGGGAGATGTAGGAGATGGAAGACAAATTGACAAGTGTGATTTATTTTTGCAGAGAGAATGTGCCGGACTGGGCGGCGGTCATATTGCGTACCGCTCTGCGGCACATCTAGTTTGATTCACTGGTTAGATGTGACCCTTTGGGCATGACTCAGAGGTTTCGGTGAACTGCCTACTCGTGCCCCACACGTGAGCATGGGCACCCTTTCCACTGTTTTGTTTTTTCATGGGGACTTTATGCCAGGGGCCCGTCATCGGCACCTCCTCTCACACTCACACACACACACACACACACACACACACATGTGCGCGAGTGCTTGGCCCGCCACTGACTTTAACAGGTACTGGAAACCAATGACTGAGCCCAGATGCATCTACGCAGTTATGCAAACCCTGTGCCACGAGCCTGAACTCTGTGCTGTCTTCACTTCTAATGATGAGCAGTTTCCTCTCTACTTAAAAATAGCACACACACACACACGCACACACTCCACTCACACACACACACACTCACACAAAGACACACACACACACACAAACACACACACACACACACACACACACACAGACACACACAAACACACACAAACACACACACGAACACACACCCACAGAGACACAAACACACACACACACACACGCCCACGCACACAGAGGCACTCACACACACACACACACATCTTGGCCAGTCCCAACACTCAGTCGTCATGGTATAGGGAGTCTGATCGGGCGACTCAGTCAGAAGCGTGTCTCTCTCGAGTAGAAACACCTTTCTTATGGGAATGCTCTGAATCAGAGCCTGGTGTTTTCAATGTAAAATGGGAAGGTGCTTCAGAAAGGCCTGTAAGGGCCTGGATGTTTGCTCTGAGGTCACAAGTCAGCTCGGCACGCAATCCATTTAGCCCAGGGGCTTCAGAGGGGTTGGGAAACAGCCCCATGCTTTTTAGATTCTCCTCACGCTCATGCTCACTGCTGGCTGAAGTTGTCTGTTGGATGAACATAATGTGGTCACACTCACATATAATATTTGTTGAAGGGCTTTTTGCCCAGCTGTTGATTCAATAACCCATCACTGGATCCATCACTGTGAAAAGATGATTCTGTCCTCGCTGTTCAAGTTTCCTTATTCTCACAGGGATTTGTTTGAAACAGTTGCCGTTGGAATGCCCAAAGAGAGCTTTAATATGCCTGACACACATAGATACAGAGAGAGAGAGAGAGAGAGTTTGAGAGAGATTGAGAGAGAGAGGGAGAGAGCGTGATAGAGAGAGAGAGGGAGATTGAGAGAGAGAGAGAGAGTGTGATAGAGAGAGAGAGGGAGATTGAGAGAGAACAGTAGTAGCAGCTGCACAAGGGGTCATTTCTGCTTCTACAGGCCCAGTTGCATGTTTGTGGAATTCCCCCCTCCTACTTGCTTACCAACAAGAGTGTCAGTGAGAGGGGGAAGGCATGCCTGTGGTCGGGCAGGGAAGCGATAAGTCTCCTCTGGTGCGCTGAGTTGTCCCCAGGTGCAGCGTCTCATAGTCATGTGCCGCAACACCTTTCCAGGGAAGGGAGGGAGAAAGGAGAAATCAGTGCCAGGAACAAATCAAGGCCTGTGTGTGTGTGTGTGTGTGTTTGTGTGTGTGTGTCTGTGTGTGTGTGTGTGTGTGTGTGTGTGTGTGTGTGTGTGTGTGTGTGTGTGTGTGTGTGTTTGTAGGGGTGAAGGCACAGTTTCTGCTTACCCATTTACATGTACCTGAGACCACACAGGCAGTTGAAATGGGCTGCCCCCCCACCATCAAAAAGTAAAAAACAAAAAGTGCTTGCCTAGCAATGCTGGAGATCACCCCCTGCTTAGCTGTCAGTAAATAATTAAAAGAGATGACGCAGGTCACTCCTGTAGAAAAGGCAGTTTCACCATAGCAGGCCTTAAAGGAGGAGGGTGGTGCTGGGGGGGGGGGGGGGGGGCAGCTACTGGAGAGTCACTGGTGATTCTTCAGACTACACCTAAAAATGCATCTTGGTATACTTGTATTCAGACACCATATTCCTGTCAACAGCTCTCTCTCTCTTTCTCTTTCTCTCTCTCTGTGTGTGTGTGTGTGTGTCTGTCTGCCACACTGATACCCCCCCTCATGCCCACCCTCCCCTCCGATCTTCTCCAGGTGAGAGACACCTCTCCTCCGATTATCTCCAGGTGAGAGACACCTCTCCTGGTATAGTCGTCCTCACTGGATCCACATCAGACAGAAGTTCAGACCCGACTGGGTCCCCTGTGCAGGTGTTACCTTAACCTGCTCCTCTCATAACAAAGGAGAAGTCGTTTAAAAAAAAAAAAGTCCTGCCCCAGACATTTTTCCCAGCCTGCCAGGAGCTCGGGCAGGATGTTTCGCTGGGGAAAAGAGATTTGTTTCCGCAGGCCCAGTATTATGGGATTGCTAAACATCTAATAGTGTCTAAGAATGTTTTCTTGAGCCACGTCCACAGATTGACTGTTGAGTCAGGCTGTGCCAGCAATCTTTTTTTTTTTTTACTTTAATGTCGATCCACGGACAGTATAATTAGCATTCCTGGTCTCGCTTTGAAAATACACAAGGTGTTCCACCTCGGTGGACAAAACCACTGCTCAACATGATCGCTTTGTCGTCGTCGTCGTCGCCGTAGAAACAAACCACCGGTGTTTTGGTGATCTCGGTGTCCGGAAATTTGTCCAACCTGTCAACAGTTTCCTGATTCCTTAGCAGATTACAGTTTGATATTATTAAACATTTCACTTCCACACACACACACACACACACACACACACACACACACACATACAAGCTGGCTGAGATACGCAGGGTGCTTTGTGAATTATTGCCAAGTCTTGCCACAAATCCCTAGCAAGCTGTATTACGAAAATACTCACACTCTTTCTGCACACTCCTTTTGGAAATCGTCAAGTATAAGCCTTATTAAGGCCACAGACCTGTGTAACAAACAACACTATCAAACCCTATAAACATCTCATAAACCAAATGGTGTTCATGTGATGTTCTGCTCTGCTGGAGAAGTGCTATGTACATAAAAAGTTTTATTATTATTACTATTATTATCAGTTTTGCTTTTTTCAGTTTTGTGAAACAGACATGGGGAAACACTGGCGAGTATTGACTTATTTTGGGATTGAACCACAATCGCCCCAACCAGTATGTCACACTGACATGAAAGGCCTTTGCATGTGCACAATACCAATTACAGCTTTACTTACTGTTGTGAAGAAAAGCACAACAAGCTTGATTGCATAGCACTTTGTGGTCATGTCAATCCACTGGGTGTATCCGCCACATATTGAAGCACTTGAATAGCTTGTGTTCTGTGTTCTTGGGGCAAAGCACACATACACACACACACACACACACACATACACACACACATACACACACACACACACACACACAAGATATGCAAAGCCATGTCAGTGACCCAATATATTCCATTAAAGCAGTAGTTTCCAAACCCTCTTTGACAATACATAAAAAAAAGTCGACGATCGCAGCGCTGCCTTGAAGTTGACGGTGGGGACTTAAAACACCATCGAGCAACATATCATATGTGCTAAACTGTAGTCTCCTGACCATACTAAGCACAAAGTAGGTTATAAATTCATCAATAGTCATTCAAAAGGCTATAAAGTCACCAAATAGATTTGTTATAGGCCACTATGCAAGAGGACAGTCATACAATATTTGACCTGTGGGTGACTGTTTGGGTTTCTCATCCCAGTTTCTAATCCTCTTGATGAAACATCACCCTCATGCTCACAGTCTGCAGTAAGCCAATAAAGCAAGGCAGCAAGAGCTGCTTTATTTCAATCAGCTTAATAGAATCTCTCCTCTTATGAACACAACTAATGTTAACCTTTTCAGCTCTCATAAGCATCTACAAAAAACACAACACACAAATGCACACACACACACACAGACCTCCATCAACTTGCCCTTACACAGAACCCAGCCTGACGTCACCTATCTGGCAAAGGCACCACCAAACATCTGTTGCTCTCTTATCGACGCCTATCCCCCCTTCGCATGATGAGTGGAAACATCTGTAAGCTTCCGACAGAAGCTTCGCCTCCGTGACCCTGACACTGTGTTCCAGGCCAAACACCATCAGTGTTCCTAGGCCAGTGCTTTTGGCAGGACCACAGTGGTGCTGTTGATCTCACTGCTGCTGCTGCTGGATCAGTGGTCAGTGTCAGATATGAGCCTTGGTGATTTACTCGCAAAAGAGCCAAGAAGCCTCTTTTGATTATGCGTTGAGTCCTCAACAAATCCCTTAATATCCTGCTTTGACCCAGTGTTGACACCTTGTAGCATGCTAGTTTCATTTAATGCCTTCATGCTGCAGACTGATTGACCAGACCTTCACCCGAACCACAGAGACTCAATCATTCTCTGAAGCTGCTGGGACACGTGGACAGCCAGAGTAGACAACACAGGCCTCTGATCTGTCTCAAAACCATTCCTGTCAACACTCCCGTTTTCCCCGGGTTTTCCCGTATTTCAAGGTCATCTCCCGGCACCCTCCCGTTTTGTTATTTCTCCCGGAAAACTCCCGTAATTTGAATGGCCATCAAACTTCATTTTAAAATCATTGAGCATTTCATAGCATTTTTTTCTATTAGTCTGACATCTCCCAGGTTGCCAGATTGTGTATGAAATACACCCTACACATACACGATTACTTAGTTTCAGTTTCAACCGTTTTGTCATAGGCTAAAACCTGGCAACCCAAAACCCAAATAAGAAAGCGAGTGCCGACTGCGCAGCCTGAGTCTCGTCTTAAGCAAGCGGGCTGGTTGAATGGCCTACTCCAGAACTAGCTGTTGAGAAATTGTTGGGAATTTAATTGATTAACACATCACATAAACTGTTATTGAGTGTTGATACACTGAACTTGTGTCCTCGGAACCAAATCTGACAGCAAGCAGCTTTGGAGTTTTGGAAGTAGGCTGCAGGCAGGCAGCTGGTGGATACATAAGGTAAGTAAGTAAGTAAGTAAGTAAGTAAATTTAATTTATAGAGCACATTTAAAACAGTTTCCACTGACCAAAGTGCTTTACAGAGGATATGGCTAAAAATAGAAAATAAAAGCAAATCAGAACAAGCAAAATATAAAAGGCAAGCACAGAGAAAGTAAGCAAGACAAATACAGAAAAACAATAGACAAATAGACAGCCCTAAACAAATAAATAGCAACAGTACAGAAGACACTTGAATATGAAGAAGAGAAGAGAGAGATGGACAGCTAGGAAGCAGGGAAGGCCAAGGAGTAAAGGTGGGTCTTTAGTCTTGATTTAGTGGTGATGGAGGGAGACAGTCTAACATCTGGGGGCAGACAATTCCACAGACGTGGGGCTGCTACCGCAAAAGCTCTATCGCCTCTTTGCTTGAGGCGAGTGCGGGCCACAGAGAGAAGACCCTTATCGGCAGATCTAAGGGACCTGGATGCTGAGAGGGGATGGAGGAGGTCTGAAATATATAAGGGAGCCAACCCATGCAGTGCCTTATAGACAATCAGAAGCTGCATTTTGTACTAATTGCAGACGAGAAAGTTGGGAGTGGGGGAGACCAAGATAGAGGGAGTTGCAATAATCTAACCGGGATGTAACAAATGCATGAATTACAGTTTCTAAGTCCTTGGGAGACAAAGAGGGTTTGAGATGGGAAATAATTTTCAGCTGATGGAAGCTACTCTTGATAACAGAGCTAATCTGCCTTTTAAAACAGAGCTCTGAATCAAGGATGACACCTAGATTTTTGGCATGTGGCTTGACAAAAGAGGAGAGGTGGGCTAATTTTCCTTCAATCAGGGGTCTAGCTTTAGAAGGACCAAAAATGATGACCTCTGTCTTATCATCATTCAGCTGAAGGAATTTTTTATTCATCCAGCACTTAATATCTTTTAATCCAGACAATCCAGAAGAGGCTGAATGGAGTTATCAGATTTTAAGGGCAGGTATAACTGGGTGTCATCAGCATAGAAGTGAAAAGAGATGTCATATCGCCGGATGATGTCACCAAGGGGGAGCATGTATAAACAGAACAGCAAAGGGCCCAAAATGGAGCCTTGCGGGACCCCATAGGAGACAGGAGCTGAGGAGGAAGAGGAGCAACCAAGGGATACTGAGAAGGTTCTGTGTCTGAGGTAGGAGCTGAACCAAAGTAGTGCAGTCCCCTTTATGCCTACCCAGTCCTCAAGACGGGTAAGGAGGGTGTTGTGGTCCACAGTATCAAACACTGCGCTGAGGTCCAATAGAACCAGGATTGCATTTTGACCTGAATCTAGAGTGAGAAGCAGATCATTGGTGACTTTTAGCAGAGCCGATTCAGTACTGTGGAGTGTTCTAAAACCTGACTGGAAGGGCTCAAGGATGTTATGCTCAGTCAGGAAGGGAAGCAACTGGGCCAGCACTACTTTCTCCAGTACCTTGGAAAAGAAAGGGAGTTTAGAGATGGGGCGGTAATTATTATAAGAATTTGCATCCAGGTTGGGCTTTTTAAGCAGGGGTTGGACCACCGCATGCTTAAAGCAGGCAGGGACAGCACCAGATGTCAAACAGGAGTTGATAACTTGCTGTATGGAAGGGCCCAACACATCAAAAGCATCTTTCAAGATATGAGAGGGGACAACATCACCAGGGGAAGATGTGGGTTTCATACAGAGGACTATGTCCTTGAGATCTGCTAGGTAAAAGCAACAACCGAAATGCAGTGTTGAAACACGTGTATGAAACGAATTAAATATGCAAACACTGATCCGCTATAAACACATCTCGTTTTTGGAAAGCTAAATGTTGACAGGTATGCTCAAAACGGACTGACTGACTAGTCCCTTTGGCCAGTCAACCATGTCATGTTTACCTCATTCTTACTGGAGCTTGAGGACATTTGTCAGATATCAACCCAACAGATTAGTTTCATCTGATCATGATTCATGTCATGATCATGTCCCAAAACTCTAACCTCATGAAAATGGCTAAGGATGATGGGAAGGATGATGTGTTCAATATGACCTCGCCTTCACCTTGACCTACAGTAAACCTTTGTGCCAAGCGATTCTGTGTGCGATTTCGACATGATTTTGACACGATTTCAGTCGGAATCAGTTTCGATAAGACTTAAAAAAAACTTTTGAATCGGGCCGAATTACTGTTCAATATGAGTAGGCTCAAGATTAGCAGAAGTTACAATCAATGTTCCATCTCTGGTTGGATCCGAGTGGATTTCTGGCATATCAGAATTTTTTGGCGGCTCTCTTGCAGTGTGAGCAGTCAAATGTACAGTGGGAGCACTGTAATCACATCCAATTGAAACGAGTCGTGTGAGTTACCATATCGTATGTAGACCCAATCGTATGCGATTGAAAAAAAAAACACATAAAGTGTCTGCCCAGCATTAGACTAATCCCTTTTATTATACTTGGATGAACTACTGGTTGATGCCCCAGTTTAGTTGTCTTCAGATGTCACTTTGAAAAAAAATCAATTGGCTCTCGACTTTTGACAGTAGACGATGGCATAGGATTCAGCTATGCATCACCAGTGGCAAGTTTGTCTGAAAGAAGCTGGGTACTGCTCTGAAAGCCTGGTCTCCTCCATATCTGATATCTCAGACACATCAGTCTCACTGTTAGAATGTAACTCCTTTGATCAGTTAAAACGTTAATGTGTGAAAACAGTCCCTGGGGTTGGCAACACAGCCTGAAGTGACACAGATGTTCTATTTTAATTAAAAGTGGTAGCAAGTACATCTTGAAACAATGCTCAAAGCTTGCTTGCGTTGTTGGTTGGGTAATTGGCTCTGGACTTTTGAGAAATGAAGCCTAGCGACAGTATACGATGACATTGGATTCAGCTATGTGCCACCAGTGGCTGATGGCAATCAGGTGATGAGACGGAGTTCCAAGTGCTGATTGGCTGTTGCAGTGACTTGTTGTCATTTCATGTCCTTCCCGAATTTCACTCAGATTAGAAGGACAGAAAGTTCTCACAGGAAGACCCTAATGCTTCGTCAGACTCTAATGCTACGTCAGACTCTAATGCTACGTCACTCCTTCATTCATTACTCCTGACCAATCACCAGTCTACATCGGCCTTTATAATGACTCGGCTCATGCACCAGCCCTGCTGCTTCCACGTGCCGATTTACGATGTTCCCATCCTCCCTGCCCAATCACAGTTTGGCCCTAGTCCAGCTGTCCAGGGGGTAGGCTTCGCCCCTGTCGTCTCGTTCCAGCAGGATCTGCAAGCTCAGAGACCTGGACCGACGACGGGGCCTATGCAAAAGACTATCTCATTGTTGCTTATGTCTTGTTATTCTTTTGATAGATTAAAAATATTCGTTAACTTTCACCGTGAAATACTGTTTTAACTTTGCCTAAGTCAGTAGGATCACTGCCTAAGTATGTTCCAAAGAGGCTGGGTACTGCTCTCAAAGCCTGGTCTCCTCCAACCCTGCTGATATCTCAGACACATCAGTCTCACTGTTCAAATTGGACAGTCCTTTGATCAGTTAGAATGTGTCAAAACAGTCTGCATGCCTGGTGTTGGCCAGACAGGCTGAAGGGACATAGATGTTACATTTCAATTAAAAGCTGTAGCAAGCACATCTTGAAACGATATTGAAGGCTTGTTTGGATAGTACTTGGGAAGTCACCTCCTTCTCTGCTTAAACAATGAACAGTGTACCAAATCTGTGTCAAATCTACTAGACCTTCAGAGTTTACATTGTTGCCTAGAGAGGCAAACAATTGAGATGGTGAAATTGGCTGCTCCGCTAGGCCTGGTCTCTCGAGTCACTTGAGACGTCTCTCTGCCACTTGAGAAGTCACCTCTTCTGCTGCTTAGCCCACGCACTGTCGAAGCAATGAGGCAAAGCCAGGAGTCGGCCAAAGGCACTTCTCGGCTAGTCCTGGACCTCTCTTGCGGCTATCTCACGGACAACAGCCTCCTGCTGAGGTTTCCTCTTCCTCTCTCGCAATCGCTTCAGTGACAGGCGTGTGGGTCTGTATGCACCCCCCCCCCCCCCCCCCCGCCATGTCACTGCTTCCTCCCCACAGATAACCAGCTGCTGACCAGCCATCCATCAGCTGAACTGGGTCAGATCCAAATATGGCCATTAGTGCAGCATCATTGACTTCTAATGGCCGCAATGAAGGGCTTTTCCATGCCATGTGTGATAAGGGCATGCTTGTTGGCCTGCTATAGAACACCACCGCACCACTGTGTACACATGGGTCTATGTATAGCCTGGATCTCAGTATGGGTGAAGAGAACAGAGTGGTCCCGAATGGTGGCGTGCTCATGACGCGAGTCCCAGCCCAATTCGTTTGGAATTTTTTAAACTGCTTCCTGCCCCGTTGCACATTCCTGCCACAGACTTCACACGGACGCCGACCAATGGCAGCAGCGGGGAGATGCACAGCAGCCCAAATTTGGGGATAGCCAGAGGTCACCTACCATGCCCACGCATTCCCCTCCTGGTCTTGCACTATGGAAAACAAACAAACTAGAAACAGAAAGAAAAAATATTTCCCAGTGATGTTTTCCACGCGCCTCTGCCAGAATGTGTTGCCAAGAGGAACGGACATGCGTCACCTTGACTCGTCCTGAACGCTCGACTCCGTTCTGACAACACTCGAGCCAGTCACGAGAAACTCCACAAAGCCGCACTTGTGCCACGCGTGGGACCGCTAGCATGTGGCTGGCAAGATTCCTCCGTCATTCCGGAGATTGCCCTCGGGGTCATACCACCAAGTGGATCGCACCTCCCCGCTGCGAGTGCGTGTGCAGGGATTGGCCCAGACCTGTACAGAAATTGCCAGGCACAGGCGGCATGTACACACACACACACACACACACACACACACATAAGCACACACACACTGACACACACATACACACACATATACATACGCACACACACACATACACACAGACACATATACACACACACACAGACACACACACCAACAAACAAACAATTAGGAAGTGCACTCCCATCCATCTGGTACAGACGGGAACAGTCCTGGGTGTGGATGTTGTGCAAGGTAATCACACACAGGGGCATACTGTAAATATAGACCATGATACACGCAAGTGGACAGTTTTTTATCTGTGTGTGTGTGTGTGTGTGTGTGTGTGCGCGCTTCAGAGGGGAGCTTTAGTTCTTCCAAACAAAAAAATACTTGAGTGTTTTTATCAAAGTTTTGATTCCTTGCTGTGCATAACTATGCTTTCTGTTTGGTTTTGTTTTATTTTTCTTAGAAAGTCCTCTCAAGCACAAGCTGTGTTGTCCTGCTCGCTGGAAGTGCCCATGTCTTCATGCTGTTATGTAATTTTTCCAGGTCTGTCAGCCTCGGCAACAACACTTAGCCCTTTAGGACACTATTGACTTAATCACTTACAGTCCTTACATTCTTTCATCAAATACAGACAAAAAAAACATACAACAGCACAAAGGCACATTGAGTTAGAGACAACTACTGTTGCTTGGTTTCCCTGATGCATGCATGATGACACAAGTGTTTGAAAAGCTAGCTGATGGATCTGTTCATATTTTGGGGTCCAAGCATATTTGATTCATATGTCACTCCAAAGTAACACGTGTCATGTGAAAAGCATGTGTTCCTTCACCATAGTTACACTATGACACGGCCTTTTCTGCGGCAACAAAGGATAGGAGCACAGGACATATTCACTCAGCAAAGGATAGGAGCACAGGACATATTCACTCAGCAAAGGATAGGAGCACAGGACATATTCACTCAGCAAAGGATAGGAGCACAGGACATATTCACACTCTGCTAACTGTAGTGGAGTCCTTTAATGCACCTGCACTCCCCATGCATGGAAAAGCATCGAGTATAACTACACGCACTGCAAAATCTATTCAAGCATTAAGGCATGAGGCAACAAAATACAATGATATACCACAGTACATGGAAATGCAGTGAGGACAACAGGAGGGGTGTGTGTGTCTGTGTTTGAGCTGGGGTGTGTGTGTTTGTGTGTGTGTGTGTTTTAGCTGGGGAGTGTGTGTGTGTACGCGCTGGTGTGTGTGTGTGTGTGTGTGTGTGTGTGTGTGTGAGCTGGGGTGTCTGTGTGTTTGAGCGTGGGTGTCTGTATGTGTGTGTGTGTGTTTGAGCTGGTGTGTGTGTGTGTGTGTGTGTTTGAGCTGGGGTGTGTGTGTGTGTGTGTGTGTTTTTGAGCTGGGGTGTGTGTGTGTGTGTTTGAGCTGGGGTGTGTGTGTGTGTGTGTGTGTTTTTGAGCTGGGGTGTGTGTGTGTGTGTGTGTGTGTGTGTGTGTGTGTTTGAGCTGGGGAGTGTGTGTGTCTGCGCGCTGGTCTGTGTGTGTGTGAGCTGGGGTGTCTGTGTGTTTGAGCGTAGATGTCTGTATGTGTGTGTGTGTTTGAGCTGGGGTG
The DNA here is from genome assembly GCF_018492685.1 of Alosa sapidissima. Classification (NCBI taxonomy): domain Eukaryota; kingdom Metazoa; phylum Chordata; class Actinopteri; order Clupeiformes; family Clupeidae; genus Alosa; species Alosa sapidissima. The sequence goes on along the minus strand of NC_055962.1, from coordinate 28,941,457 downwards.
TGTGTGTGTGTGTGTGTTTGAGCTGGGGTGTGTGTGTGTGTGTGTGAGCTGGGGGGTGTGTGTGTGTGAGCTGGGGTGTGTGTGTGTGTGTTTGAGCTGGGGTGTGTGTGTGTGTGTGAGCTGTGGTGTGTGTGTGTGTGTGTTTGAGCTGGGGTGTGTGTGTGTGTGTGAGCTGGGGTGTGTGTGTGTGTGTGAGCTGGGGTGTGTGTGTGTGTTTGAGCTGGTGTGTGTGTTTGGTGAGTCAGACTGTGGAATCATAATAGCCACCACAGAAGGCCGCTGAGAACCGCAATAAAAAATTATGACATTTTTTGATGATTGATTGTCTTGGTAGTTCGCTGTGGTTTTATTCCAAATGGTACATTTGTCATCAATGGCATGTTTTCAGATTTGCTAAAAGTTTAAACAAAAGAGAGACTTTTGAAGTTTGTATATGTCTGTTGGGGCCTTTGTTTGCCACGAATATTATAACTGGCCAACATTTTAGAAATATATTTTCAACTACTGGCTCTGAGCTGCAATGGAAGTAAATATGATTAAAATACAAAATGTATAGGTACTAGTCAAAACAGGTCTTACATTAGTTTGACAGAAATGAGACAACAGAAACTCTGAACCTGTGCACCCTAAACTGTGCACAAGAAGGTGAAAGATCTAGTCCCCTATATCATGTAGTTCATATTTCCACAACAATCTGGAGTGCTCTGGATGCCAATAACAATCACCTCCTCATTTGGCTCATGCTTCGGATCTCGGCTGACTGAACTTGTGTCCTCTGTTTCCTGTTAAGCTGAACGGCCTGGTGCCCCTCATATCGGAATGCTTTGGAACACTCGGCACATTTTGTTTTTCATAATCGCATGAGTAATGGAATTTTCTTTATTATCAGTCTATCACTGTGTTTACACATATTGTCGTACTCCCGGGCCACGCTCATGACGTCGTTGTCACGGTAACCATGACAGCAGACATAAAGTTTGTCGGCAGGGCTAGCTAGAGTGGAATGGGTGACACAAGAGATATGCATACTAGATTGCTTCCATCCTCACTGTCCAGTGGCTAATATGAAAGTATTAACCTGAAATTTGTGTTTGCGTGTTTGTGGGTCAGTCACACATGCTGGGCCAGGAAAAAGATAAACATTGCTCCTGGTTCAAATCATTACAAATCTCTATTTAAAAACGTGTTTTGTTTTTATTCCCCAACTATAACTATAACAGATAACAGGAGGCACACGATAGAGTGGCAACACAGTACTAGTACTAGTGAAAAGGAGCTGCAACTTTGCCCATGCATTCCAAAGCACACACTAAAACACGGCCATTCTCACGTCATATGTGCATCAGTCTCAACCAAGTCAGAGGGAACAACACTAGATTTTACAGCTAATCCAGAACATCAGGACAGCTCGAACAACATTAGCACTTACATATAATAACTCTTATTATTTATTATTAATTGCTACTCTGTTTCTGAGGTGTATACAATAGATTAATCTGGAATCTTTTCAGTCTTGAGCCTGGCCAACTCTCCTCAACAGTGATTTTGGAAGGGAAAAAAAGCACACACACATACACACACAATTCTTCTCCATGAATTAATCTCTGTTGGAGAATGACATAATGATGGCTGGATGCTGTCTCCCATCGTAACACAGTTTTGTATACTTAAAGTAGTCACTAGACTAGACATGTAATGAATGATCTTTGCTGGCTCATAGTATCTCAGTAGCATGCTCTCTCTCTCTCTCTCTCTCTCTTTCTCTCTCTCTCTCATGTTTGTTATGGTTTTGTCTAAGCCCAGGTCTCGCTGTCTCAGTCACCTGCCTCAAAGCCCATACCAAATCACACGGTGCAAATAAGAAGCCAGTATCGGGTTGTAATCTCTTCCTTTATACTTCTGACAAGTTGAATGTCTGCCTGAAGAGTCTAGCCTTTTGTTTGTCTGTAGTCTTTGTTTTCAAACAGTTACCCAGCATCTACACACTGTATTTCCTTGTGAAAATCCCCTTCAGTAATTTAATTCAATGATCACCACCACAGGGATTTTTCTACAAGCTCTGAAATACATGCACTGAAATGCATCCATTTTAAGCACTGAAATGGATGAACCATAACTGAGACATCATTCAGGGGTCCGACGGCTATCTGTCCACACTGACTTGTAACGGAAGGGCATGATGACATGACATTGCATTCTTGTCCCACAGCATTTCGGGGGTCATCCTTATGTTCCCCGGGTCCTATGTTCTCTAGGTCCTATGTTCCCCGCTCGGGGTTATGGTTATGGTTATGGTTAGGGTTTTAAAAAAGGGTCCTATGTTCCCCGGTCCCATAGGTACGCTCCCGCATTTCAGGTATATACATCTTGCGAAGATGCTCACGGAACTGTAAAGCTGCATGGGGTATTGCTATTGCAGCTAGCTGCTTCCAATGCCAGCTCAGGACTCCACTCACTGTACATAATACCAGCTCTGTTTGTCGGCTTGAACAAAACCACATCATGTTGCGGTGGGCAAATATTTGGGCTTGGTCCGCCCCATGATCAGTTGTCCCACAGGCAGACACATGCACACGCACACAAACACACGAACACACACACACACACACGCACACAAACACACGAACACACACACACACACCAGACACACACAGACACCGCACACATACACGCCAAACACATACACACACACACACACACACACCAGACACACACAGACACCGCACACATACACGCCAAACACATACACACACACACACACACACACACCAGACACACACAGACACCGCACACATATACGCCAAACACATACACACACACACAGACACCGCACACATACACGCCAAACACACACACACACACACACACACACACACACACACACAGACACACACAGACACCGCACACATACACACCAAACACATACACACACACACACATACACACACCCCAGACACACACAGACACCACACACACACACACAAACACACACATCTTTATTTGGCATTGTCTGGGGCTTTCGCTGCTCCATTGTGCTCATTAAAGAGATTTGGATGGAGAGAGTGACCGCCACCCTCTGATAGGTAACTATTGTCTTGGAGACTGTGTGGGATCTCACTGCAGCCATGGCCTCCTAAACAAGACCACATGGCCCTGACTGGACAGGAGAGTACAGAGTACATGATGCCCTGGAGTTGTACATGTGCTGTCTAATTCACCAGAGAGAGAGAGAGAGATGGATGGTTGGAGAAAGAGAGAAAGTGTACATTGGTGTTTTCCATTGTGGGCAAAACCAAGGACATAATACCAGACAAAATGTGCTGAAACAGCTTTGGACACGTTCCTACACACGCAAGCTGTCATTGCGGGGGGTCCACAGACTTGTCAAAGCACAGAGGACATTGAGAGGCATGTCAGTGATGGCCTCCATCTGTTGCTTTTCTGTGGTTTGCCATTGGATATGGTAAATCATGTAAGTTATTTCATATACTAGATTATTTTTTTCTCTTACCCGACTAAGTGGAACCTGAACTTGCCTGGGAAGGGTAAGGGGGAGAGACTGCTGACTCACTCACTTGCTGCTGCACGTGCCTGGTGGCCTGTGTGAGGTCTCTGCCTGAAACCTTTTGTCACAAGTGACCTTTGACCCTTTCCGTCTGCTGGAAGTCAGTCAGGGCCCCCATGCATGCGCAGCAACCTCAGGTGACGCGTTCAGTGGGAGGGATAGCCCCTCACACACCAACGGACAGGTGTCCATGTTTCAGACATCTTTTCCTGTTGGCCAAACTCTTCCCCATATGTGGGTCAAAGGTTGAGGACCGACCCTAATGGGGTCACAGGTTCACCTGCACCAGAGCATCTGTGGTCAGTGGAGCAGACCCAGACAGGTTCATAAACGTTAACGGAGCGAGTTTGAGCTGAGCGTTTATGAGACCCGACACGGAACTGGGTTAGGTTTTACAGTGGCCACAGTGCTCTGTGTGGTCCAGGATGATCCCACAGTATGAGTCTCACAGACGACCATTTTGACAACGATTTGTCAAGATCTGTTTGTGCACAATGGAGGCTTTTGTTTTTTCTACTTGTGTGTTCTACCACATTTCAATGTTTTATTCACATCCTAAACAAGGAGTAGCTTTTTCCATCGTAAAATGTATTAGTGGAAAGGGCTTAGAACTTCCTGACCCTGCTCTGCCAACACTACTTTTCAAAATCCTGAAAGTTATGTTCAAGAAGCAAAACGATGGGCAAGATGTAACAAAATCATTGATAGCCATCTCCACTATGAAACTGGCAATATAATTACATAATCTTTAGGGCTGTCAAAATAACTGATTCATTTCGATTAATTAATTTCAGAGTTAATTAGTTGTGCAGATTAAATTAGTGCAGATTAATCGATTCCGTATGACCTTTGACCCCGAGCCGTTCTAGTCAGCAAAAATTAGACTGTAAAATGAAGGAGAGAGATGAAAACGTGCTGCCTGAATCATGGATTGGAACATTTACTTTTAAAAAACGGCCTGATGGTGTTGATAAAAAAATAAAGTGTTGAAAATAAAGTCCTCTGCAATGTCTGCAGCAAGGAAGCACTGGAGTTCATCAACTCTATAGTCGCACATCAATGCAAAGAAATTAGTGTTAACATTGAGGGGAGTGTTATTTTCATTGTGTTCCCTAGGTTATATCTGTGGCCTGAAATGCCTTGTATGTGAAAAAAAAACTTATTCCCGAAGCACTTTTGAATTTATTTCCTCAGCATATTAGGTCATATCATAGATTATTATGGCAATTATTTGAACAATGAAAATAATAATAAAAGAGTCTTTGAACTTTAATGTCACTAATGCTGATTATTCAATGATTCATTTGAATTTAAATATTTAAAATACTTTCACAGCAAAAATTATATATGCGATTAATTAATCACAGAGTATGTAATTAATTAGATTATTTTTTTTAATCGATTGACAGCCCTAATAATCTTACATTTTAAATTATCTTAATAAATCAAGTAATCTCAAATTAGGGTATGCCTGCCGGGTGTTTAGATCAATCTGAATACAATTTTTCAGATTTTTCAGTTTTATAAAGAGATCTGAGTAAAATGTTCATTTGAGTTTTTATAAAGTATTAATGTGTTAATGTGTTAGCTCAGCCTACTGTGTTTGGATTAATTCATTATAAATGCCATTGTAGGCGGGTGTGTGTCAACCAAGACATGCTCTTGGACTCAAAGGAGAGGGAGCATAAACACTTCTCCCAATCAGAGCATTGTTTACTGATGAGTTGTCCCCTATAACAGCACTCCTAGAGGAGGTTGTGAGATGGCCTTGGACTGACAGGACAAAGAGTTTGTGTTGTGTTGTGTTGTGTTGTGTCAAAGACAGTTTAATAATATCTGGCCCAGCCCAGCCCTTTTTTAATTATCCCACTCTGCCTGGAAAATATCAATCTGTTGCAATCAAAACTGAAGATTTGTGTGAGCCCGTTAAAATGCTGGAGGCGGTAAGAGATTGTTTTTGAAGAAACCGTTTCATCATCACCATTCTCTCACATGGCTTGATCCGACACACCTTCACAATGATGAGTCAACATGAGTCGAAATGCTACCAGCCAAGGATTCCTCTATGACTGCTGAACATATGTCTAATCACTTACTGAATTGCTGCAGGACACCCTTTAAAACAGAACATGGATAGATGTTTATAAAGCCAAAAACCCTATTACAGAGAGAGGCTTTGCGATATGAAATGCAGATTTCAGCGTGTGACAGAATGAAGTTGGGCTGTGGCCGCCCGCCTCTCATTTGGGTTCAGATGGCTGCATCGCGAGGAGCTCTCGCTAAGCAGACATGAGCCAACCACACTGTCACTCCTGACGTGTGCATCTGGTGGATTCGTGTGGTAGCCTATTGCACATGTTGGAAGTTTAGGAATTCCCGGCAGTCGTGCTACCTGAGACCTGTTTAGTAAGACCTCGCTTGAATGGGTATGCCACTGATGTAAAAGTTTGTGACTGCAGACTGTAGAGGGTGACCATGACTGTGATATAGACTCACGTGGGGCATAAATACTGATCAGATTCCCATTTCTATAAGTGTGAAGGGTTTAAAGAAGTTTGATTTGGTGAACTTTGGCTATCACTTAGTTAAAGTACATTATTGACGCTTGAAAGGGGGCCGAGAGAAATAATCTCAGGGCCGTCGATTACAATTCTGGGGCCGCGTGGTCAGTCATGCCGCTCCCTGATTGGCCGGCCGACCCACGTGGCCCCTTTAGCATTTGCCCAAATTCCAGATTACCAGTCCGTCACTGATTTTGCCCGTGTGTGTGTGTGTGTGATCGTGCACGTGTGAATGGGTGATCCCCTGGAGAATCGCTGGCCTCTCACTGGTCAGCCTCAGCCCTACATATCCTCATCCCCTTCAAGTGTTTGTGCCCCATGTAATGAGTGTAATGGGTCACACTTTACTTGACAGTATCGACATAAGAGTGACATTACACTGTCATGAACGTGTCATAAACAAGTCATAAACATTTATGACATAACGCTTATTTTATTAAGTGACATTCGGTTTTTGTCATAACAAGTTAGGGTTAGGGTTAGGATTAGGGGTCATAAAGTGTTGTTGTCCATCGTTAATAAAAGCTTGATTTCCTTTATGGAACCAGCTCTCCTGCAGCACGGTTACGAACATGGGTGCCTTGTCGGGTTAAAGTTACTGATGTATGAAATATGAATCTTTGGGTGCAAGTCCCATCGTGGCGTAATCAGCAAATCTATCCAGGCCCAAAGCCCCTAAAAACTACACTGCTTGCCAGTATGGTGCAGAGGATGTTGCCTAATGAATTTGTTGCTTTGAATTCTCTCTTCAAAGATGACACTTGGCCCTTCTCCATGTGTTGATGGTTACAGCATACTTTGATAGCCTCAAGGGTTTGCCAGGCACTCCCATCACCCAACACTGTGTTTGTGCTTAACTGTTCTGTCAGAAGGCCTTTTTTTTAGCTTTCTGTGCCTGAGGTAGTCAACATAAGTTTGACATACATACTGTAAGTTAGTAGCGCAGGCTTTGGTTTTCAACGCGGTGGGCAAAGACCCTTTAGGTACGCTTACACCATGGCTTCTTAGCCATTCTCTTGAGGAGAAACAGGTTCAGGCCCAGGAGAGAAGAGAAGCAGACCCAGCATGCCTGGCACAGTCTCTCTCTCTCTCTCTCTCTCTCTCTCTCTCTCTCTGTGTGTATTTGTGTGTCTATGTATGTCTGTGTGAGTGAGAAAGTTTTTCTCCTTCTCTTTTCTCCTTGTCAGCTGCAGCTTGTTGTGGCTACAGGCCTTGCCCCGCCAGCTAACCCAGCCGTCCTCTCCTCTGATGCCCTATCGCCACGGCTCCGATAGCCCGCTCTGTCAAAACACGCTGGCTGCCTTTAGGCCACAGCCGGCGCTGACGGCAGCCTAAAATAACTCCCACCGAGTCACTTACCCAAGAAAAACAAAAAGCACAATCTCCCTAAGATGCCTGGAGTCTTTTGAGTGAGTCCCCAGGGAGCTTTTGATAGATATGGCAAAGGCACGTGGTTCTTGCGGTGGAATCCGCTCCCATTGGGTAGGGCCAGGAGAACCACCCAACGCCACTGGCACATGGTACCCATATACACCACAAAAGCCCTCTCAGGAAATCTATGTTTAATTACAACTAACCACATCATTTGAGGAGTTTATCAGAGGCGGTGAAGAAAAAAGGATAGACTGAAAGCAACTATGGCTAAACAGGAATAGGCTGGCATCCTTGAGACATGTCTCTCACTTCCTTAGAAACACTGTGACGTAGATTTGAGCAAAACTCTCTTTTTACTGATATTCTGTTGACAGACTTTTGCAACCGTTCGGGAAATCTGAGTGTCATTAAAGCCAACCCCCTCATTTGAGGAGCTTGTTAAAAACAGAAAATATACGGATGGACACAGAGCAGCTATAACAATGGCTGGCATCCTTGAGACAGGTCTCTCACTTCGTTAGAAACACTATGATTTAAGCAAAACACCTCTGACTGATTTTCTGCTGAAAGACTTTGAGCAATGTTGTTTATGCAGAGGTGGAAAAGTGCTGAAGGCAATCAGAAGAACAAGAAACCTTCAAATATTTTTTTAGCATGCACTGGCAAATATGAACAAAACTACATCCATTCATTTCTACAATGTTATTTATACAATGCCTTGTAAGTATTCTATTATTGCAGTAGATGTAGTTTGTTTAAAAACTATTTACTGGGTTTTGTGCAAACCTGGTTTTTATAATCCATTCAATCTGTTGCTATACTCCTGACAGATATTTCATTTCGGAGCTGATGGAATCCAGGCCCGAGTTAATGATGCAGCAAGTCTTACTACTGTTTATCATATATCAAATGTATTTTCATTAGAGTATGGCACTTGATCAGTTCTTTGACAGTAATATGCAAGTGTTGAAAGGGCGCCACTGGTCTTTAGATTTGCTTTTATTAAAGTGCTATTCTGCAGCAGTGTAACCCAATCCCCACTCTTTGTTGCAGCAGATCTCTCCAGGCTCTCTGGGCAATATATAACGGCACGCCCACTCTTTGGGCAATATAACGGCACGCCCACTCTCTGGGCAATATAACGGCACGCCCACTCTTTGGGCAATATATAACGGCACGCCCACTCTGGGGCAGTCCTCTAGTCAGAGTGTAATCAGCATCAAGTGGGCTTCTGACTGCCACACACGTGCCTGAAATTGTCCTCAAAAACCAACTAAATCTGAAATGGCTCGATATTAACACTCCCCTTCCCCAACAACAACAGTAAAAAAACGACTTGGCAGAAGACACGCTGAAATTCCTGATTGCATAATGCCATTGTCCAGCTGAGGCATAATTGGTGACGGGTTGTTGCCAGGACGCCACCAATCAATTCCACTTTACCTCTTTGTCTTTTTCCCCAGGAGGGAGAGAGGGCCCCGGATATGAAACAATCCCTTTCTGTGGTGGACCATCCCTGGCCCCGGACCAGGAGGGTCCTGAAAGTGTCCCCAGTTTGAAAGGAGGTTTACGGTTCCTTGCCCTGTGGGGAGTCACAAGGGTCATGTTTGTGTGAGTACAAACAAGATTTATAGCGCAACAGGCAGTCAAGTATTTCATTGTGATTCCCAAAGCGTGACAGGGAAGGACTCCGCATGAATTGGCTTCTGCCAAGCCCCGGAGGTCCCAATCTTGGCACAGAAAAAAGACCACAAAATGACCCACTCTGAGGTGTTTATTATGCCGTTTTCTCACACGGTTTGCCATTTACAAATACCAAATGTATTTGCATATCTTTATTGCCTCAACTGTTTTTTTTTTCTTGCGGAGCAATCCAATTAGCGTTTTTAGCCAGTTTTATTATCCCTGAGAAAGTATATGCTACAGCTTGCCTTGCGATTATGTCATATCGCTCAATTATGACAGAGAAAATTATGTAAGGATCAGACTACACAATATGTTTGTCTTTTATGATGGTCATTATGCACAATTAGGCAATAATATTGGCATAGATTATTGTGGTCTCTTGGTTAAGTGATGGACAATACTCCAAGTTTGACCCAACAAATCATGGTTCACGTCCTTGCACAATCATGTCTATGTGCAGACTTGTGTGACAAAAAAAAAAAAGAAGAGAAAGGAAACAAATTGAGGACATGGGTGTCAGGGCTGGACTGGGACTAAAAAATGGCCCGGGCATTTTGGCCATGGCGGCCCACCATGATTATTTATACGATATGCTGAGGCACACGACATACCAGAGGATATATGCGCACATTTATCATCCATTTCGGGAAAGCAATGTTTCACTAATATTACATGATAATAATAACTGTAAGCTGTAACACCTGCAAACTATAACTTTATGGCAAGCTAAAATAACACTGTAAGTTGGACACTGAGTCATAGCATTATTTGAAAACAAAGGCTATTAAAACACACACACACACACACACAACCGCCCTGCAACCGCTGTAACAGTCGACCTTGGGGTGAACATATCTGTGATTTTGACACATTTTGCTGCGTCCACTTGTAGGCTTTTTAGCCTTTTGTCTCGCAGCTTCTGTGCGCCCCCCTTGCGCTTTTGTGGTTTATTAGGCCTACTATCCATTTTCACAATTTCACAGACGGAAACTCACTTCTCTCCGCGGTCAGACAGCTCAAATGGCAAAATTTGATAATCCTGGGAGGGGAGGGGGAGGGCTGAGAGATATCATTGGACTAGACCAATGTCCGTCAAGAAAATCAACCAATGGGTTTCGTGTCTCAAATACCGTTGCAGTGGATATTTTTTAAAATTACTATTAAATTATGTCAGCCCCGGCCCAAAAATGTGTGTCGGCCCGGTACGCCCGATGGCCAGTCCATGCCTGCTGGGTGTCATGAAGAAGACAGTATAGGCTGTCATATCCTTAAAAGACAATTTGAGACACCAAATGTGTTCTGTCAAGAACATTAGAACATTAGAACAAGAACATTACATTGACTCTCCTCCCTTTCAGTGTTCCTCCTGCCACAACAGAGACAAAATCATGTCAATTTATTTTGTCTGATCTCAGCATAACGAATGCCCATCAGAGAGGCAACCGAGGCTGCTGCTGTTGGATCTGAAGGATTCTCCAGAGCTGTGACAGATTTAGGTGATATCATCTGCTATGTGTCTAGGAGATGCTTGTAATAAATGCGAGCCATTAAGAGACCACTGCTAAGGATTTTCCATTGTTAATATTGAGAGAAATTCTCTCTTGGGTATGCATTTTGAATCTTCAATATCTGCTGACCAAGTCAGTCTATTTTTACTTACTTTGCATATTACTTGATGTACAGTGCCAACTCTAAAGGTCAGAGCACTCGTCTCTGATGTGATTTGGAGATTATTGTTTTTTTCCCTTCTGATCTCTCCGTAGACGTGGAACAAACACGTAATCTCAAATGGCTGGGCAAGGGAACAGTTGGTGCACAGCGTGGCCTTGATGTGATAACGTGAAATTAAAGGGATCGAATGCCCAGAAATGTTTCCGCTTTTAAGTCCCAGTGACAGCAAATATGTACTTTTCAGATTTTCCATAAATAGGCTGAGAAATGTAAAACAATTTTGTTTTTTTGTCCTGATGATCTCTCACCAACCACCGACCCACCCACTCCTGCCCTTCGAGAACAACGCGGAGATGATAAATTAGACTGTGAAACAGACACAGCTACCCCTAGCTGCAGAAATGTGCTGGAGACGGCTCTGGCTTTTCCACAGGAGAAGTCACGCACTGTCTGGTCTTCATTGAGAAAGGCCCGAGCTTCCAGCAGCTTATTACTTATCAGACTTTCTGCCTTTGTGGAACTGATTACAATGGAAGAATGCCGGTTGTCAGAATGGTAGTCTTTCATAATAACTCAGGAACATTTTGAACACATAAATAAATCCCACTGCTGTCTGTGCACTTGAGAACTAAGTGTTCTCAAATTCTCAAGTGTTCTTAGCTCTCAAATGCAAACAGTAGTGGGACAATGGGTCTTTTATAAGCCAACTTGGATACCAACAACGCAGGAATAAATGTTATGGTACATTCACCCATCTACCCTAACACCCCCGCCCCCAAATTGGAAGGCCTACTTGGAGTAAATGGACAGGGGAATTTACTCTCTATACTCGAAGCTGAGTCGCCTGATGGTACGCACACTGCATACAGCCACACACCCTGACCTGAGCCATAATCCATGAGTAGCGCTGTAATACGTTTTATCCACTTGTACTGCAATATAGATAAGTATATGTTATGTTATGTTGTAGTTACAAATATATGTGAAATCAATAAAAAAAACTGCAGCTCCTATCTATTGGATGTGAAACTTGTTTTTTCCAGACTCACACACGTATCTCATCAACTCCCCTCATCCAGAGAGCTTAAGCTGGGACTTCTTTAGATAGGATGCTTGGGTCTTTCCATCCCACCCACACAGCCTGAGAGGGAGGAGAGGAGGCCAAGATGGCGCCTGTGTGCTTCCATGTGCTTCTGTCATTTGTGTTAAGAGATCTGGTCAACACACCTTTGGAACACCCACAGGATCTGTTATGGACCATCTGCTTTTCCTAGTTTGAACTCTCCATTGACCCCCCCCCCCCCCCCCCCCCTCAATCTAACGTTAAAGGAAAAGCCCACTGATACTGAGCAAAATTGACTACTAAAGTGGTTAATAAAGCTCACTTGGGCTGTAAAAAGAAGATTGGGGATATCAGATACTCTCCCTCAAAAAAACAAAAAAAAAACACCACCAATGGAGGGTGTGAGTGTTTTAGGGTGAATGAGAATAAACCAATGGCTGACCTTTCCAACCTAACACTGATTTGGTAATATATGGTCTTCGCATTTAAGTTGAATCCCTTCTCTTTTCATCTGTCTTATTTTATGCACTTGATGGAAAGGCTGGGAAGGTTACTCCAGGTGTGGTGAATAGGGATCGGGTGTGGGGAGGGAGGAGGGGAGAGAGGAAAGGGTGGCTGAAGATTTACTTACTTGTCTGGCTCAAATGTCAGGGCCCTGTCTGCTACCCCAAGAACCAAGGCAGCAACCTTTCGTCTAAATCTCGGTAGGTACCCAAGGAGGAAGAGTCCGTCATTTGAATGACTAATGTGAACTTCCTATAAAACAAAAGCCCCGGCAAATAGAATTCCTCCGACGTTCACGATTTCCTGCAGTGGTGGCCAACATCTTGAATTTCCATTCATAGGGTCGTCACATTCTGAAATTGTGGTATTGGGAATGTCTCCAGATTACTTTCACCGGGCAGACACCTGACGCTGGAACACGTAACACAAGCACATGCAGACCATCTGGGCAGGCCATATTTATGAGAGGTTAGCCATCCTGTTCCCGGTATTTTGTGTTTGTGGCTTCTGATTATTTGAGATGAATATTTTGTGTGCTCCACATTCTCTGGATGTATGATCACCAGGGTCAGACAGAGAATATTACTGCTGTCAACAATCCCTTATTATAAAAAAAAAATCTCAGCCTTGGGTATCCATTATGAGATTGGTGTGATATTAATGTCAATAAGTCATTTAAAAAAGATGTGCTTGTTGTCAGAAATAAACATTCTGACAAATTCTGTTCAGCTTACCCACACAGATGTCTCATTTAAACATGATTTGTTAGAACACAACAGCAACATTTCCCCCGGTCTGAGATGGCTGTGTGTTGTTGGCGGCTTGGGCCGCTGGAGCGAGCTCATCCGCCATGTAAGGATGACTCACACTGATGCACGCTGTCAGACCATGGAGCTGTGGTGAGGCTGGATGGTTTTTTGCACGTGCCGAGAACTCCATGTGCCGAGTTATCACCACCGCTAAAAAACAACAACTTTGTGCTGTGCCACTTAGCCTTTTTACACACACACACACACACACACACACACACACACACACACACACACACACACTCCCACACACACAGACACAAACACACTCAGCAGCCTTAAAACTGAGGCCTCATAAAAACCGACCGTGGCCGTTGACATGGCAGCCTGAAAACAAATACCATCCAGGGTCATATTTCACACGAGACATCGCCATTAATTGCACAATTTCACAAAACACAAGAGTCAGGGACAAGGAATAGAGACACAAAAAGAGAGAGAGAGAGAGAGAAAGAGAGAGAGAGAGAGAGAGAGAGAGAGAGCACAGGAAAAGGTGGTAGAATTTGGTGCAAATACAAAGCTTATGAACTACAAAGGCAGGAATTTGGTTTGCGGTGCTCTGAAAGGGGGTTGGTATGGTCTTTGTGGGTTGAACTGTGGTCAGACCTTTCCATGCAAAGCCACCGGGCTCGGGAGATTTAGGGCTGTCAGCCTGTTGGCCGTGTAACACGTTTTCTGGCAAAGTGACCCCCCTGGATCCAACGGAGATAAGCACATTCGGTATGCTGAGTATTTGTCCCAAGTAGGAAGCTGCAGCGCAATGTAAAACATGACGGCAGTGAGGACAGATATTATGTTCATGTGAGTGTGTGGTTATGTGCGTGAGAGGGTGCATTTGTCTGTGAGTGTGTGTGGTTATGTGCGTGAGAGAGTGCATGTCTTTGTGTGTTGTGTAAAAGTGTGTGTATATGTGTGAGAGAGTGTATGTGTGTGAGTATGTGTGTGTATGACAGCATGCATTTGTGTGTGTTTGTGAGAAGGCATATCTGTGTGTGAGAGTGTGTGCTTATGTGTTTATTGTTTCCATGTTTGCCTCTGATCCATGGCACTGGAGTTCTCAGTGTGTCCCTCTGCCATCTCACGTCTCTCTGCTGCAGTCTCTGTCTCACTGGAGTTCTCAGTGTGTCCCTCTGCCATCTCCTGTCTCTCTGCTGCAGCCTCTGGCTTTCTACTCAGTCGCTCTCTGTCTCCCCAGCTGCTGTGGCGAGCCTGTGTTGGAGAGGCTCCCCTGCGGAGAACTGTCTAAAACAAATATTTGGGTAACAATAACAGCCAGTTCTCTATTTGAGCTTGTTTAGGAAGTGATTAGAGACTGAACCACAGTTAAGGCGCACAAGCTAGCAACCAAAAAGAAGCAAAAGTGGAGAGAAAAGGCTGCCGAGCATGTGGCTTGCACTTGTCCCTGTCCTTCTCTCTCTCTTTCTCTCTCTCTCTTTCTCTTCCTCTTTCTCTTTCTTTTTTTCTCTTTCTCTCTCTTTCTTTCTCTCTCTTTCTTTCTCCCTCTCTCTCTTTCTCTCTCTTATTCCTTCTCACTCTCTTCCACTCTGTCTCCGTCAGCGAGAGCTTTCATATCGCCATGTGCTTTCGCATGCAGAGTAGCACATGAAAGACACGCCGCGGAAACAAACATGAGATCATATCTCCTGAGATACAGTACATTAGAGTGCCACTTGAAAGAATAGAATAATGAACAGCAAAAAAAAATGAAAAAGCATCGACTGGATTGGAGGGACACTCCGAATGCATTTACCGGAATGGACAGGAATTTAAGGAATGTCTGTCGTCTGCTGCCATAGCTAACAATAAGCGCTTTCCCCCCCTTTAATGCCCTCCCCATCTTGCCACAGCCCTTTCCCTGTCTCCAAGGACCACAGACAGGCAGCCCCTGGATCTTGGCCGAGGGGGACCAGGCTGATGAGTGGGGGTCAGATCCTCTTCAGACAGGGCAGGGCATGAATCAACTGCTGCTGTTGTCTCACGGGTTATGCTAAGGTCAGGTCAATGAGTTTTTGGGTGAGTCTTAAAGGGCAAGTCTGGGTTCCCCTCCTGTCCCAGCTCTCAGCCTAGAGCTCAAGCCTCCTTCGCCCCTAGTTGCCCTCCTTCGTTTCCTTTTCCTCAGCTGTTATCAGAGTCGTAAACAAGAAGTCCCATGCTGTCTCCCTGTTCGCTGTCGGAGACTGTAGGAGGGAGCTCTGTCGTCATAGGAAGGGAAGGAAGGGACCAAGGTGAGAGGAAACCTTGAGAATAATACTGACATGGAAAGGGAGGCACAGTCGGGAGTCACGGCCAAGTGATTAATTACTAAGGATGTTATGGATGATGTTAAAAAATTTTTTTTTTAAATATGAGCAGGTCAGAATCACCAAAATAGTCTCCAAAAAAAGAATCTATCCCCAGACTTTAGAGGGTTACCACATGCTACATTGACCATTCAGTCTTTCCCGGATGGACAATGCAGGAATCTCGAATGTGTACTGCAGAATTACACACATGGAATGAGATGGTGAGCATGTCCTCAATAACTCCACCAAAATAAACACCTCTCGTCAAACTAAACTCAGTGACCTCTTCCCCATCTGGCCCCCCCTAGCGGGCATGGTATTTGGCTGTTGTCTCCCCGCGGTCCACTTTGCCTCCACCTCCTCCTCTCAACAACAACAACAACAAAAAAGCCTTGGCAAATAAAGTGCAGCGGAGAACATTCATCTTTGTCAGCCATGACAAAGCAAGGCCTTAAGTCACAGGTGACCTCCTTGTGTTTTGAAACACGGTCATGATAAAGCCTGAAGGCCAAGCAGACACCATGCGATGTTGAGTCAGTCGGAACTAACAACCGTTTTAATTGGGCTGAATTCCTATCTACTTTGTTGCGTGGTTTGAGTTAGCTCACAACACCCATTAGAGGATTTAACAATCACCATTCCAACTCTGGACCGATCTGATTGGATTGTGTGTGTGTGTGTGTGTGTGTGTACACTACCGGTCAAAAGTTTGGTGTCACATTTGGAGAGCCCTTTTGCTTACATAATGGCAAAAGGGTTCTCCAATGTTTTCAGAATGTGCCTTTGGAACATTGGATGAATGGTTGTTGATAATGGGCAATGTAGATATATCATTAAAGATCAGCCATTTCTTTCAGTCGAGAACCCTTTTGCAATTATTTAAGCACAAAATGTAATCTGAAAACTGCTGCCCTGATTAAAAAGACAATGCAACTGATCCCAGCTGGTATTCTGTCTGTAGTGGAGTGGAATGGAAATGTCTAAGTGACCCCAAGCGTTTGACCGATAGTGTACATTCTGAGGATGTGTGTTTTATGGAAGGCTCTCACAGGTGTGAGCCAGACTAGAAGACCTTACACACCAGGCCTTAAAGAACAGGGTAGGGTCTGCAGAGGTGTGTGTTTGTAAACACACAGGGGTATGGAGCATCTTCCCAGGCCCCATACATCCTCCCTGTGCCCCCATTAGTCAACACTAACTGAGGAGGCCTGACAACAACATGCTGCTGTGATCTCAGGCAGCGAAAATTTCAAATGACCTTTAAAAGCAAAGTCAGGCTTGTTTGACATTCTCTCCAAACTATTATTACTTTAGAGGTTAGGTGTTATTTTTTCTGTTATGTGTGCTGGAGGGGCTATAGAGAGAGAGAAGGAAGAAGGGAAGGAGAGAGAGAGAGGGGGAGGAAGGGAGGGAGAGAGAGAAAGGGAGGGAGGGAGAGTGCTGCAGTATTGCTTGAGGGCCAGTGAAATGTTTTGGAGTGCTGGTGGTGAGCTTTGCACAGTGGGACCCCTCAGTATTCTATTCAACACATGACAGTTTAACTAACACAAAATGTATTATTTTAAACCAATAGTATGTTTGACATATACACTAAATATGACCCAATTGGCAACAGCAAGCAACATAAATAATGTGTTCCTTCTTGCCCTTCTTGCTGGGGTTGAGCAATAAATTGAAATCAAATTTCATTTTAATTATGACCTCAACATCATCGAAATACCATTTGTTTGCCATATTCTGTTGGCAACGATTTCTATTTTTTTCTTTTGAGTTTAGTTAGAAATCCAGCACATCCCTCCATTTTACAGTGGTAACTGTGGTATAAATAATATTTATTATTATTATTATTATTAGAAAATAAATGGTATTTCAAAAAGCATAATTGTAGTGGTGATCCCAACATTGACAAGGAACAATTCCTGTCCAACAGTTGATTTATCCTACTCCTACAAGTTTAAAAGTTTTGTAAGTTAAATTCTAATTTGTCTCAAACACAGCTGCACCTGTGGAGCAGCACATGACAGTTTGGCTACAACATAGTCTCTGGCATCTAACTGGCCAGGTGTCTGAGGGGTGTTAGCGTGACTGTGTGAACCAAAGGGATGTGTCTTTGGCCATGGTCTCAACATTTGATATAATTAGAAAACTAAACAAAGCTTTCAAGTAGCAATCAAATAGCTGTTTGCCTTAAACTGACCTTAAACTGACCTTTGCTCCCAATTTAAGCTTATTTGTTTTCCTTCATCAGATGCTCTACAGATGGTTTCTTGCTCATCTAAGTTGTTCCATTAAAGTGAAGTTGTGTCAAATATTCTAAATTTGCCTGCAGTTGTGCTAGCCCGTCAAAGTTTCGGACAAAATGGTGGATGCTATCTCTTGCACCTTACCTTGCGCTGTGGTGCAACTGGTTACTCCACAGGGACCAGGGTTTGAGTCCGGCCCGGATCATTTCCCAATCCTACCCCCATCTCTCTCTCCCACTTGTTTCCTGTCACTCTCTCCACTGTCCTGTCAAATTAAAGGCATAAAGCCCCCCCCCCCCAAAAAAAAATATATATAAAATATATATAAAAAGATCCACATGCTAGCGGTGAAATTCCACATTCCACTGTCATACTCCTAGAGGCCTTCATTCATCACACTTCTCTGACACTTCCATTGGCACCAGTGAAACCAAGTCCTTAGCCCTGTGGTTTTGGCATCGGAAATCATGGCAATAATAAGAGGGGGGGTGGCAGGTTAGGACGCATTTAGTGGTTTCCCCTTCTCCCCCACAAAGCCCCACTTCACACGCACATGACTGGAGGACACGATGAATCAGACACACACTCATCTCTACCTGCCCCAGTTGTTGGCACCTGAGCGGACTCACTCCCTGCCTCAGTTGATTTACTCTGGTACAGGGTGCCGTGACTGAGTGAATCCCCCCTCCAGGGGTGTTCGATTGGGCAAGGCAGTGATGACAGTCTTGTGAGAGATGGGTGATATACGTTCCTGTAATGGCGGTTCCCGCTTGACAGAAACAGATGTTACTGACAGCTAATAACTTAATGCTGTTAGAGCGAAAATACATTAAATGAAGCGTGAAAGCAAAAGATTACATTTCAATTTCCAGAGGTATTGTAGCTTGACAACAGTTTTGCAACAGCGTTCCAGCCTTCAGAGTCATGGTGATGTGTTTGATCTGAATCCAACAGGGAACTATTATCACTGTATTATCACTAATCTTTTTAAGGTCCCTGAATTACACAATTAAAGATGAATTGTGTTAGCATTCAATTATCGCAAGAATCAAAATCTATTCTAAGTACCGGTAATCATAGTTTAAGAATGTTAATAAGGAGGATTGTCATGCGCTTTGTCTAACCAACATACAGGATAAAAACAAACAGCAGGGTAACCAGTGGAGACACGTAGCCTTTTTTTTCCTGTATATCAACCGATGTGTCCACAGTATAATATTGACAGTAAACCCGATTCTCTTCTCTTTATTATCATGTACTGGGGGGACATTTTGTGCTTAATGATGGTTTTTATGTTGATGTTATTGTTTTCATTTTTTTCACCCAGATAGAATTCATTGAATTAATTCCTTAGCTAAATCCATCATATGTCTCTGTTTAGAACAGGAACGTGCTGTTTAGAACAGGAACGTTCTGTGTGCCACACCCTCTCAGGTGGACTCTGGACCTCTTCAAGCAGCAAACGCAGGCCAAGTCTGTTAACTGACTTCTCCTTGGCACAGCAGTTGGCCCAGACCTGATGACCTTGCCCCAAAAGATGTCGCCATCGCTTTCCTCTCTCTCTCTCTCTCTCTCACTTTCTGCTTCTCTTCTCTCACCCTCGTCGCAGCGTGAAAGCGAAACCAAAGCCTGGACAACCCGCAAGCTCCTGAGTTCTGGTCATGCCAAAGGCAATGTGCGCTCGAAACAGAGGCGACGTGCCTCTCTGCATTGATACTGCTCTCCCTATAGTGGCTCAGCTTTCAGGCTCGCCGCGTTCAATTGTTTTCTTAAACTTTGCTTGGCAGCGGCGTTTCTTCCATCGCTGGTTGTAAGAATCCCCTTATGTGCTTTCCCCCCCTGCCGTCGCCGCGTCTTCCATTCCAAAAATGATTACAGAGGCCGTAACAGAAAAAGAGAGCCCGCCGCATCGGGCCAAAATAGGGCAGCTGGTTAGCAGCCAGCGCGAGCCCAAAGGGATAGCAATAACGGCCCTCGGTGGGGCCGTTTCGGGTCGGCCTGTGTGTGGGGATTCGTCGCAAATGACAGCTGGGCCTGGGTGTAATTGTGTTTAGCTAAACGCTACTGCTTGCGTGCCTCCTATGTGTTAGATCTGAAGTCTGGCCTCCCCGGAGAGAAATGACGGTGGAAAACCACAGGCCAGAATCAAAAGCTAATCACACAAAAAGTAATGATGTTTATATTTACAGAATAAACTATTTATAATCTGCTTCCTGATTTTCATTTATTTTTGGTAAGGACAAACACTCACCCTTTCCAGTCCGTTACAAAAAAACTAAATAATAAAAAAAAACATTAATTTCAACTGTTTCAACATGTTTTTACCATGCGTTGGGATTCAGTTGCTAAGAGAGAGAGAGCAGAGATTTCCAAATATAAAGGCCCAAAGCTGATAAACAGATGAAATAATCAGGGGCCACGTGATGCCTGCTGATAAACAGTGGACAACACATGTTGGAGAGAGAGAGGACGGAATACAAGATATCATCACCATTCTCCATCTGTTACATTCAGACACAGTCTCCTCACATAAACTCGATCCTCAGCTTGCTGTTAAATGCTATTTGATTGCTACTCGTGTCCCTGGG
This sequence comes from Alosa sapidissima, assembly GCF_018492685.1. Taxonomy (NCBI): domain Eukaryota; kingdom Metazoa; phylum Chordata; class Actinopteri; order Clupeiformes; family Clupeidae; genus Alosa; species Alosa sapidissima. The sequence continues at coordinate 28,921,111 of NC_055962.1, read as the reverse complement.
ACCTGTGGGCGTGTGGCTGTTGACAGTAAGGGGATTAACCCAAACCTCTGCCAGTCAGTAGCACGCCTTTCCCCCTTCCAAGGATTTCTTGTGCAAGTAGCATGAAACAATATTTAGATGTTATTCCGTCTCATTTGTTGTCAAGCCTTGCGAATGGAATGAGCACCTCGGTTCATTGGGAGTTTAAGTCTCCTCAATAGTGGAGTCTCTCTCTCTCTTTCTGTCCAACAAACATAAACAATTATGTTTATGTTTAGGAGATGTGACTGCAACGGGGCTCCTTGATATTTAGAGGCAACAGAGGGGGGATTAATGACGTGCCTCTAAGAGTAAACTTGGGAGGGCTGCGTGTTTATTTTCAAACAAAATGTGTTGGGGGGGTGAAAGCTTGGAATCATACACTTATTCCCAGGAACATACGTGTTCTGTCTTATCCGGCGCTTCAATGACACTGCATGAAAAGTGGGATTTTCGTCAGTATGCGGCACTGTAGATTGTCGTGGAAGTTCAGATATACGACTGCACACGGCAATTTGCAGGCAACACCGAAAACTGCTGTGAATTGTCGGAAATTGACGTGGGCCTTGCTTGGCAGTCGTCCCCCCATGACCCCCCTCCTCCTAATTCTAAGGGAGGCTTTAACATGTAAATGAAAATGCTGTGAACTATACAATCTATATAACTATACAGCTTTACCCCAGGTGACATTTTTCTAAAAGGTATTAACTTAATTTTAAGGAAAGCTCTGGTATATAGATCAGCTTGAATTGATTTATTTAACTTGAATTGATTTATTTAACGAATATGTTTACTATGTTAATATGTTAATTACTGTGTCATTAGCAATGGCCAATATTACGTAAAAAAGATACACAAAACTATTTATTTCAACAATTAGTTTTAACCAGGCTTTGCCACAAAGGTGAAAGGTGCATTCCATGCAAACATCACAGTCTCCTAGAGCTCAACCACTGTGCATAGTGGCATGACTGTGACCTTTTCTTTGGTCTTGCTTTAATGCACAGTGGATGTATTAACCACACAACTCCCAGCAATACACTCAACAGGCAGAAATGATGCTGAGTATGACATGTCTGTTCCCTGCAAGCTCCAATAATGTAAGAGGTTATATGAGGTTGAGTTGAACTATTATTTATTAAACATCTGACTCCAATTGCATTATAAAGGTTAGCCATGTACTGACTGTTGGCTATCAACAAATAGTAATATGTATTTACTGGATTCACACAGGCTGGGCCCAACTTTCACTCAGAGGTTCGAAGACTTGGTGCAATTTACTGAAACAGTGATTGTACTAGTTTAAATGAGCCCTTCAAAATATATGCGGTTTAACTAAGAATTCACACATTCACATCTTAGGTATCTGATTAAATAGATTCCTTACAAACATAACCTCAGGAAAGCTATGTTACAGATGACCAATTAATATAACAATTTATTGTAATGCCAGGAATAATTTATTGTAATGCCAGGAATAATTTTACACTACAATCAATCAGTGTTCAAGGCACAATCAACAATAAAGTACAGTATCAAAGACAATTCAACAATCAATCTAAAATAGACAGTCAAAGTAGAACATACCTGGCATAGTTTCAACTACACACACGTGGGAGTTCTGAGAAGCAGAAAGACTTTCTAGCATAGATTCAGCTACACAGACGAGGGAATTCTGAGAAACAGAAAGACTCCCAGAATTAAGTTCTCACCACCCTTAAGTATCAGGGGCTTCTTGAATAACATTCCAAACTAGAATTTAACATACAGACGCTATACACATATGGAGACCACATACCTCCACAGGGTATCCTTCTCAGATCAACAGGAGGTGATGGGAGTGTTTTCATCAAAACACAGACCATTTTCAGACCACATAAAAACATATATACACTTATTTTACAATTCTACAACTGAGACCCTTTTATTTCTCGCACTAAAACATTACATATTATATCAAACACAGATAAATGATCATTTGTCATTTGACCGTTAGATTTCAGTTTTCAGTTGAGCGACACAAGAGGGGTCACTTGCCAGGACGTCGGGAATCATGGCCATAGCCAGCTAAAACAATAGTGAGCAAACTAATCATGGCCATAGCCAGCTAAGACAATAGTGAGCAAACTAATCATGGCCACAGCCAGCTAAGACAATAGTGAGCAAACAAATGGATACATGTAAATTGACTTCTATCAGGGAGCAGGGGGTGTGGGCGCATCTCATCAGAGAATGCATCAAATATCAAGTTACAGAAACATCATATGCATTCACTTTACTGTTCTACAACTGACAATACTATATTTCTCACATGGAGACCTTAAAAATGATATCAAACACAAGCAGATTATAATTTTCCTTTGACAAAATATAGTTAGAGTTCAGGTATTTTCCTGTGGTCCAAGAGAGACCCGGGACTGAGTTAAGCCCTCCGCAGAGTGGCAAGAACAGAGACCAAATGGCAGCTGAAACCAGAGACTTTCTAGTTCACTGTATGTATAAATGGGGGTACTGTTGATTACAAAGGCTTTTGTCAACATGAGATATTTACGAATCCAAAATCCTGGCCTTACAGGGGCGAGACTGCATGGCCGAGTCATGCCACATGCAGAGGTTTTCTGACGATATTGCAATTGTGGGGTGTATCAGGGACGAGCAAGAGGAGGAGTACAGGAGCCTGGTGGAGGACTTTGTGCAATGGTGCAAACTCAATCACCTTCAACTCAACACTTCAAAGACCAAGGAGATGGTGGTGGATTTCCGCAGGTCTAAGCCCGCTCTGCTACCAGTCTCCATTGATGGGGTCAATGTGGAGGTGGTAAGCACCTACAAGTATCTGGGTCTCCACCTGGACAATAAACTGGACTGGTCAGCCAACACTGACGCACTCTACAAGAAAGGCCAGAGCAGGCTGTACTTCCTGAGGAGGCTGCGGTCCTTCAATGTGTGCAGCAAGCTCCTCAGGATGTTCTACCAGTCTGTTGTGGCCAGCGTCCTCTTCTATGCAGTGGTATGTTGGGGAAGAAGCACAAAGAAAAAGGATGCTGGGCGAATTGGCAGGCTGGTAAGGAAGGCTGGCTCTGTAGTGGGAGCTGAACTGGAGTTCATCACTTCAATATCTGACAAAAGGACCCTGAACAAACTGATCAACATCTTGGACAATGAATGCCATCCACTCTACAGCACTATTAAAAAGCAAAAGAGCATGATCAACTGGAGACTTCGCTCACTGCCATGCACAACTGAAAGGCTGAGAAAGTCATTTGTCCCCAGGGCCACTGAACTGTTTAATGCTTCACTAAAGGGAAGAGGAGAGATAGACTTCTCTGCTTAGTCTGTCTGCCTCTCCACCCTCTCCATGTTTGAGTACTGACTGCCCACTACTGCTTTACTACTGTTTTACTACTGTTTTACTAATGTCCACAGCCTAATATTTTTACTACTGCTTTCCTGCTACACTGTTTTTCATGCTATATTAGCACACATGATCAATGGCTTCTGCTACAATACTGAATGGCTGTAACCCTATTACCTCAACCTGTTCTTGCACTGACATAGTTTTTTTTATAGTTTTTTATATTACCTTGTCTACATTATACTTTACTCTCCTATTTGTCCATATTATTTATGCTGGTCTCTAGACCTTATTATTGCACTGTTGCACTGTTGGACTAATGTTGGACTACTTTTTGCACCTTCACCATGACACTCACTCTCTTGAGCACCTTACCATGCACACATAACTAAAGGACTACTGTTGGACTACTTTTTGCACCTTCACCATGACACTCACTCTCTTGAGCACCTTACCATACACACAGAACTACAGGACTACTGTTGGACTACTTTTGCACCCTCGCCATGACACTCAGGGCCAGATGAACGCTTTTGCGCCCATTTCAGGCGTATTTGTTTCGCAATGTGCGTGTAAAATCATTGCGAGGTATGTACAAACAGGCCGCAATGATGTAAAAGCGCAAACTGCCTGTCGCGGGAGCTGAAAGTGGCAGATTGCGATTGTCATGTCATGCATATGCATTCATGGGAGGATCCAGGGGAAAGTGGGAGTTTAGCGATGGGAGGGGAAGAGTAAAGAGTAAAGAGCAAGAGTTCGTAAATTGCGTTTATGGGCGGAGAAGGGCAGAGAAAGGCGTAGTTTACACTAAGGATTGAACGATTGATAAATACGACGGAAACTTGGGTCTGACAGCGCTCGCAATCTGCGGTGTGTCCATGGCGCTGATAACGCTACGTTCGCAAATGTACGTACATCTGACCCTCACTCTCTTGAGCACCTCACCATGCACACAGAACTACAGGCCCTGTCACTACAAGCGTCTCATGCTTGATCACCCTCAAGCACACTGGATTTTTAACATTTATTTATATAGTATATTTAGTATTTAGTTTTGTTAGTTTTTCTTATCTCCTACTGTCTCTATTGTACAGTGGAGTTTGGTTATATATTTATACTTATACTTATTTTTACCATTTCTGCTGTAAGTGCATGTTGTGTGTGATGTCTGTATGCTACTGAGACCCCCCTGAATTTCCCCTCGGGGATCAATAAAGTATCTATCTATCTCTATCTATCTGGCTGGATAAAAAAAACAAGAATTTAGCACCCCCCCTAAAAAAAAGACACGTTCCATATTGAGTCCTATTTATTTTCTTGGTTTTCTCTAACTTGTCCACATACTTCACATGTGATTCCCCACTGATCTAATTCACACGTGATCCCCCACTGATCTACCATTAATACCAATACCATTCCTGGCTGATTGACCAGGTATTTATCATTATGGAGTGATCGTGTGAAGTGACAACAAGATACATCCTTGGCTATGCTTACTTAGGTGGGCGGATCATCCACAGGGCATTATGGGAGGTGGAAATTTCGCTATAGGAGGCCCCCCTGCAAACAGTCGTCCTTGTCAAGAAGTGACCCAGTGGGTGGTGAGAGATTCGCATAGCAGGTCCTTGTCCTTTCTGCGTCCCTCGCCAGCAGCTGCTTTTGCGTCCCTGCTTTTGCGTCCCCTTTCCCGAAAATCACCGGTCCGGTGCTCCCTGAAACCTCCATCATCCCCCTCTCCCTGCTCCTCCTCCTCCTCCTCCTCATCCCCCTCTCCCTGCTCCTCCTCCTCCTCCTCTGTGTCCTCAACCCAGAGGTTCATGATTATTATTCATCGTTTTTGTGTATGTGGTCCACTTCAAAGGAAGGCCAAATGACTTGGGAAACCTCATTAATGGTCCCTTGATACAGTCGAGGGCCATTCGCAGAATGTTCCAAATAACAGGAAGTCAGGAGAATTGGGCTGTGATAACACACCCCTTCCCCACGCCAAGAAACACCCCAATCCCCCACCCCCCCAGCCCCCGCCCCCACCCTGCACATGATTCTACCACAGACATAAGAAGGTTAAATGAGAGTTTCACATCAAAGCCAGGAATGCTGGTGCTAAAAACTGTAATCGGACGGGGCTGAGAGCTGGGAGGGTGGTTGGGCAAGGCCGTCCTTCTATGGGTTTTTTTCTGTTAAAGTCCCTGGCAGGCCAATTCACTCTGGCCAATTGGCTCTGTGTTTGCACAAGACAGCCGCGCTGTTGGAATGGCTCAAAGAGGCCCCCGCACTGGGCTACGAGGGAGCGTGGGGATGATGGGTGGGTAACCAGGCCAGCACTGACGGATGGACAGCGGGATGCTCAGTGACAATGTTGCGAAAATGCTGGGAAGAAACACACACATGCACACACTCACAGACACACACACATACACACACATAACCTCGGATAATCATGTGCTTCTCTCAAGTCTAGAGCACCCATCACTTCCAACCCCCCCCACAAATGCCGCCTGCCAGACAGTTGACCAAAGCAGTCAACTGGAGAGAGGGGGAGAGAGAGAGAGAAGGAGAGTGGGCAAGGGAGGGGGAGAGAGAGAGAGAGAGAGAGAGGGGGGAGAGTGGGCAAGGGAGGGGGGGGGGGGAGAGAGAGAGAGAGAGGGAGAGTGAGCAAGAGAGGGGGAGAGAGAGAGAGAGAGAGAGTGGGCAAGGGAGGGGGGAGGGAGAGAGAGAGGGAGAGTGAGCAAGAGAGGGGGAGAGAGAGAGAGAGAGGGAGAGTGGGCAAGGGAGGGGGAGAGAGAGAGAGAGAGAGAGAGAGAGGGAGAGTGGGCAAGGGAGGGAGAGAGAGAGAGAGAGTGGCGGCATGGCATGTTTATAACTCTCACTCCCACACCTCATGAGTCTGCAAAGTCCGGAAGGTACCCCCCCCCCATCTCTCTCTCTCTCTCTCTCTCTCTCTGGCTTTTGAGAAGGGGCTTGAATGAGCTCTGGGAAGCGAGGAGGACAAGGTGGTGGAGGTGTAGAGCGGATCGGAGTGGCAAGGAGTGGAGGTGGAGGTGTGGAGCGGAGCGGAGTGGCAAGGAGTGGAGGTGGAGGTGGAGGTGTGGAGCGGAGCGGCAAGGAGTGGAGGTGGAGGTGGAGGTGTGGAGCGGAGCGGAGTGGGAAGGAGTGGAGGTGGAGGTGGAGGTGTGGAGCGGAGCGGAGGTGGAGGTGTGGAGCGGAGCGGAGTGGAGGTGGAGGTGGAGGTGTGGAGCGGAGCGGAGTGGAGGTGGAGGTGTGGAGCGGAGCGGAGTGGGAAAGAGTGGAGGTGGAGGTGGAGGTGTGGAGCGGAGCGGAGGTGGACGTGGAGGTGGAGGTGTGGAGCGGAGCGGAGCGGAGTGGAGGTGGAGGTGGAGGTGTGGAGCGGAGCGGAGTGGAGGTGGAGGTGTGGAGCGGAGCGGAGTGGAGGTGGAGGTGGAGGTGGAGGTGGAGGTGTGGAGCGGAGCGGAGTGGAGGTGGAGGTGTGGAGCGGAGTGGGAAGGAGTGGAGGTGGAGGTGTGGAGCGGAGCGGAGTGGAGGTGGAGGTGGAGGTGTGGAGCGGAGTGGAGGTGGAGGTGTGGAGCGGAGCGGAGTGGAGGTGTGGAGCGGAGCGGAGCGGAGTGGGAAGGAGTGGAGGTGGAGGTGCCGGTGCCTGGGGCTGGGACAGGTCTGGATTCTGCGGGCAAGCCTCCTCCACTGCTTTATTTTCAACCTGCAAATTGGAAGCGATTCTCCAGACGCCACAGAGACGGCGCTATGAACAGGCGGCGGTGGAGCGCGAGAGGGGAGTGAGAGCGAGGACATGAGGATATGAGTTTTGGGGGATTTTTGATTTCATTCGCAGGTCCTGTCTGCAGTTTTTTTGCTGATACTCTGTTCATCGTCCCAGGGAAAGGTTTTTAAAGATCGAAGTGGCACGTGCATGGGTATTTTCATGATATTTTCCTCTTCATGATATTTTCCTCTATCTTTCTCATTCGCTCTGTCATAAGCACATGCTCACACACACACACACACACACACACACACACACACACACACACACACACACACACACACACTACCAAACCAACAGTATGTCAGTTTGGTCAATTAACATAAAAAAACATTCGACACCTTTTCAAAATACTATTCCTGTTGTGCATCAGCAATATTGTCCGTTAATTTTAGGTTTAGGCAGTACCTACTGGCTTACTGTACCAAAAATTTACTGAACCGTGACTTCAAAACCGAGGTACACAATGAGCCGTGATGTTTGTGTACCATTACAACCCTAACGCACACACTCATCTTATGAAGAGCGCTATCCCACCAATACAAAGACGCCCACACAAGACCCATATCCCCCTCCAGCCCACACAAGTACTCTGACACCAGACAAACATACACAGCTTTTGTTAAGCCCAATACACGCCCACCTAAACCCACACCTAAATACACACGCAATTCTGTCAACACCACACAGTTTTGACTGACATATCCACTCCTTTCCTCTCTTCCTAAACACACACAACACACACACACAGCCTTCTCCTCAGACATAAACACAACACACACACTCACACACATGTGCCGCCTTCTCCACACATAATGTTTCAGAACGTCTCCTCATCACAAATTTGCAGGCAGCCGACGCCCACTTTTTAATGTGTGATCCGAGTGATTGTTTGCTCAAACATGTCGACTTGATGAATATTTTTCTAGCTGCTCACATTCGCGTCTTTGTACTATGGTTACATAATACAAGCTGTGGCAGCACATCCTTAGTCAGCTATTTGGCAGAAGAACTACATCTAAAGATTTTTTCTAAGGAGCAGTCTATTCAAATCCTGTTCAGGTATGCACTGCAGACAGAAAAAACAGCAAACATTAAAACTATTAGGTTGTAGCACGAGATAACAGATCTCTTTTGTCTGCAAGACAGAAGTATATTTGTTTTCATGTGCATGTGGGAGTGATAGTGTGTGTGTGTGTGTGTGTGTGTGTGTGTTTGTGTGTGTGTATGTTTGAGCTGATCTGCATGTGTGTTTACAGTAAATGTGTCTGTCGTCAAACATGAATGTATTTGCGTGATTCCATTTGTATACATTTCTGTCTGACACGCTTTGGCTGATGGCAGTGAGGGGGTTTGGGGTGGAAAGGAGAGATAGGGTGTAGTGTAGTGAGGTTGGAGGTTGACGGGTGCGTGGGAGTTTGTTTACGTGTGCCGGTGGCTAGGCCTTGACATCTGAGTGTCACCACAACCCAAGGCCTGTCCATCACCCCCCACCCCCCCACACACACCTCCCCCAGGCTCTGCTGGTCGTGGTGCTGCTGCTGGTGCTAAGGGGGATGGGAGAGGATGCTCTCAGCAAACGCCTGCCCTGGCCCAGACGGACACTTGACAGACTAATCCCTGTCTCTTGAACTCTGAGCTCCAGCCTTCTCGGGGCGCAGACAGAGACTGTGGAGGAGGGTGTATGTGTGGGTGTGTGGGGTGGGGGTTTAGGATGGAGAGGTTCCCACGGTAACACTATGGGTTGCATAACTCTTTGTTACATTAGCAACACTGTAATGAGATAGAGATGTTCCCACAGTAACACTTTGCGTTGCAGAGGTCCTTGTTATATTGTAACTAACTACACAGTAATGTATAGTCAAACCTTATTTGTTGTAATTATTACTTAATCATCAATTATTTGTCTGTAATTGTTAAGTGTTACAGCAGAGTGATAACACTCTGCTTGCATGATTAATTTGGACAGAATAGTGAAGAGATGACAGGATTGAGTGAGAGAGAGATATGGGGAGTGGGTTTGGGAAATGACTTTAGGCTGCACTCGAACCTGGGTCCCCGTGGGCATTGCGCCAGCATGGGGCACCAGCGCGACCGCTGTGCTATGGGTCCCCCAAACAAGAGCTTTCTACACTTCAAAAATTGCTTATCTAAGAAAATCTAACCAAGTGTTATTAATCTTATACCAAGCTTATATATTGTTTCCTGTATAAAGACACTTACATAGCGGTCTCTCGTAAAATCCCTTGATTTGATTTAATAGGAGTTTGACTTATTTTAAGATGTCATGAAAAAATCATGAAAAAATCTTGTCTTGATATCCTTAAAATAAATCAAACTTTTATTAAATTTAGTCAAAATGATATTTTGAGAGAGTGCTAGGTATAAGTGTCTTCATACTAAAAACAATACCAAATAGATTTGATTTGATCTTAATATAAGATTGATAACACCAAGATTAATACCAATTGTGATCACACACAATTGTAGACTCAGAATGTAACTCTGTGGGTGAGAGATGCGTCATTGCAGCAATACCCTAAGTGGACCAAGCAAGGTCAAAGACACTCAGATGCTGAGGAGCCAAATGAGGGCCACCAAGGAAGAGGCATTTGAACATTCTGCCACTTATATGCAGAACATTAAATATTGCAACACCCCAATTTGTCACAGTCAACAACAACACATCATCTATGTAGAACACCCATGTGGAGGATGTTATTTGTCAGTTTCCAAACTGTTTTCACTGTCTCTGTTTAAAGACAAAAATGGGCCTCAAGTAGGTCCCATTAGTCTTTTTTTGTTGTTTAACACTCCAAAACATTCGGAAGTCCATCTTTATTAAGTTTGTGTCATTTTAAAAACAATGTAGCTCTTGGCCTACTCTTCAAAGTCAACTGCTCACAGTAATTTCCAGAAAATCGCTGCCTGTGTCCAAGTTTAAGATCTCGTGTTTCAGTTATCTGGAAGTTTTTCTCGTGATTCGTGCCCCTCCTATCATGATCTTTCCGTCTCCATCATCTTATTAATGAGAGCACTTTGATATCAGACCTGCACAGTATAAATCACTGCAATCCCATCAGCCCCTGCCTCCAGTGACCCACATGCTTTGCCAGACCCAACGGGAGATATCTCGCCGCATATCGGACAGGGGAGTACTTCTGGTTTAATCCGACGAAGGCAATTCATCATTTTCGCCTGTGTGCGTTGAAATATGTTTTCCATGTCACCTAATCAGTTTTCCTCCCTCTTTTTATAGGTCAGATAAAAATTTGGGAAAAGATGACTGCAAGATGAGGCAAGGGGAGCGAGCAGCAGTAGAGCTTTAAGCCTGAAAGTCTCTCACACCAGTAGGTTTATTTTTCCTTCAACACAGAGAGAGAGAGAGAGAGGACGTTATAAGAAAAGGCCTGCATAAAGATCAAGTGTGTGGATGCACGTAACAATAGAGAACATCAAAGTTTACATTGTACACACTTGCACCACACAGTTCCTGTTTCGAAGCATACTGTAGTTTCCCATTTTCTCCACATTCTCACACATTTCACACAAACTCCACAACTGTTTTGTGCGAGAACATTGCATTTGCTGAACACTTGATTAAGCAACAAAAAATGTATTTTTTGAGACTTTTTTAGTCTTTTGGAGACAACAATGGACCAATAAGACTTCTGATGCTTGTTTGCAATCAATGATGAAAGCAGGAAGATGTACTGTAAGGGTCTCAATGGGCAGTGTTGATGCGCCACTCTTTGTAACCGGGGATGGTGCCACTGATAAGATAATGGGCATCTTTCCCTTGCCTATGAAAGCACAGCTGACATGGAGTTGGCACAGGCAGAGGGGGCCCCAGTGTGGGAAGGAGTTGCCCCATTAGCCAGAGCCAGAGGAGAGAAAGAGAGAGAGAGAGAGAAGAGAGAGAGGAGAGGGTGGTGGTTAGAAAGGGGAAGGAAAAGCCAGTACTCTGGAATATGAATGATGAAGGCTTGATACTGTAATCTCAACACTTCAAAAGGATGTTTTGACATCGGAGGAGTCCTGTGAACCCCCCGACACACACACACACACACTCCCACCCTTCCTCCGCACTCTCCCCCCACCCCTCCCTCACGACCGACTCTCTTCCCATTCCCTTCCTCGCTTCCTCCCATGTCTTAGCCTCTCATTGGCTGAGGCCCCTCGCGCAAAGGTCACAGATCGGAGTTCAGGCCTTTGTTTGAGATGTCAGTGGAAGGATTAGTGGCGACTTCTCTGTTTGTGTTCATCTCCTCCTGCTGTTATTTTGACTACTGTAGACAGAGCACGGGTCTGGGTGGGTGGGCGGGGGGGGGGTCTTTTCACCAGCAGGAAATTAACTTGGACGACATGCCCACAGTGGCGTCTTACTGTTGATATTATGTGATACCCGCATAATACAGCACAGCACAGTATATATGCTGCTGATTAAAATCTACACCCTCATTTGTCTGTTTGATTTAACAAAGAGAAACAAAAAAGACATTTATACTGTTGAGTGGTTAGACAATTTGTCATACCTCACAGTTAATTGAATGTAACAGTGAAGTTGCATTGCAGGGAAGAGCTAATAATGACTGTAAAAACTCACACTGGTCCCTCCAGCTTTTAAGTCATCACAATCATCTCCTTCTCTCATTAAAGGGCTTCTTGGCATGGTGACCCCATTGAGTTTCAGTCTCAAAGCACAGCAAGCCATCAGCACAGTCCAGACAATTAACTAATTAGCGCCAGCCTGCCAAGCTAATCAGGCACCCTGGGCGACTGCAGCCCGTTAAAACAAACAGAGGCCCCAGCGTCAGGAGCCCCTGACAGCACGGTGGCCACTCTCTGGGTTATGTAACATGGCAGTGCTGGTGGTATGTGTGTGTGTGTGTGCGTGTGTGTGTGTCAAGGTGGTGGGGGTGGGGGGTAGGGGATATAGAGCTTTCTCAGGGTCCTAGAAATCCAGCAGACTAGGAGGTCTGGTAACAACTCCAAGTTTTGGATTTTCTTGCTCTCTCTCTGCCTTTTTTCTCTTTCACAGACACTCACTCTCTCTCTCTTACACACACACACACACAGAGGCAGAGAGAATTATCTCTGGACAATAGCAGGTTATTTAGTGAACCCTTAAAGTCTTAAAGAGTCTATGCCACAGATTCACTGGTTGGGGGTCCATGTTGCCAGTATCAAGAGAATTGTGGGCTTCTAGAGAACATGCAAAGAATGAGAAAAAGAATGAGAATGAAAGAAAAGAATAAAAATATTCTTTGTGACAAATGTGTGTCAATCTTCCTATGTTTTATATACTGCTATGGTCTATGTTATTTAATGGTCTGATGTTTTCTACATTGCTATTCTGTATACTGCTATGGGCTATGCTATTTAATGGTCTGATGTTTTCTACATTGCTATTGTGTATAATGCTATGGGCTATGTTATTTAATGGTCTGATGTTTTCTACATTGCTATTCTGTATACTGCTATGGTCTATGTTATTTAATGGTCTGATGTTTTCTACATTGCTATTCTGTATACTGCTATGGTCTATGTTATTTAATGGTGTGATGTTTTCTACATTGCTATCCTGTATATGCTATGGCAACACTGTTTCTTTTTGAATGGCCATGCCAATCTGAGTTGAATTGTATTGAGTGTGCAGGATATTTGCCAATTTTCCTCAGGAGCTCGTCTTGCTGGGTCCTCATTCTACACATTACTTGAATGCTTTGGAGGTCCAGGTGCTGGCTTACATAAGGACCTATAGGCTCTAGTGGCTGTGGATACCACTCCTATTCAAACCCATAACGGCCAGTTATGTGAGGAATGAGTTTTTAATTAAGACTTCTTCCTCTCTTGCTTTTTTCCACTACTCCGTGCTACCTCTTTTCTCCCAGCTATGCGCCACCCATTCTAGCCAGCAGGTTTATTTAGGGTGGTGGTGGTGTGTGATGGAGGCCTCCCCTTTAGGTTATCAGGTTGCTGAGGGCTAGTCAGCGTAGCGTAGCAAGCAGCCATGAGTTGGGGGCCTGTCTCTCTCTCTCTCCCTCCTCTCTCTCTCTTTCTCTCTCCCTCTGTCTCTCTCTCTCTCCTTCTCTCTCTCTCTCTCTCTCTCTCCTGTTGGAAAGGCACTGGCACTGTACAGCACACAGGCCCATCACACAACACTGAGCTACTGTTGAATATGGAGGAAAAGCCTCCCCTGCCCCAAGCTGCCCCAGCACCCCCCCCCTTCTCCACCTTCTCCCCGACCCCTATCCACCCACCCTCCCTGCTGTGGTATTTGTCTCTTTGCACCCTCCACTGCTTCAGTTAAGGCCCATGAAACTGGCGGAACTCGGTTGTTAGTTTAGTTAATGGAAAAGCATTTAAAAAAAATCAAAAGGCTTACAGTTTGTATTTCTCTCTTCTCTTTAGCTCAGTGACACTCTCTTCTCTCTTTTCGGGAAGTGAGAGAGACTCAGTGACTGAATGAGTGGGTGAGTAAGTGCATTAGGTTTTAGCACAATGGTCTCCTCTTCAATCAGCACTCACCTGAGCATTTAATGACGTCAATGCAAGAAGTCTTTGTTTTATTATTTCTCTTTTTGTTTTGTCTCCCTGCGGCTATCGAGCCGCTCCGAATCTTCCCCAAGGGCGTCCTGTCCCAAGCCTTGCATGCCTAGACCGCCTCCAGAGAGCCTCTGAACTATGTTACATTAAATATGCAAACAGTGGCCCCGGCCGTGGCGCAACTGGCTGGGGCACCTGCAATATACGGCGACCCAGGTTCAATTCCCGCCCCGTGGTCCAGATCCCACCCCGACTCTCTCCCACTTGCTTCCTGTCATTTCCCACTATCCTGTCACATTAAAGGCATAAAAAGTCCAAAAATATATACTTAAAAAAAAATGTGCAAACGGTAGTGACGAGGCAGTCAGTCAAACGGCTCAGTTAAGAGTTGCAGCCCCCCCCGTACTCCTAGTGCACACTTAACGACGTTGAAAAAAAAAAAAGTTTTGTGACAGGAGCACTTGTTTTTATTGTTGTCGTTCACAGTGTTGTGCTGTGGGAATCAGGGTGTTTAAAGTGTGTTCAGTATGACGTTAATTACAGGTTTCAGAGAGGTCACAAAGCGTTATTCAGAAATAGTGTGCCTGCAGGGCTATGATCAATTTAGAATACAGTCTGACAACCACATCCTGTGAGAGCAAATAGAACTTCTTATTTCTAAGGCCTAATATGTGTTTGAGCATTTATTTGAACAGATGTTTTTGCGCTGAGATTTTAATTTGATAGATGTAAGATAAGTTGCTGTTTTCTCTTCTTCTTAAAAAACAAATTCCCTAACAGATGGCATTACATAACGTTGTGTATACACATCGTAGCTTTGGCTGAGCTGTGGAACAAGTTGTGGTCTTGGATCTCTGTGAAACCAGCCACTTCCATTGGAAACATACCATCGGCATAAAAACACCAAGCAGTTTGATCTGCATTCCAGCTAAAACGGCACGCAGAAAGGTGCAGCTTGTGCTGCTTCAAATGGAACACAAAAGGCCTTTCACTGAGAGCCCAGGATGCAAATACGAACCGACTGATAAAAGGAATTGTGAATGGGGCCAATGGACGTGCTTGGAATGGATGCTCTCAGGAGAGGCTGGTTGTGGGCTCACCGTACCCTGGGACCCTTAGGGTTGGAAAGGTCCCTCTTGTCACATTGCATCGTAGTGCTTGTTTTGTTACTGTGTGATCCCCGGCCTCGACTTCTAGTTCTGTCCGGTCTTATGCCAGTTCCTTTCCCTGGGATCTTTAGCTTTGCTCTCGCCAAATGCAACAGCCCACAAATGGACAAACAAACTTAAAGCCCCGAGCTTTTCAAAAGCAAACGTTCCTACTCCCCCTGAACTGCTAATGCCACCACATAACCTGCCACGCAGCAGAAGGTCATCAGCTAATCAGTGCCGGGTTCCGTGTGAAGTGCTTATTGTTCAGCTTCTCCCTGTTTATGCCAAGCAGTCTGCACCAAAATGGGCTGTGGGTTTTTTGCGGACCCCTTGACTGACACTCAAAGCGGTAGTGGTCCGTGAACCATTGCCTCGAGTCCATCATTTTGTTGACTCTGGCCCGGCAGTTTACAGCAGGCCTCTTGGTCTGATCGGCTGGAATTTCCTGTATGCCAGACCGGGGTGTTCTTGTAAGGGCATTAAACAGTGCAAAACCTCTGGGGTTTAAGGTCTAAGGCAGCTCTTGCTTCCATCCAATTCTAATGAAGTCTTTTGCCTGGTGCAAAAAGCTTCTTGTTTATTTGATGGACTGCCAGTCTGCCTGCCAGTCCTCATCTCTGGGTATGATGGGGAGGGTGTCATCTTTTATTCCCTGAGAACACAGTTCCCTGGTCAGATAAAGAAGCCAGCCATCTTTATGCAGATTTAGCACTTGCTGAGAGCAGGACCTCACTGAAGAGGTAGACAGCAGGCCTCTTGGGGGACAGAGAGCGGGACAGATTTTTCAGTCCTGTGCCCGCTCGCTCCCGCCACATTCTGTCCCGCTCCCACAATAATGTGTCATTTTAAGTCCCGCACGCAAATGTAACATTAGGTCCCGCACCCACCCGCAAAAGCCCATGGGACATGCAGGAGGGATATTCGGTTTTGCCTTCTGTCTCACAAAAGGAGCACTTGACACACACAACTGAAAAAGACTGCCAGATGTCTGATTTTAAGTTTCTTGATTCTGAATGTAGGCTACTGTAACACAGCTACAGTGTAGCTAGCTGGCAACCGTTCTTTAGAAAGGCACGAACATCTGAAGTAGCTGTCATGTCCTCTTCCTCTGTCATGCTTTCGATTTCGAGTTTAAACAACGGATCAGTAGGAAAGAATTGAATCAACGTAGGCCAACAATACTCGTCATTTAGGCTGCTTAAACAATATCCAGCTCAACTATAATTCTATACACTACTTTAATCATTTCTATATGTTATTTTGCGCATTATATTTAATTTGCGGGTGTGCAGTGAATCATCTGTTTCTCCCGCAAACACACCTCTCTCCCATTCTGCACTCTTCTGCGTCACGACGCGAGGGAGTGCAGACCTCTTCCTCACTGTTAGAATCTATCAATCCTGGAACAGTCAATACCAGGAAATTAGCATTTTTAGGGCCTATGCATTTGGAGTTACTGTGTGTTTGTGTGTGTGTGTGTATATGTCTGTATAAACTGGGGCACTGCTACAAATTTCGATTTACCAGTGCAAGGCCCTTTGCCCCGTGTGTGTGAATGTCCCTTGTATCCTACCCTACTCACTTCATCATTTGGAGGGGTAGTGCCAAGCAACACAGTGCAGAGCACCAATCTCATCAGGTCTGAATGTTTTTGAAATTAAATGAATGACATTCCTAGAAAGAGAATGCCTCCTCTCTTCAGAACTTTGAAACAGACCAGTTTTTCCCCTCCCAACGTTTGTCTCACTTCATCTTGAGTTGTCAGCATTCTCCAGCATTCACCCTTTCAAGAGAGTTCCATTATCAGCATCATAGTTGTTCCCACAAGGCTTTCCATTTTAACATTCCATATCATTCCATCTTAAAGGTCCAGTATGTAGGAAATAATGGAAAATAAACTGTAACCATTCCAAAAATGATCACCATATGTTGTTAGAGAGTAAGGAAACACAATGAATTGAAGTAATGGCTTATTTGACAACATTACTCTAACCCGTAAAACCCCGTAAAAAACATGAAAAAAAATGAGTTACGGGGCGGAATCTCTTGGAATTTTCGTTTTTGAACGATTAATTCTAGAATAGCGTATTAATAATGGGCTAGCGCATCCTCCTATTTGGGTTGCCAAATTAGCAAAGGCCAACTGTCAACAGCTGTCAGTTGTAGTCATGAACGCCTACGAGAGGCAGGCAAATTTCCAAAATTAAAACAAGAAACAAATTAAGTGGACATCGGAGGAGGTTCCTGAGATGGTGACGTCTTCGTCAAACGAAGAATATCAAGTCTGACGCAGAGCTGGCCATATTTCTCTACAACAGGTAACCTAGGCTAAACTTCATCTGCATCGCTAACTTCAGTTAAATATGTTACGTTGGTTAGAGAGGCATTTTTTGTTTTCACTGTTTACGTAATGTGTAGTTGGGTCATGGTTGGAGAATACGTTAAAGCAGCTGCAGGTCAACTAACGTTAGCTAAGTCTTCATTACTGTACATCTGGCAACCAGAGGTGGAAAGTAACGAAATACATTTACTCACGTTACTGTATTGAGTAGTTTTTCTGTGTATTTTGTATTTTTTAAGTAGTTTATAAAATCGGTATTTTAAATTTTACTTGATTACATTTTGAGTGAAGTATTGTACTTCGCTACATCAAAAATCCCATCCGTTACTTGAGTAAAAAAAAAAGACTAACGAAAACGGAAAGGGAGAAAAAACAAATCGCGCCCTAAACCACTAGCCTAGTGATAATGATCAGCATGTAGCCTACAACAGGACATGAATTAAGCTGGCGCCATGCAGTCTTTCTGAAAGTGATGGAGACTGGATCACGAAATGCATCAGATTAGCCTAACCTATGAAAGTGTATTTTCCGCTATTCCAATCGGTTGTCTCAGTTCGTTTTTGCACTAATGATTGCGGAGATATTTAAGCAAACACCATGGGATTTCGTGTTTTGACGTTTGTGCTCACCTTTCTTTGGAAAGAAGTTTATTAGCAGTTGTTTCCCCTCATTTTGATGTCTCTCTTTTTCCCTGTTTTGGCCTTTGTTTTTAGTAACCTGACTTGGCTTTCTTGGAGAAAGACATTGCACCAGCAGCAAAACAATTAGCGGTCCACTACTAGCGCTCGACTAAATAAACAAAAGATAGACTACCTTATGAATCGTGCAGGCGGACTACACCATTTAGCTCTATAGCAAGGGAGAGTGAGAGTGACCTTACACAGTTCACTATGTTGTGTATACAAAATCCAGTCAGTCAAACTTCAAATTTCGTCTGACATTCATTTTGACATTTAATTTGGATGTTAAAATATTCAGGTAAAATAAATATATGGTGGAAATAAGTATTGAACGCTTATTTTCCCCCCCAGTAATTAGCCTAAACTTCCAGTGAGTCTATTCGAAATTTTCACCACACATTATATTAACACACATATAAAAAATCCAAACATAAGAGTTTTGTGTATTAAAGTGGAATGACACAGGAAAAAAGTATTGAACGTGCCTACTGAAATTTCTTCAATACTTGGTGGAAAGGCCTTTGTAAAGACAGCTTCAAGACATTTCCTGTATGACAAAACTTATTGGTCGCAGTATTAGGTCTGATTTTGGCCCATTGTTCTAAACAGATTCCTCTTGTGAATCCTGATCTTTAGTTACTTCCAGAACTATTTAATTGAATTGGCTGCCTTCAAGTCTTTCTGGAGCTTTCTCCGAGTGGTCCTTGGCTCTTGGAATTGACTATCCTTCTGACTCCCTGGTCAGAAATATTACGAGGAGATCCTGTGCATGGCCGGTTGATGATGCAGTGATGTTTCTTCAACTTGCAGATAATGGCTCCCATGCTGCTTACTGGAAGATTCTGATGTTTTGAAATGCATCTGTAACCAGTTTCATTGATATGTTTTGCAACAATAAGGTTGCAAAGGTCTTGGGAGAGCTGTTTGCTTTTATCCATCATGAAATGTTTCTTGTGTAACACCTTGGTAATGAAAAACCTTTTTATAGCCCATCAATATGTAGGCTACTAACCAAGCTTATATTAATTTGCACAGATAGAAAGGATTACTACTCTCTATACAGATTCCAGCTCGTTCCTTCCCTTTCCTTGCCTTAGTGCTTTTTCTTAGCGTGTTCAATACTTTTCCCCTGTGTTATTCCACTTCATTACACATGACTCTACTTATGGAGTTGTTTGGATTTTTTATGTGTGGATTACCTGAGTTATTACTAATGCCTGGTGAAAATGTTGTGCCCCCTGTATTCCACTTTTCACGGGCCCTCTCCTTCATTGGGGCCCTATACTTCCCACTTTCCCCCCCAGTACGACGCCCTTTAATCTGCTGAACCTTCTGCTCGTTTCCAAATATAAAAAAAACTCTCTGCAACTCAATATTGGCCTGCCTGCCTCAGCTGCCTGTGAGGGGCTTTTCAGTTGTGCTGGATTACTGTTCACTGCAAAGCGACCCAAGGATGAGTGCAACTAACTTTGAAAATCAACTACTGCTCAAACTTAAAGGAGAACTCCGGTGATTTTTCACATAGATCTCCATTTCTCAACGTCCTTTTCAGGCAAGTACCTCCACTTGGCGGCCATATTGCAACACTTTTTGGGCACTTATCGTGCATCTATTTCAGCAGAAATGCGTGTGCGTAAGGCTTCACGACACCAATCTTGCTCCAGCAGCGAGATCACAACAGATGATTGGCACGATGTCTTCACAGCACACCACATGATTGGCTCAATGTATTCACATGTCGACGTTTTTCTGCAGAAGGGTTGTGATATGTGTAGACATATGATGTGTAGACAACTGCCATATTGGCGTTACAAACTAACCCCATGCATTACTATGGAGGATTTTTTGAGTGCTGTATCTCCTCATTAGAAAGTCTTTGGTAAAACTGGTTGTTCTGGTACCCCCCCCCCCCCCCCCCCAACAAAAAAAAAAGTAACTAAGTAACTTTTACTTAAAGTACATTTTAAATGAACTACTTTTTACTTTTACTTGAGTACATTTTCAGATTGGTATTTTAACTTGTACTTAAGTAATATTTCATCAAGGTATTGGTACTTTTACTTGAGTACAATATTTTCGTACTTTTTCCACCTCTGCTGGCAACCCAGAAGAGGCTCACGTCTGGTAGTCTTGAGAACGTTCACCACAGAGTTTCCGCTAGAAAAAAATGGTGCCGGTCAAAGAGACCGGCAGAGGTTTCGTTTTCCGGACATTTTGATGATATGCCGGTCAAATATCCTATTATCCCTTCTTAATTAGTCAAACTGAGGAAAACTGGAGACATGGACAGTTTAACATGGACGTTTTAAGCGTGCGCTTCCTATTTGAAATGCAGCATAGGCTATGCGTGTTCTTTAATAGCTTACTTTTCAAACGGTAGAGCCTGTTAATTTAAAAACATAGCCAGAGGACGTATAATATAGGCTTACATATTAAGGCAAATTCAGATTGCGTTAGGGGACGGGATTATTAGCCAATTTCAATCGGACAGTTTGACCAGAGAGATTTAATTTTGTCGGACATTTCATTTTTTTTCCGGCCAATGTCCGGTAATTACCGGACAACGGAAACCCTGGTTCACCAGTGTTTTGATTTTGGCCTACAGAACGTTCGGTAACAATCCTACAAATCGCACTTTTAATGCAGAGGAAGTAGATTGGGAACCAAATAGAATGTTCAAGCATTGTTTTTGTTTTTATTCTTGAAAGGGTCTATAATTACACATTAGGGCCTCATATTTCTAAAGCAGGAGATCACTCTGGAACACTACTGGTCCGTGGGTGCAAAAGAAGGACAATTGGCTCCACTCATTTGTTAGTGCACTCGATGGATCATCTCCACACCACCACTCGCTTTGACTGTGGAAACTGCAGACTGTCATGTTCACTTTTTCCTTACAGGCTGACATAACAGTCAATAAAACACTAAGTAACACTAAACCTGAACCTAAACCATTTTTGCCATAACATACTGAAACTATATTATGAGGAACGTCATGCATACAGTACTCTACCAGTGTAATGTTACCATGAACCAATATTGGTCACTTTCTTGATGTGACAGCTGATGACAGCTAATGTCATACATTAAAGATCATCATAGTACAGTATTACTGTGCAGGCTGTCATGATACACGCCCATAATGGTACCATGTTCACTGACATAGTATTGGCCATGAAAATGTTTTCAAGTTTCAAATAGCATCTGCCACGACATGTTTATGCCATTGTTATATCAGTGTTATGATGGTGTACGCCCTAAACAGTAATATCACCTATTTAGACTAATGGTTTATGAGTCACACACCCAAAAAGACACGGTGAGATCTGAACCTTGGAACTCGATTGGAAACCATGGAGACCACTGTCCTTGTCAATTGCACATGTTTGAACAGGACCGTCCAAACTCACATGCCTTGGTCAGGTTTGGAGTCATCCAAATCCAGGTGAAGATCAAGGTTTAAGCTCGGGGGCAAGACACGCAAGAGGCCAAAAGCCTGTCTGTGACCTAATTGGCCGAGGCCTGAAAGGTTTCAACATGCAAGGAAACTTGACCTGAGGACAGACCGCACTATGAATAGAGTGGACATTGTTCTGGGGGGAGATGGGAGGGGGGGGAATACAAGACCTGCACTCAAAAGAATGTTTGTGCTCTCATGGTGAACAGTTTAGTGTAATTTCTCCCTTTGCAACTGGAGAGGACGACAGTGTTGATTTAGACTCCTGAATGCATGTCTGCAGAAGAAGTTTCACATGAATCAGGGTTGAAGATCTGCAACTTGACCTGCCACTGTCTGCCTTTCGGTAGGGCAAATATCGGCCACTATGGGTTCAAATACCTCTGGAGCTCTTTTTTAAACAAACACCAGACACACACCATCAAAAATACTCTTCTAGCCCACTTATATCAAAACATTTAAAGGACACCATATTAAAAGGCTATCAAATGAACCGTTTATCTATAAGTTTAGTTCAACAAATTGTTGGGTGGACACTAGTGCATCAAACCACATAGAAACATTATCCACGTGCGTTATGTTAGTGTAACAAAAATAACAAAAATTATAGCCTACAATACAGTCATAGTAGGGGACTCCGGAATAATAATTTGGATGCTCTCCACCTTGTTCCCCATCTCACCACAGCACATGGATGTCTCACCACTTTTGAACATTAACAAGGGCCTCTTGTTAACTATTTTTGGATAACATCATGTGCTGAATGGAGTTGAGTTGGAACATCACATTCTGTAGTTAAAGCTGTCATCTGGTTTGGCATTCAGGGCAAACACATGCCTACTGTAGAATACTGATTACAGTATACATGTTGTCTTACATGTACTGTATACATGTTTTTTTTTGTTGCACACCTAGCACTTAATTCTAGCCAAGGACACCTGCTGAAGAAATCACTGTATAAGGAACCACAAGGCCTGTGGAACGTACATGACTTAGGTTGTTCATCTTGGATTGGTTCTATTTTGTCACCTCGCTGGTCTCAGCATGTCTCACCATTCCTGTCGTTGGTTCCTTCCTCCGAGCGTCCAGTGCGAAGGCAGCTGGGAAGAAGGCCGGGTTAAGTCAGTCCAGATGCTATCTAGCGAATTAGCCCTCAGGGGCATTCACTTCAAAATACTTCAGTGGCAGCCCGGGCGCAGATAAAGCTAATAGTGAGCGAGGCGCAGGGACTAATCACAAGGTCCGGCTCGTTAGTCTGCGGGACAAGGAAATGTGATGGAATGTGTGCTTTTCAACACTCACGGTATGATCCTATCGAAATCAAAATAGCTACCAGTGTGGAGAGAGCCAAATGCCTTCCACCCCTCCTCTTCCCTTCTGTCCTTCACTCCCCCTCCTCCTCCTCCTCCTCCTCCTCTCACTCCCTTTCTCGATATTGTGTCCAGTTAATCATTTTTTAAAAGGGGTTATGGACAGCCTGGATTTGAATCACAGAAGCAAGACAGACTTAAAAGGAAAAGAGGAATATTTGCAGCGGCCTTTGAGGCGACGCTTTGAGCCTCTCAGACAGAAAAGGGAGAGCGGAGGGTGGAAGGGGGTCTGGATAGGAGCTGGCAGATGCTAAATGACTTCAGGAGCTCAGTCAGGAAAAAAGTCCTCAAAACCCTCACGAGTCACCTCAGTTAAACCCTGAGGAGCAAGATCAACGTGGCTGAGTGGCTCTTGTGGCACACGCGGCACGCCTTGTGCGGCCTGACGATCAGTTTTATGTCATCGTGCACTTTTTAACTGCCTCACTGATAAAAAGTCAGGCGTGCGCCTCTGCGATGACAACCTAATGAGTTTTCCTCTGCGCTGTCGGACTGCAGCGCTCAGATTATGCTGATACAGCAAATCCAAAGCCCTCTGCTCTCTCTTAAGTTCATTAGCATGTTCTCCACTCAAATTCAGTTACGTAAACCCAATTTCCTCCGCTGGCATCGGACACCTTTGGAACGCAAAAATTCTCTTTGATTCAAGGTCTGGCTCTGTTAATTTCAAATCCCCCAACTTTCTAAAGGCTGAATGTCAGCGTAACGTCTCATGTTAATGCAAAGGTACAGTCAGGGACTAGTTATTGAACAAAGGGTGCTCTGGCCATATGCCCTCTGCACACAAAATGAAACATACTTTTATCTGTACTTCACTCTTAATTCTTTGCTGAAATAACCAGCAATAATCTCCACTAACCAAACATGCCAAAATTGGACTGAGATTGCATGTGAGAGACAACTGAATGAAACAGTGTGTGTATATTTACAATATGGCATTTAAATAGAGTGTCTATGTATTTACAATATGACAATCAGTTTCACCATATTGTGGGTTATGTTGGTCCCTGTGCACCACAGGAGAGGTTATGCAGGCAGTTCGTTGAGGACTTATGGTAACTCTCCAACATCTGGTGGTCGCACATGAGACTGTTTCAATCTTCCCCTCAGAAAGTCTCTGCACATAATTAATAAGATACAGTTGATGGCCTTTATAGAGGACCAAGGACAGAAGCTTTTCATCTCATACCAGATCCAAAAGTCACACCTCAGTAATGAGATAGTCTACAGCCTTATGTAACCAAAACCTTGGCATAGTCCGAAAGCCCCTAATTGGATGCATTTGCTGAATTCGTCTCCAGGTCCCAAGCCAGAGCACAGGCCTCCATTGCATTACATAAGGGTTCTTTTAAGTTAAAAGTTTAAAGTTAAGTTTAAGTTTTTCGCAAAAGAAAAACATCTCGTCCCTGCAGATGTATTGGGAGCGTGATTCGGAAACATCTGCAGACTTGTGGGAAGTCCTTCGCCGGAGTTGCGCTGCAAATTGCCCCTAAATCCGGATGCAAGAGATTAGCTTATGTGTTCACTCACAATGTAAACAAGGTATTTTGAACAAAAGCATCTTTCAGTGGCTGCTCCACTTCTATATTGAAAGCCAAAGTCTGGCTTATAAACTGGCTCAAGACGAGACATATTTAGTATCCTTTTCAAAATGCCAGATGCATCAAGTTAAGTTAACTCGACCATTAAATGCTCACACTCAGTACTGAGGGATATTACTGTCTTCACTGAACAATTTGTGCCACTACTTCTGTGATCTTTGCAGGGTTTTTGTTTACTCAAAGGTATTGACTATCATGTAAAGAGAAAGCAGGATTATATGCTATGGTAAACATTCTATATCCACCCAGATGCTCACAAAGGATAGTACAACCACCCACACACACAGTATATACTTTGTGCAAAGTCACCTGTTTTGATGTAAGTAAAATGCATCCATTTTCGTCTAAATATGACCATTACATAAGAAGCAAACGTGTAAATATTGCATAACACAGTGCAGACTACTGATGGGGTTGACAGTGAAGTGAACCAGATGTGAGGGCTTTCTGGTTTGGAAAGGTTATCTCGTTTACTCTGGGAGGCTGGAGTTCCTCCCTCCCTCGCACATTCATTCATTAATGGTAATGAATTGATTATCAACAATGATAATCAACACCATAATAATAATAATAATAATAATAATAATACTAATAATAATAAAGAAAAATAAGAGGCAAAATAAAATAAACAGTCAAAAATATTATTCCAGGGTCAACTCACTAAACACTAAATTAAAAGCTGAATAAAAGTGAGTCTTCCGATGGGACTTTTAGTCAAAGTAGCCAGTCTGACATGAAGGGGCAGATTATTCAAGAGTTTGGGGACTACATTCTTTAAATCAAAGCAAACCAACTGCAGTTTCATAAATATTACCTGGAATGCACAATAAGAAAAGGCCTCACTTTGTAAACATGGGGTTATCTGTGTTTGCAAATGAACTCTTTATCTTGATTCATGCGAATGGCTCAAGATCAATAACGTGTCACCCACAAATCAAAATCAAATCCCCGCCAGCTGGATGCGAAGGAGGCTATCGAGGAATACGTATCGAGGAATCCGTCCAGAGAAAGATGGGCTCCACCTGCGAGAAAAAAAAGTCAAGAGAGCACCGCTCTGGCACTGACTGAAATAAATACCATACAGCTGCAAAGAGCCTGATCTCCACGACATTTACACTTCCCGCTGCAAGAGTAAAGCTGATTGTATTATTAAAGACCCCAATCATCACGCTCATGCTCTGTTCTCTCCCCTGCCATCCGGGAGGCGTTACCGGAGCATTAAATCCAGCACCACCCGTCTCAGTAATAGTCTTTTTCCACAGGCGGTCAGACTGTTGAATAGCTTTTGTCTTGCACTATGCACTTTATGTCTGTTTTTTTTTTTGTCTGTTGTATGTCTCCTTGTCTGTTATACTGCATGTGAGTGGTGGAGCAAAATGCATTTCATTGTATTGTAGGCTCACTATACATATGACAATAAACCCAACTTGACTTGACTTGACTACAGCTGTAAAGAGCTCAGCATCACGAGACAGTAGGGGGCTGTGTAGCTTGTTTCCATGGGGATGGGGACCATGGGAGCATGTTGAGTGATGCACCACAGAACAGGAGTCAACTAGAGCCTGAGCTGTGCTTTCATGTCAATCACGGTAGTTCAGGAACAGGTTGCTCCCTGTTACTCTATAATTCTCATGTAGAAAAAAAGAACGAATAGACCTTCCTTTCTTTAATCAAGGAAACAGAGGTCATTTCAGTTAATTGGTTTTATTTGGCTGAGGAATGAGGAATCATTAAAGATGAAGGGAGACTGTTTTCTGGATCAGAGGGGAAAAAATGAAGGGAGACTGTTTTTCTTGTCAATTTTTGAAATGTCAACTCGTGACTCTGACAGGCAAACCTCTACTATCCCTTAAAGTTCAACTCTGCGGTGAGCTGCCAGCCAAAGTCCTAGAGAGTCCCATTCTTTCCCCTGGGAAGAATGTCATCTGTTTCAACATCCGAACGGTACTGTGTCAAACAGCGTCCATAAATCCACCAATGTACACCAAACTAATGTTTTCCTCCTCCCTGAGTTACAGCACATACTCGCGAAAAGGGCCCACGGAGTCGTGTTCCAGGAACCAGAACTCGACCCAGACCAGCGGCATCCGCTACCCTGTCTCGGAGGCCCCGTCCGAGATGGACATATGGGGGACACGTGCTGTAAAGGACCCAGGTTTCATCAGAGCCATGTCGGAAGGCAGAGGACACAATGTACCCGGAGGCTAGTTTAGAGCCGCCCAGTGGTCCGATGCTAAACTTTTTACGACTAGCCATAGATTTTCAGCCCTTTGAAGAACGGAGATTTCCACTGCTGCGGTCCAACACCTTATTATTATTGGTATTTTTTTTTATTATTACTCTTACTGTTATTTTACACCAAAAACTGTTTTTCCTGGATGCGAAATACCAAAAAATAACTGTGTGATTGTTATGTCACAGGAAGTAGCGGTTAAGAGTGCCATGCCAACACAAACATAAGGACACACCCGTGTTTACCTGGTGGTAGACATCTGGGACATGCCTTTCCATCATTTCACTCTTGAGGGAAGGATCCTGTCTTGTCTCGCCCATGACCAAGTTACGGTGAAGTCCATCCAGTCACCCTGTCAACAACAGCACACTCCTCAGCGTTCCACGGTCCACTGCCTTCCTTTTTTGGTTACACACATGGCATCACAAATACCTCCAATCCACCTCTCATCTGCTTTGCTCGCTGTCTGGCTTTTTCAAGTGGTAATATTATCACCCAGTGGCGCAATAGTGGGGGGAAAGTTCTTGAGGGCACTTGATGGAGCTCTTGTAGTCCACTTCTCGTAACGCAACCCTCGTGTTTGTCTTGTACATTATTGGCATACCTGTCTGCCTCTCTGCCGGACGGCGTCCAGACCACCAGCTTCCTCTCTGCAGGATCACTTAGTGTGACTTTCACTACACAGAGTGACCATTGAGAGAGAGTACAGAGAGATGAAGTGAGAGACAAATGTCAGCTGTGTGTTTTATTTTTCTCATGTTTTTTTTTTTTCTTTTTTGAGGATGGGTAAGGTTTCTCTCACAGAGTACTATTTAAATCGTCAGTGTTCTGGAATGCACTGTTCAATTGTTTATAACTTAATACTCAAGATACTAATGGCATGTAGAAACTACTCCAAATCATGAGACTATTATCATGAGACTATTATCTTGGTGGACGACCACTCAGGAGATTAAAAAATGTGAATGTTTTTTAGATTTAAACATTCTCCAAGATACTTGTATATCCCCTGGGACACAGGGAATTATGCGGTCACATCAAGATGATTTGTTTTGTGGGGGACAGTGTTTTGTTCTTCTCTGTTCCTGTTTCTGTTTGCCTTCAGTGCGTAGACACAAGACCGTTGTCATGGAATATGGATTGTCCTCATCATTCATCAGCCTTTGTACTTCACATTGTTTCATCATTCATAATCACATCATTTCCTGTCAGCACTGACAGGCAGTGGGTGGGTTGTTGGACACTAACTAAGGTTGCATTGTTTGTTTCTAGAGACAAATGTTTGCTTCACAAAACAGACAAAAAAACAGTATGAGGTCTCCACTTGGCCGGGTGAGAAGGTGTGAGATGTTTCGGATCTGAGGTCAGTGCTAGAGCCCTCAAGGGCTTTTTCACACCACCAAGGCCTTATAGCAGCAATCCAGTGTCCACAGCCATGTGACGAAGGAGAGCTCTGTCCACGATTAGGACGATGTCTCATTTCAACAGCGGCTACATCATCTTTGTGTTTCCATCGTCTGTAGTTATGTAAGATTTGTTTTTTTGAGGAGGGGAGAGAAGTGGGACTGGGTTGGAAAGAGTAGTGAAGAGAAGGTGTCACAGTGCGGTCACTGCGCTTAAAAACCCCAATTTTCCCCCACTCTTTCCGCTGTTCATTGTCTGAGCACACCATCAGGCCTTTTTCCAGGAGTGCTTCAACTGATAGGCATACAGCATGTATTCAACGGGCTGCCAGGGTATGCAGAGTTTACGAGCATTGCAACCCCTTGTCAATTCCCTTGCTAGAAAGCCTTTTACCGCAGTCCCAAGAACATTTTCCATGAGTTTAACCGGTATATCTCATATTAGAAATGATATTCACAAACCCTTTCAAGTGGCAGTTATGAAACTACTTATAGAGATGAGGATGGGGAGGTAGATTGGGGTGTGTGTGGGGTGTGTGTGGGGGGGGGGTTGCAAAGTCTCTTTCTTTTACTGCCCATAAAATGTTCATTTGGAAAATGGCACCACTGAAATGTTCAGATCCCACTCTGTCAATGTCTCTAATGCATCCACTACAGGTAACCACTGCAGGTTACTTCAGTTCTAAATCCATGTTAATGCACAGTATTCTCTGCTTGTTTCATGTGACCTTGACTGAAGAGCCTTATGTGTACGAGGGCTTCCTCTGCGGGCTTCAGGCTCCCCATGCAGCCCATCTAGGCCCTCTCACACCCGCGCGCGCACACACACACTAAGACTTCCTCAAGGTTTCAAAACAGGGGCTTGACAAACAGTGCTCCACATATTTGCCTTTGACGTTGGCATACCTTCTACCTTGCTCAAGACACAGACCTCTCTAAATTCCACATTTTGTGTCTGACCCTCTTAGCAACCTACCCACACCCCACCCTAGCTACTCCACTGCCCTAGAGCTGTTTGCTGTGCTATCCAAAATAGCCGTGGGGCTTCCAAACACTCAGAATAAATAGGTAGGGACAAGTGGACAGCTCATAGGAAGGAGGTCATGCTGAGGGGACAGGAAGCATCCAAGTAGGACTAAAAGTGCCTCATCTGTAAGGCTTACTGTGTACGCTTCAAATGTCACTAAAGTAATTAAATGTTGTTCATGTTTATTCTATTACTGTAATAGGATACCAATGTCTTATCCTAAGTATGTTGTATGACCATTATATTTGCATGTTGGCATTATGAACACACTGTATATGCACTAAGCTGTTTTAAAACTAAGATGTTTTAATTCAAACGCTCCCCACTTTTTTCCATTTTAGTCTATATGTATAGTCTTATGTAGTCTTTCAGTATCATGTATACCATTGTGGATGGCTAATGTTATCTTGTATGTATGTACTGTAACTTTCATAAGGTGCATGTACAGTACATAAGCAGGCATCAAGATCTAGGGAACCATAGAAGAGCCCTAGAAACAGTGCTTTTTCAACATCCCTTTTGCATAACTCACTGTATACTGACAACACATGTTTTCAGAAACGCAAGTAATCACTGACGTAGGCTATCTTACAAATCTGACTCCCTGCTAAAGTTTGATTGCAGCATCAAACTTTAACAACGAAGGCTATACAAAAAGCAGAGTGACACAAGCAGGTCATACATATGCGTTAACCATAGAAATAACCCTACTTTTATATACAGTATCTGTTTCTTTTCAACTCCTAAGAGAATCCAGAGAAGTTCATCCAGTTCTCCAGAGAATTGGACTCAGAAGGTGTTTGCTGATCATGGCCAACAAAGCGGGCCATTGTTTGATCACACAAAGACAGCCACGCATCACTATCCAGCACGGCTCAGAATTTCTGCCTTTTTAATATCTTCTCCTGCAC
Source organism: Alosa sapidissima (assembly GCF_018492685.1). Classification (NCBI taxonomy): domain Eukaryota; kingdom Metazoa; phylum Chordata; class Actinopteri; order Clupeiformes; family Clupeidae; genus Alosa; species Alosa sapidissima. Next base: position 28,891,237 of record NC_055962.1, on the reverse strand, counting down.
ACTCCTACACACACACACACACACTGATAGATCTGATAGACCACAGTCTCATTACCAGGTGTGAAAAGGGAATGAGGTAGTTCCTGACAACATTCCTCCGACTGCTCCAGGTCTCCTAACGCATCTCCTGCAACGGACCCAGGAGGTGGTGATGTACTCTCCAACTCTCCACTCACATAAAACCCTGCTCACCTTTCCAACCAATTACAGAAATACCTGTGTAATGACTGCCTGTGTAAATAGAAGATGATGCACAACCACTTTGTGCATCAGCGAGTAATGAACCATGACACCCAGACGTTCAGATGGGTTCATGCACTGGCTTTCCACAAAATAACTACTCATGTGTGTGTGTGTGTGTGTGTGTGTGTAAGAGAGTGGGTGTGTGTTTGTGTGTGTTGTTTCATAGGCAGGTGGAGATTTGTCTTCTTCACTGGTTGTCATCATGTAAAGAACAGTTTGTTCCTCCACTCCCATCATGGGATGCGGATGTTGCGTGGGAGACATCAGGTGGTGAGATTTTCGCCTCATTTAGTTCCAGCTGCTATCTCTCTACCCCTCCTTCTCTCTCTCACTTTCCCCTCTTTCTGCGCCTACAGTACATCCATGGCACCTTAATGGGAGCAAACAAACAGATCAAGGCCTAGTGTATTTGAACAAGGCAGGAGGGCATGTTATCTTTCCTTTCATCATCCATCCATCCATCCATCCCCCCCGGCAGGCCACCAGCCCCCCGTCCGCCTTCTGTGTGTGTAACAATGTTTCCTAAACGACAAAACCGTAAAAATCAGTGGCCATTTTATCACTGAAATGTCCTTGGCGCCCGACGTCCGTTTCCAAACCCGTTGCAGGAGCCGAAGCGCCGCGAATGAGCAGCTTTTTCAAATATGTCAATAAAATCTGGAAACCCGGTTGCATAACCAACCACCTTCCTTGAAAGATTTTGGCCGTTTTGCTCTGCACTTCAGCATTTCTTCGACCTCTCAGACACAAGTCTTCATCTTGAGCAGATGAATCACTTTGTGCTCAAACTCTCTGGATACTGGTGTCTGTTTACTGCTTTACGCACATTGGACAACACTGGTCTGCTGTGAGTTGTCTGACCTGCCAAAGATATTGACATGTAACTTACCTCTTTCATGATTGCATAAAAGCATCATTTACAAGCAAAGGAGGGGGATACAAAGGCAGCCAGTGCAGATGTTGCTCTTGGCTTTCACACCAGAAATCTCACCTACTGCATATCATGCAATGTGGATTTGCAGTGCACAACATGTGTGCCTTCATTAATCAGGGATGACTAAGAAAGTAATTGCTTTGGGAGTGCACAAATCACAGCTTACCCGGCCGACACCTTCAGTCAAGGTTATACGAGCTGAAGACTGAAGAAGATTGATTTATATTGACTGGACATTGGTATGGTCCAAAGTATGAAAGGCATTTAACAGACGTCAATGTACTGTCTAGAGAGTCTGAACACGAAGGGATTCATCTGGTCCGGGTGATGGTATGTTCCAGAAAGGCAGAAAAACGTGCTTCCAACTGCTCCTCTTATGAATGCAAGTTCATCGTCAGGCAGCCTTTGGCTCACAGGTTGATATGTGTTGAAATCCACAATCAGCATTTACTTTAGGACAGCAATTATCTAACTAAACAGTTTGTTACAATGTCTTCACTGGCAAGCACCACAGGTGTTAAGTATAGTATAAGTATAAGTATATTAGGGTTGGGCACCGAAACACGGTTCTAATATGGCACCGGTGCCGACGCAAATGGTAGTAACTGCATCGAATAACAACGTGGATTTCGGTGCCTCATTTCGGTGCTTAAAAAGCGTTTTTTTATTTTTATTTTTTTATACAAGGCGTCACTGGATGTCATGCGCCATCTCTAATGTTTTGCTCTGATAGCAACACATCCAGACACAGTTAGCTGCTAGCTAATGTAAACACTGGATGTATAAACCAGAGGAGTGCACCACGTAGGCGAGTGGACAGTGTTTGACAGCTTGCGTGAGCCCAAGTAGCTTACTTTAACACGATTTCGCGAGCTCTTGTCAAAATCTAGCAGTGGGCCTTCCTAACTACACACAAGCAAAAGGCTATGAAACAACAGTAGCCTATATGTTACACAATATCCTTGCTAATGCGCTAACTGGCATTTATTTGAAATGTTATCAGCAAAGTTGTAAGGTGAAAACTTTATTTCACGGTGTGTTCTAAACAACATAATGGCATGATATTAATCTGTCATGTGCATGAGGCCCATATAGCATCAATATGAAGATCATGTTAAAAGTTCGCTGGCAAAAACATAAGGTTAGGCTACATACCTGATGTCACTGAGCTTTCAAAGAGGCTACAAAACCATTTCCGTAGTTATCGCTAATTAAACTCAGCTGACTGGTGTTAGCCACTAGGCTAGCACTGGGAATCTAAACACTTCAACACCGACATGTAGCCTAACATGTTCAAAACTATTGCGTGTTTAGGTTAAGACATGAAATTTCTTGAAGCATTTGGGAACACACTGAATTAACTGTTAGTCCCTGTTCCCTGTTAGATTAGCTTGCTTGCAAATGCCGTTGTCCATGACCTGGCAGTTCTATGGCAAGCGGTTTTAACATACCTTATGGCAAACCGCCTACACTGGGTAAACTTGAAAGCAGAGCTTACCATTGTGTGCATGCATGGCAAGCTGTTTTAACATTTAAATGTATTATTCTTAGGAGCAATGAGATATTGATTGTAAATTGAATATAACAGTTCAATTTCATGTTCAAATTTGTCTTATCAATAAAAATAAAAAAAGCAATTCATGCTTTAGACCATTTTAATTTAAAACATTTTAAAAACAAAGTACCGATTCAGGCACCGTTTCGGCACCGGCACCGTTTTAAAAGTATCGATTTAGCACCGGTATCGGATAAAACCCTGATGATACCCAACCCTAAAGTATATATACTCTTTTGATCCTGTGAGGGAAATTTGGTCTCTGCATTTATCCCAATCCGTGAATTAGTGAAACACACACAGCACACAGTAAGGTGAAGCACACACTAATCCCGGCGCAGTAAGCTGCCTGCAACAACAGTGGCGCTCGGGGAGCAGTGAGGGGTTAGGTGCCTTGCTCAAGGGCACTTCAGCAGTGCCTACTGGTCGGGGTTCGAACTGGCAACCCTCCGGTTACAAGTCCGAAGCGCTAACCAGTAGGCCACGGCTGCCCCAGGTGTTCAAAGTAATTACAGTATGTCAGATGGTTTGTTTGTTTATTTTGTTTTGTTTATATTGTTTTGTTTTACTTTGTGTGAGGCCCTCTCTTACGCACACTTTCTTGTTCTCACATCTTGCAAACATGTTTGCAGTGATTATATTCATCTTATAAGTTTTCGCTCTGTCTATCTGAGAATCATATTCATGGGAGTAGCACTATATGGACTGGCGAAGGGGCATTGCCCCACTCTGGTGCTGTAGTTCAGACAGCCTGGCGCTGTTTCTGTGGCCCTGTGGCTCACTGTCAGAGCTCCTGACTCTACCTGGGCTGGAGTCTGGGACCCCGGCCAATGCGTGCCTGCCTGCCTGCCTGCCTGCCTGCCTGGGGAAGCTCTCTCACTGTGGCGCCACATCACACGCGCCCCTACCACCCCAACTGGCGCTGCTGCCACGCCACTTCCACCTCAGCCGCCACCCCCCCCAAGGACTGAGAGACGCAGCACCACCTTCACTTCTCCTCACCCGTGTGTGTGTGTGAGTGTGTGTGTGAGGGGAGGAGAGTTGTGGATAATGGCCAGGCGTATAATGGATTGTGGATGTGGAGGGTCCGTGAGAATTGACGCTCAGTTGCTGGAAAAGTGGAAACTTTCCCCATAGACAGACACACTGTCAGTCATCTCCCACTTGTCCTCCGCAGACTGCGCTTTCTCACCGGAGGGTGAGTGGGTTGGTTTCTGTTCACAAGGTGGACGCGGACGAAGTGGAAAAAACAGTCAAGTCGCCCTTTCTGGTTACAATTATAACATGATGTGTGATTTGGCAAGTCCTGCACTTCATCTCTTGATTTTCTCTATATGGCCGGCCACTCCACCCACCCAGCTTGCCGTTTCCTCCACCACATGGCCTTCAGTGGCTGTGGCCAGGGATGGATTACTGCACGGGCCTACCGGGCCCAGGGGCCCTGAAGCCCAAGCCATTGCATGGAATCATTGCCTCAATATCAACACATCAGGATGTAGGCTATGAATCTGATGGGGAGGGCCCCCACCCCCCCCACCCCCCCCACCCCCCGGCCCCGCCCCGCCCCACACACATATGCGGGAATTAGTGGAGGGCCCTAAATACATCTGGACCCAGGGGCCCGAAAGTTCATAATCCGTCCATGGCTGTGGCTTGGTAAATTCTCACAACTCTGTCCCCCATGTACTGTATAGCCCAGGCAATAAAGCGTTAAGCTCTGGCTAGCTCTTAGCCAATCAGAACACACTACAAGGTAGCTAAGGCAACCAAAACAAACTTAGAACAGATTTATAACGACACCATGTGTTCACAATTCTATGCATCTCCCCACCACCACCACTACAGCATCACCTCCTTCATACCTGACACTTCTGTGTGTCACCCATGTGTTCACAACTCTGCATCTCCCTACCACCACCACTACCGCCATCACCTCCTTCATACCTGACAGGTCTGTGTGTGGGACAGACTCAAAGTCAACCCAGGTCAATCCCTTTATTTCAGCACCAGCTAATAAACAGTGCCCGGCCATTCCAGGTGTCTGTGATGCAATAAGTTAATCCTTCTCGTACACCTCATGCAGGTTTAGAGCTTTTGCTCTCTGAAGCAAGACAGCTTGCCTCTCCTGGACAGGGACAGATTTAAAAAGCAAACAATGACATCAGGTCAAGGGAACGGAATTCGGCAGTGTTATTCCTTTTAAACAGTGTGAAAATAGCTACGCCATTCATGCCTCCGAACAGATCATGGTTTTATTTATCTTCAGCGTCAAAACCTTTGGCCAGACAAGCGACTGCAGGCACGTTCCCATCATTTCCATCACATCCATTTGGGACAATGAGCAAATCTGGCTCCTTCGGCCTCTGTGCCTTTGAACTCCCACACACACGCACTGCCCCATGGGACTTGTAGACTAAAGGGCAATATTACTGTTTCGAGTTTGGAGGGGCCAGCAGCACACTCTCTCTCTCTCTCTCTCTCTCTCGCTCTCGTTTTGGAAGCGACTCAGGCTTTTCCAGCCCCGCTGTGCACAACAGGGAGCCTCCAACCTGGACAGGGAGTCTGGCATCTGGGGACGCCGGCCAAAGCGCTCATTCATCTTGTTTGGTGTGACAGTTCTTCGACTCAACACATTGCAAGGATGATTTTTACGAGCAGTAGCAGACAAGGATATGTGATTATTGCCCTGTTGGAAGGTACAATGAGTAAAAGTCTACTGCTCAGAAACGGTTGCTGTAGTCGATAAAAATGCAGTGTGCAGTAATATGTGTGTTCACCAATGCAGTCTAGAACAATAAACTCTACATTTAACTCTTGAACTCTAACCCTAACTCACCATGAACAATTACATCCATAGCAAATTTAGAAGTTCAGGTAAAATGATCTTGAAGGGCTGAATTTTATTATATGCTCATTTTTGCATTAGCACCTTGTGTTGAACCAGCAGAGGCTAACATACATAAACATATAAAATAACTTCACAGCACAAAACCAGCTCATTAAAAAAAGAGTGATAAAATGATTCTTGACGATGTACATTTTAATCTTGCATGCCTCTCTCCCTTTTCCTTCAACTGAGCACATGAGAAATATCTGTTTGAGGGGTTCATATCAAGTTTGTCGGAGCAAGACAGTGCCTGGCCTGTCACGTTTGTGCAAGTGGTGTAATGCTTAATGATGTGGCAGATATACGATCAAGCAGGAATGTTCAACCAACTTAGGTAATCCCCAAACTGACATGCTTCCTAGTTGTGTCAGCTCTCTGGCTTCAAAGCTCGCACTCCCATAAGCTGCGCTCAAATGCTCCAATCTGTCTGTCTCAGCAGCAAGATTAAAGGACAATTTTCAAGATTTCAAACAAGATTGATAAGCAATTTTTTTTGAGGTGATGAAAAGAGCAGGAATAAACATGATTATGATTTTTTTACCTGACTTCATGAAAACCCTCATGAATGTCAGTCAATGTCAACACCAGTTTACATTTTCTTCAAACAGGAAACTCCTGGTCTACCTGTACAGTACGTATACAGGATACTGTTACCATTTCCAGGGGTCTGTATGACTACAGGTATTATTTGACACTGGGCGACCCAAAATTCACAAATGTTCTAATTACTAATTAAAGGGTAACCATTAAAGGAACACTTAATTCAAACACTGGTCATCCCTTTGTAAGTGACTTTTAAGTCAGTGGATGTCAAATTAGCAGATTGATAATGTCTGGTTATTAAATTAACCATGGTTAGAATTAAGACTTTGCACTCTGCCCATAATTAAAATGAGGTTCCTTAGTATGTTTGTAGGTACAGTTGATGTGGTATGACTGTGTTACTCCAGAAGTGGTGATTATATCAGTTTTGTAGTACGAGGTCAGGGGAGGCCAGAGGAGCCGCCTAAGGCAACGTCCGCCTGGGAGTTTATCAGGTCCGGCTCTGGAATCTGGATTGCATGCAATGAATTGTTGCCGGTGATCATTTGTCCTGAACTGCTGTCGGCATCTTGTCTAAATGTTTTCAGAGAATTTGTCTTTCATCATAACCGGTGGACCCAAGAAGGAAGGGAGAGAGAGAGAGAGAGAAAGGGAGGGAGGGAGGGAGGGAGGAAAGGAGAGAGGTAGAGAAAGAAAAGAAAAAGAAAAACAGCAGCTCGTATCAGATGCAGCCAAATTGCTTTTGCTAAAGCAAGCAACATCACAGAGGCTATGTTTTGTTCATTAACTCATCGATCCAGCCTTTGGTTCTAAGCTCCTGTGAGCTCCTAGACTTGAAAAACAGTGTGATATCTATGCACATTATCACTGACTCATGAAAGATTATCCTCAGCGTGGCGATGCACAGCGTGGCTGTTGATTTGAACATGGAAGTCAAAACGTCAGGAAAATATGCAGTGAACATACAAGCTCCTTCTGTGCATATCTGACCCATTAATCTGAAACACTTTACACCGCCAATTGATTTTGCAGTGATACATTCCTGTTACATAAAGAGGGTCAGCTGATTTGAGAGTTAAGTTCAAACTGAGTGATTTTCACTCTTCCAGATGTGTACGATTTATCGTCCGTCAGGGTTAATATAAATGTTGTGACCCGCGAGTCGGCTAAGGTACTTCGGCGTAGTCTAAACTCTCGTTACATAACACAGCCAATATTTCACAAGGGGCCGGTGTGAATCAGAGCTACTGTCCACTTTTAGCAAGAATGCCTTTGATCCGATGAGCCAGCATCTTAAAGAAACCAAGAATGTTGAGCCATGCATTTGCACTGTCAGCATTAGCACTTATGGTTTCCTGGAGGGAACTCTCGGCTTTCTTTTAACTACTTTCCAAGCTCGCCCTCAGCATCCTCCAGGAGGGTCCCATGTTTTGAGGTCTCGAGTATGCCAACAACGTATTTTACTACAAATATTGAGAAAATGTTTTTGGCTCAGGAACAGTTGGTTTTGCTGTAATCTTGAGTGATTGTATGTGACAAGGATCCATGGTTGCTTCCACACAACCATTAGGAGACTAAAGGCGAGTTAGCGCCAATCCTTTGTAATCACCTCCAATGGTTCGGTGGGATACCATGTGATGCAGGCAGAGCGTTGTGGGGTGGGGTGGGGTGCAGTGAAGGGTTATGGAGACCCTTGAAGTGACCAGTCACCTGAAAGGACTCAAGCTTTGATGACAACAGCGATAGATTTTCCTGGTGGCTTGACCTCTTTGGCAGCACATTAAGCAATGCTATCAGACAGAGAGGTGGGTATTAAGATGGTTTAAGAGAGCGGGTTGGGGAGGAGTCACGTTTCACTGCTCTCCAGGGCTGTGGTGAGGTGCTGGGCCTGTGACAGTGGCCACTTTGCCACAAATCGACTTTAATTGGGATCACTGATATTCATCACTATTTTGCAATTCCGTTTTTTGCATGCAACACCCTCAGTTGACAATGCATCATTGGTTGAGTCCAACTGGTGGATATGTGGGCTGGTTCACCAAATTTCAAAGAATGCTCAACATGACCCGGTTCAAGAACACATTCTCTTTTGGGGGGAAGGGGACAACAATGAAATCATAGCGACGACCCTCACTGCCTGAAGAGAAGACTACTCAATCTTTCTCTCTCAGGCTCCAAGCCCTGAGTGTGTTTTTTGTCATGCAGCGGCTGAATAATGTGACGTAACTCTTTCCATCCTGGCATTTGGCTCCGGAGAGCAGGCTGAGTCTTCAGGGGTCGCTGAGTGCTACTCCTGGATTGCAATCTGTGTGTGTGTGTGTGTGTGTGTGTGTGTGTTAGAGAGAGTGTGTGTGTGCACGCACAGGGTAGGGGAGGGCTGAACAGGAGGGTGTGGGGGTGGACTCCCCTGAGTGTCCGTCTTGCTGTCATGGCTGGCATTGTCGCCAGGGGCTGTCTCTGTGGAAAGCCACTCGTCACACTTTCCCAATTAAGGATGTCAGTGGACATGTCGCACCAACATCTGTGCATGTGTGTGTGTGTGGTGTGTGTGTGTGTATGGTGTAAGTCTGTGAGTGTGTGTGAGTGTGTAAGGGAGAAGATGAGAGATGGGAAAGACAAAGGGAGATAGAGAGAAAGAAAAACAGACAATGATGGATCTGTCTCTGCACTGTCTAAGACATGGCAGTCTGTCGCCTTAGGCCAGACACACTGTAGACTAAGGCTGACAGATCCCTAAGCCTTAATTATCGAGTAGCCTGAATCCTCCATCTTTTGTGGGCAGCACGACATGACTGAGAATATAACTGACTAATATGATCAGTCCATTAGATTTGATTATTTCCACAAGGTCTTGTGTTTTTGCCAAATCCTTCAGAACACCGTTCGAAAGTCTTGTAGGTAGTAGCTACACATAAACATCTCCCAACGATGGCAGGAGAGCGTTAACATCTCATGACATGAGATTATAAACATGACTGTAGCCACAGGCAAATGTGATGACCCATCCACCTGTCCAGAGAGAGTGATCACAGTGTCTGGTTTGTGTCTGTGGTTTGTGTACTTCAGATTAGGTTTTCTACATTATAACTTAGCCAGAGGCTTGACGCAAGTCCATTAGTATCTGTAACAGTAAACATAGATCACAATGGAGAGGTGTGGATTCATTTTAACAACAAAAAAGCTGCCCTGCATATGGACATCTGCATCTCCAGTAACGTGATTCATGGGGAACTCGCAGATTTTTAACACTCTGGATGGTGTGTTTTTCCCACCTCATCATTTGAACTCTTCGCCAGAAAAAGATTTACACCTTCATGCCACAGCGCTCGTGACAGCCTTGTGATGTGTGGGTCCAATCTCCAGCGTGCATGAAGTCTATTCATTTACCTGTCAGAGGAGCGGGTCTGTCCTTTCTATAGCATCAAAGGCCAGCTGTCATACATGATGTTGATCATGTCTTTGGTTTTGAAACATCTTTTTTTTCCATCGGTGTAAAGAGGATGACTCAGTTGGTCAGAATGTAAAAGAAAGGCGAAATGTATTGATTTTGTGATGAAGACATACAGTATTGTACGTTACAACACAGAACGGTGATCAGGCACGTTACATTAAAGATCCCTTTAGAGTTTGCTATGTATGGCAGCCCCTCCTGGACTCCTCCTCCTATCGAGAGAAAAGGCCAATTGCATAACATTTTCCAAAGGAGTATCGCATGGGGCTAATACGGTGTATCGGAATTTGTGTTAGGCCTTCCCAAGAGTGCGGGTACAACTTTGTGGCTTTTTAATGCAGTTTTTTTCTATGTTTTTGGACTTGACTGCCAAACTCCTGTATTTCCCCAATGTTTCCCCGAGAGTAATGGCATACTGCTCCATTTTTCCTATTGAACATAGGACCATTTTTTAAACAGCAGAGGATTTGTGTGTTTCAGAAATATGGAGAATGAATTCAACGCCACTGTATCACAGCTAGACTGCGTTCACTCCAAATGGGCTGCAAGCTTTCCATCTCACATACATTACATAATGATTCCTGATTAACGTCTGACCAAGTAAATTAGCATAAATTAGCACTGTTTTTCACTTTTATTTTAAGTATATAAGTATATATACTTTTTTGATCCCGTGAGGGAAATTTGGTTTCTGCATTTAACCCAATCGGTGAATTAGTGAAACACAAACAGCACACAGTGAACACACAGTGAGGTGAAGCACACACTAATCCCGGCGCAGTGAGCTGCCTGCTACAACGGCAGCGCTCGGGGAGCAGTGAGGGGTTAGGTGCCTTGCTCAAGGGCACTTCAGCTGCGGCCCACTGTCCACGGCCCAGAGTGCTAACCAGTGGGCCACGGCTGCCCTTTATTATGGACCCCTTCAAGAGAGTTCCATTATCAGCATCATAGTTGGCCCCACAAGGCTTCCTTTTTAACATTCCATATGTTATCTTAATGCAGAGGAAGTAGATTGGGGCCCAAATAGAACGTTCAAGCATTGTTTTTGTTTTTATTGTTGAAAGGGTCCATAAGGTGCAGATGTTTCTTCGTTTCATATTATTTTGCACATTCTCCCTCGTTTTTGTATTTGGAAAGGTGCTGACATTTCTCTTCGAATATGAATGCATGGGAGTTTCTGGCTCTGTCTGTAGATTCCTTGTGGCTTTCTGTACCCGAAAGGTGAGACAAAACATCACATACTTTGAATACAAGATCGGAGGGGATCTTTGAAGTTTCTTTTAATTAAAACGTCTTGCGTTTTCATTAACATCACCCTTGACAAGTGAGGAGCCTGTTGTTCACTTTATCTCTTAGCTACACCTAATAACCCAAGTCTCACATGCGTAGCCAAAGGGTCACTCAAGTTTTGACAGCGGGTTTTGTTCGGGACGAGCCCCCGTCTAATTCTGATCAGCTCACACGTGACGGCTTTGTGTGACTAGCGACTTCTAATGCGCCGCTATCCGCTCTGATGGCGAGAGTAGCTCACTATTTTACGCAGACTCGTCAAACTCATTTTCTGCATCACTCCTCATCTCTTCGCTTCCCTCTGAAGGGAACAGGTCATTTTAAAGATGCCTGCAAGGCCTTCCCCAACCCCTGGCAAAATTCAGAGTGTACTGTTAACCAAGCGGCCACCTTTGGCTGGTAATGAATGCAGTAAATGAATGAATACCCACAATACTAGCTTTGATCAGGTGATCAACAGTGTGAACAAGTGCTGAAATAGAGCTAATTCCTTCTCTCCTAGTTTCAGAGAAATGCCTGATACTGCGTGGTGTATACCATTTATTACAGTATGTTGTGTCTATAACATTAAGCAGACTCTAACATACTAATAAAATGAATGTAAAAATACTGTAATACATAACCACAAACCCAATCCAAAACAAAAAATATAAATGTTTTGATTTAGTGATTTAATATTTTACACTCTAAAGATATAGTGATGCTATCTTAGGGATTATGCAATGACAAAGTGGGACAGGACTCATCTCCTCATAACACCTCTACATCATCCGATGCTCACCTCAGATCTCACCTGATCCATCCAAAAACCTCCGGTTCACCCTTAATCTGCTGAATGAGCCAATTCACAGGGAACAAACTGATGGCTCGTTGTCATTTACTGTCATTTATCTTTGCTTGGTTGGTTACTTTCCACCCTCATCAAAAGCAAATACGAGGAGCTGCTTCAGTTGTCTATGTCTGGCCTCTGTGTGCGGCGAAAGAGCCAAAAAAGAACCCAACCACCATGTTTATTTGATGCCACTTTTAAACACATCACATACCCCACATAAATAGTTGGCTTTATTACTAGATTCACACGCTCTCACCCTGCAAACTGACCATGTTACCTGAGTAACCCGTTGTGCACAGACTCCTTTTAGTCCACCCCCCCCCCCCCCCCACACACACACACAAACACTCCATGCATGTGGGTGGTCTCCCACTGAGGTCAATGCAGAAGTTCAAGTGCCTGTTTGAGCTCAGTGAACCGGTGCCAACGGACAGCCACACTGTGTCACAGGAGACTGACCAGCAGGGAGAGGCTGCTCACTAGAGCTGCCAAACCTCAGGATTCCGCCTATGAGAGACTTAGACTCAGGCCTTATCACTTAATTCGCACATATTCACAGAGAGTGATTTATGATGTCTAGATACACAGTAGGAAAAAACTACTCTCCTCTGATGATATCTGAATGCTCACACCAGTTTTGTGCCCTTTATATCACCTTGCTAGATGCCTATCAATTACAGCAACTGACAAGCTTCGAACCCTAAGCCATGCTGTGGTTTGTTACGTAAGTTGAGGCTATTAGAATCATTATCTAAAGTAATCCCAGAGACACATCTGCATGATCTCTCTCTTTCTCTCTCTCTCTGCCTGCTCTGAGCACTCACGTTTTTTCTCCTCAGGTTTCTGTCTGGAGCGTTTTCCTCGGCCGCTGCCGGTGTGTGTGTGCACGGTTGGGCCGGGAAAGTGGTGGGTGCATTCCCTCTCCACACGTGTGCTCGAGTTGGCTTTGCATGTGTGAGTGTAATTGCATGTGCTCATGAGTTCAAATGTGTGTGTGTGTGTGTGTGTGTGTGAGAATGTTCTGGAGAAGAGCTAGTGAGTGTGCATGTGTCTATGTGTTAGAGATTGTGTGCATGTGTGTGTGTGCGCAGAGTTCAAATGTGTATGTGTGTGAGTGTGTGTGTGCGCATAGAGTTCAAGTGTGTGTGTGTGTGTGTGTGTTAGACAGGAGTTGAAGAGTGTGCATCTGTCTATGAGTTGGAGAGTGTATGCATGTATGTGTTGCCATAGAGTTTTGTGTGTGTGTGTGTTTGCCTACAGTATGTGTGTGTACGCACAGTAAAGATTTGGAGTTTGCATGTGTGTGCATAAGTAGTGTGCATATCTATGTGTGTGTGTGTGTGCGTGCAGAGAGTTGGAGTGTGTGTACGTGTGTGTGTGTGTGTGAGTTTAGTGTTGGTGTATGCATAATCTACGTGTCTGCTTCTGTCAGCTGTGCACAAACGTGCACCAGGCTGTTTACTTTCACAAACCTAACGCAGGAGGCAGCGCAGTAGTTGTAGTAGTTGGACCGAGTCTGCACGCTCCCTCACAGTGATTGGCTGTGATCACCATGACACATGACTGGAACATCCCCAGCGGAGAGACACTTGATAATATCAACCGCGGCAAAGAACACAAAAACAAGGGAGAAAAAGAAAGAAAAAAGAAAAAGAAAGAAACGGCTGCATATTTAGCCCAAATGTGGCTCCACTTACTGTCGGGAGAATTTTCTCACGGTTGGCTAACAAACACAGGAGTGGATGTCTTACTCTGGCAGATGCTTTTGAACGTCCCCCTGCTAAACCAGGCCCATCACCACCTCATCTATACCATTGGCATGGCTACTGCGCAGCTCTTCTCCGCCCGGGAGGAGAGAGCAGATCAAAGGGAAGTGCCCTCTCTCTCATTCTCTGGGTAAACAACACGGACAGCTATTCTTTTATCTGCCGACAGGACGATTCTGATAGCAGCAGTTCTCACAGTTTGGAATAACACTCACAATGTTATCAACACGTGTTGGTGTGAGACTCACAGGCCTCCCTTTTTGGCAGCGTGTCCTGAGATTCTGCTCTTTTTCGAGACGAACGAGGAAGTTGATGTCATCTAGGTGGTCTATTGTAGGGTTTGTTTGGTCTGAGGTCTAAATAAGACCAGGTTTTGGAACAGATATTCACATCGGCCAAGAACGTGAATGTTTCTTTCAGAGATATTCCTCTGGAATGCTGTGGGGTTTAAACCCGAATGTTAACAGATCCTGCTTTATGGAAGTTTTCTGATTGGTTGATATCATTGGACCAAGCTGAAATAATTATTTGCCGAGCACATGATGAGTTGCACAAATAGGTGTCCTAGTACATATGCATCAGGACGGAACAACAGTTACTTACGCCTGCTAACAAAAGTTCCACAGGTATCCCTCAGACCAGTTTTAAGCCTAGTCACTTCTGCTAATTGATTCAATATGTTCTTCATCCACATTCCAGTCTAATCAAACATCTAATCACTTAAGACATTTCCTCTGTATCTGAATCCAGCAGATGTCTTCATCCATCCTTGTGTGCTGGCACACAGCAAACCGCAAATGAAGGAGAAAATGGATCATCAGCTAATCATTTCCAGTGGAGTCCTGCTGTGTCCATGACAGGCACACGTTTTTTCGGCACAGCCTCAACTATATGTGTCTAAAGCCTTCAGTTGAGTCCTTCAAAGACGACTCGGATCACAGGGCGTTGGAGGATGCTCGAACCTCTTTTCACGAGACAATTGCTATCCTTGTATTTTCCTGAACTTGATCAAAACCAATTCTATCCTGAAACAGCTTCTGTCAAGACAGCTGATTCCTCTGGCATAACACTGGAATAACTTAATGACTTCCGGTCTAGTATCCAAGTCATCTTTATTTTGTCTGATGTTGTTGAATATTGCAGAACTGAAATGCTCAGGACGAATTTGAATAAAATGTCCAAATAATCTTAGTGTCTAGTAGGGGTGTTATGGTACACATATTTGTACCTAACCGTTTGGGTACAGGACGTTAGAATATTGCACAAGTACAGATAACGCTGCTATTCTTGCTTTGAGTTTTGGACATTCAACACAGCATTCACACTCTTTTGTTAATTTGTGATTTGGTTAATAAAAAACATATTTTTGTTATTATCTAATTGTGGCCTTAAAGGAATGTTCTGGAGCAAAGGTCAATTTTCAGAAGCTAACAGGTTCAAAATGTTGTTTGAGAGCATAATTATGTTAATTGGTGGAGTTTTGAGCAAGAACATTGTTTGCATTAACACCAATTTGTCTTACAGTGAAATCGAACCGGGTCTAAACTCACATCAAAAACTAACTATAATACACCACTGACAATATTCAAAATAGAATTACACTTCTGTGGTAGTCACAGAACCCCTGAAGCACTTGGGCCAGGGGATCAGTGAGTTCCTGATCTGGGGACTTCAGCAAGCGCTTAAGAACTCAGGCAGAGTGGAAAAACAGTATCTTGTATCTATGGTGCAGCAGTGAGACACTGAATATGTGACTGTGGTGTCTGGTAAGGTGGGGAAGTTGTGGGGAAGTAATATGTGGTGAAGAAGGAAGGTGCGCCGATAACAGGAGCGGGCAGAGGGACAATACTGGTTGGGTAGCCATAGGTACAGAGATTGTATTCCTTTTCTGTGTCCTGCAGCATTAGCTGGGTCCTAAGAGAAACCACTCAAAGGCAGAGAACAGGGCATGTGAGGGGTTCTGTAGAACAGGTTGATGGTCTTTTGGGCCCCCGCCATTGATGTCAAGGCACCTAACTCCAACCCTAACCCCCTAACCTTGCCTAACCCTAGTGCCTTCCAGGCAGCACTGCCTTGAAGTCGATGGCGGGGGCCCAAAAGACCATATAACAATCTTGAAACAGACTTAGCATTTTGTAGGCGCATGCTTGTATTTGTGTCTTGTGTCTCTAAACTGATTTTTTTTTTGTCTCTGTAACACTAGACATCAGATGTGATGGCCCAGTGCACCCTTGTCCTTGTGTGTGTGTGAATTCCCATTTTACTTGGGGACAACTTGAGTGAGTTCTACAAGACAACCTTTGTAAGTACTTGCACAGAAATAAATACTAGGCCTGCATTAAAAAAAAGAAAAGAAAATCTGCTTTATTGAAAAATCATCATGTGTACTTATGGATGTTTTTTACCGTTATATATTTTGTGGTTCAACCCCTTCACAATTAATTCAACTGGTATGTAAACTACCTGCAATGCACATCAAAAGGTGCCACTTACATTTTATGATCATTAATTTGTTTCAAGTCAAGTCCAGTGTGAAAAGACTCGTTTAAAGATTGTTTATTCATGTGCTAGTGTTAGTGTTACAGTACAGCGTGACTACAGTTCTATTGTCTCCCTAAAATTTGAAATGATAAGAACAGATGATTGACGTGAAAGCCAAAAATATTTTAGATGTGCCAGACCGACGATTGGGTACTAGGGCTGCACGATATTAGAAAAACATGCGATATGCGATAACATTATTGAGTACTGCGATCTCATCTCAATCTCATACGCTGCGCATCCCACGTTATTAGGCTACCGGCATGCCGAGTGCAGCGGAAAGTGAAAGTAAAAGTAAGGGGTTGCGATCGCACAGTCCAACGAAGTAGGCTAAACAACTTTTACAAATAATGAATCCTGATTACCTCTCTGCTGCTGTCTGGGGCTTTTGCTAAATGCAAATCATGAAATACAAGCCTTACAGTGAAAGACAAGATATCTTCTGATCATATAACGATAACGAAAGAAATTGTTTATTTTAACACAGTGGAGAAGGACGCATTTGGCGCTGTTTCATCCTTAATAAAACCAAAATATTTCCATAGAACAGACATGCTTTTCCTTTTAGTCACCAATTCCTCATCATCCAAGTGTAACCTACCTCGCTCGACTCACTATCTTCAGCCATCACGACATTAGCTCCCGCCTCAACACCTAAAACACCGCACACCTAAACTGCTAGGGGACAGGCTTCTAGGGCAGCATGACAGCATCGGTTTGGTAAAATATGTTGACAATGACATTCAGAATGTGAATACACCATAGACTGTATGGAATGCGCACGGCACAGAAAATGTATCGAAATGTATCGAAAATGAAGTAATCTTTGCGGTATGTCCATCGCAATTGTTGATATCGCGATAACAATAGATTTGAGATATATCGTGCAGCCCTATTGGGTACGGGCACGGGCTACGCCACTGGTGTATGCATTGTCCATAAAAGGCTATGGACAAGAATCTTCCAGTAAGCAGCATAGGGGCCATTATCTGCAAGTGGAAGGAACATCACCTGCATCATCAACTGAGTTTCTGGCATGATTTCTGACCAGGAATCAGAAGAGTAGCCCAAGGACCACTCGAGGAAAGCTCCCGAAAGATTTATAGGCAGCCGGTACAATTGTTACAGATAAAATCATAGGCAATGCACTCCACCGCCATGGCCTCTATGCTCACCACTCACGAGAGAAACATGTCGAAGCTTGCTACACAACTTTTGGACAAGCCTATGAAATACTGAGAGAATGTAGAAGTGATTTGTTGGAAAGGATGCGCCTTCCCAGTCTTTATGTGTGGTGCTAAACCCTTGAAAGGATGCGCCTTCCCAGTGTAACCCACCTAGGCATTGGTTACTGGGCCCAAGATTGGTTGCCAATGTCGAATGAGTGGAATGAATGGGTACATTATGAATAAATAGAGTAAATCATTAAATAGAGATATCCAGAGGGAGGTACGATTATAAGTCTGTTTCTAGTCAATAGGAGGTAGTGCTTTTATTTTGACGGGCTTGTTTCTTGGATTGTATTGTCAATTTTCTCCCCCCTTATATTGTAACATAACTTGTAAGGTTTATTCTTATTTAGTAGAGCAGAGGGGTGTCCCAAACTTTGAGATGATCCATACTTATTAGCTGAATTTTATCAATCTTGTAATCCGAAGTGCGATGTTCCAAACAGAGTGACAAGGATGAAATGCTAAATCTCACTGCCTTCAGCATAACTGCTAAGAACAGTGCGCCTTTTACTGTTTTACAGCAGAAAAATATTAAGCTGCTGTTTTCTTTTTATGACGACTACGCTTGAATGATTTATGACCATCATTATTCCAAAATATCATTCTGCTTCACTGCAAAATGACTTCAGCATCCAGCCATAAACCAACTTTTTATCATCTTATACGTTACCCCCCCCCCCCCACACACACACACACACAGCAGGGAGTCCAGATCCAAGCTACCATTATATTTACCAATCATTCCTGTAAAAATGATGCTTGAGGTGATTTGATGTTCCAGAGGACCATTTTACCAAGGAAATGTGGTCCAGGTTTAAAGTCAAAGCAATTACACATCATTTTGATAGACTGCTAACAGGCCGTGGCCTCAGAAGACCGAGAGGCAGCTTCTCGTGTGCCATGACATCAGCAGAGTTCATAAAATGGTGAATTACTATTAGTGTTCTTGTGGCGCCTGTCACAGCCCACATGGTTAATCTAATAGGACTACTGGAATCCATGCTAATTAGTCAATGCCTGATTTTAAATGAGGGTTAGTCCAATTACAATTATATGAACTTAGCAAGACGTCATATTTATCAAACATATGAACATCTAGGTTATGTATAGGCTAAATATTTAATATGGAATATCTCCAGTATGAACAGTAGGTCATATGAAAGGCACTGGAGCTATCTCTCTATCAGAGCAACAAATCTACAAATGAACTCAAGGAAAAGCATAATTAATTAGATTCCAATCTAGTTTGGTAAATGGATTACAACGATTGTTTTTTTGATTACAACAATTGTGTTTGAGTTGCTTACTAGCAAAATATCCACAGAACAGAGATGGCCCTGCATTCAGTGTTTGCTTCTCATAATGGGACACTATTGTGGGATGTTAAATACCTTACCATATTCATCTGTCACTCCACATTCTTAGCTGTCAAAGATCATTAAGCACTGGTCAATTTGTACAGATCTGCAGCATGCTCTAAGGATTATTCCATAAAAACTGTGTCGTTCAAGGACTGTGTCCATATGCATGGCCTTACATAATATCCCATGTGATATGGTCCTTTTGTCATAATAACTCTAACACACAAACCATATTCTTTCTTTTTTGGATTCGTCAACATGACGACCACCGATGAATGGCTCTTTATTTCGAAGCATTAGGGTGAGCATTATGTCTGCCAGTGTTCTGGGAATGATTTCCTCAATTTCTTTTGTCTTTCACACAGATGTCTTCTATGATGCTTTTCTTGCATTCCTGAGCTATAAGCCAAATTTCCAAAAGCTGTATAAAAATGTTATAATTTTTTTAAGCAAGAAGCTGAATCATCCATTGTTTGGGCTACAAAAGTAATGAACCCTGAACGGGAAGAGGGGAAATGTGCCTTGGGGAAAAGAAATGAGTGACTCAACTAAATAAAGACTTTTGACCACTAAGGGCAGACACAGTCCTTTATCAACTAAATAAAGACTTTTGACCACTAAGGGCAGACACAGTCCTTTTTTTTATTCTTTTTTTTCCCCCCGTCATCTACTTCCTGAAATTTTGGTCAACGATACCCGGGACACCGAACCACAGGGGCACATGAAATTTGGTGGGTATGTAGCCCCACTAGACTTTTATGTACAGAAAAATACCCCCCCCCCCAACCTCCAATGCCAAGTTTTGTAGAATTTCATTTTTGGGGGGTCTAAAAAAATTAAGTTATGTGTACATTTAGTGACTGTACACTCATTGGCCTGTAGATGGTGGTGCACACATATACACACGCACACACACACACAGGCACGCACATACTATCGGTATCGGCAATTAGAACGGCCGATACATAATTACAAATTCAGTAGGATTAAAGGAAAACCAAATAATAATCATCATTTGGCTCCATTTTTTTTTTTTTTAAGGAACGGAGGGGACCACCCCACACGGTCCTACACCTCTTTAAACACTGGAAGGAGTACCGTCACACCGGTGTGACGGGAATGTTGAGAAATGAACATTCTAAAGAATATCTGGGTTCATTGAATTCAACATAGAATTTTAGAACCTTCAATTGTTGCGGAACTTAGAATGTTCAAAAACCTACACCTTTAAGGGTTAAACACTGAAAGACTCTGAGATCACCTTAAGACACAGGACAAACAGTGATGCAATTAAATTGTACCAACCACAGCTCAGGAGCAACCTTATAGTGCCAATGCCCCATGCCAACACCATGAACTCTCTTGCTCTCTCTCAGCAGATCACTGAAGCTGAGGCAAGAGCCTAGACACGCAGGACATTTCCAGGGAGGAATGAGGTCATTGATTGCCCTTTTAATCTACTTGTGTGTTTTCCAGTGTTTTATCTACATAAGGAAGCCGAGGGCTGGCCAAGGCAAAGCGGGCCATGAGGAAAATTTCTTCTCGAAAATGTCTTTCCTTTTTATCACAATAAATACCCAGATAGCAAAAGGCTGGTGGACCACTGTCGGCCCACTGGGAGTTTAAGGTCGGGGGGCTAAATCACCTTTGTAGTGTATTGTCTCACTGTGTGCCAGTTAAATCCTGATTATCACCACACCAGTGTGTGTGTGTGTCTGTGTGTTGGATGCACATGTGGTCTAGAGAGCTATTTTTGTGTGGCTAAGAGGTATTTTTGTGTGGCTTGTCTCACTCAGAGCCGTATATAGAGAGAAGAGCAGAAGGTCAAGAGACAAAACCGGAGGGCTAATAATTACTCAATATTGTGTGAAGTAAGTGTCAATTTAAAAAGCAATTTATTTCAACATACTGTATTCGCCCCATAGGGTTACACTGTAGAATCATCTGACATTGGGATGAAACATGATGCACCCATGATTTGAGTTGTCCGAACTCTCTATATATACGGGCACTGGTCTCACTCCTTTGCCAGTAATTCTAGGTAACCCCATTCTATAGGTGGCCAGTTCCTGGGTTAGTGTCTGTCCCCCTTCTCCTAATGGTCAAGCTGATTTGTCCTGCATTGTGTTTGTTTACAATTTGTCCCTGTTGTCTCTGTCTTTTGTATAAGTATAACAAACCTGTGTGACCTACTGGGTTGGGTAGGTGTTCCTGATGGGTACCACTTATTCCTGGGGTGGCGTAGTCAACATTAAATTTCCCACCATGCCACAGTAGTTTGAGATCTTATGAACTTAAATACACTTGGGCTGAGACAAGTGCAGGGCTATCTATTTCTTAGGAGATGAAATGAAGAAATGTAAGAAAATGGCCAAACTCTCAAATTGATGTTAATTATGATGTTAAATTGAGCTCAATTATGTCTGGAAGATAAAAGAGACAAAGGAGAGATGCCATTTTCGATTTTTCCTTTTGGGGCACTCACCCACCCACCCCACCGCCAGATCAGAGCACCACAGCGGAGACAGAGCCTCGAGGCCCGCGACCACCACAGCCACACACACCGCACTGCTAATCTGTCATGGTGCATTTTATGGTGACAGCTCAGACAACTAACTGCTTATTTTTAATGTTGCGGTTGTTTCAGGGGGGTATTTGTTTTTGTGTGTTAGTGTGCATATTTCCACTAACAGCATGATTCTTTATTTACTTTACATAAGGGATAATATTAGGTAAAAGGCTTGTATATTCAGTCTGACATTGCTCTACAGATTATGGTCAAGGTGTTTGCTTCTATTGTATTTAATTCTATTGGAGTTCTTATTCTGTTATTTTATAGAGTGTGAGTCAGCCTAAAAGTATCTTATGTTTCATGCTGAAACCCATGGGAGTTAGCGATTCTAATCTAATTTATAGTAGGCTAAGGCTAATCAAATAAAATTGATTGAGCCTAAAGGTGATGAACATTTTGAGCAATGTTGCTGGGCAACCACATAACCAGCTCTATTTATTCTAATTGAATGATCACTACTGCTTCTCAAGAAAATAAATTGTTGCCCAATATCAATGGGAACATGTCAGAACCACAATAATGAAGAACATTTCCCAGCAACATTCCTCAAAAAAGTTGCACAATATCATCAGCATAACTTTGAGGCAGAAACCAATGAAATTAATAAACTGGACATTGGTATTTTGGAATTATCTGAAGCCAACTGAAAAAAAAAAACTGTTGTTAAACTACTCTACTACGGTCATGCCGGGTATTGGGGGTTATAATAAAGTTTGTAATTGTCAAATCAGATCATTTATGAATCTCTAAGAGGATACGATTCTGCAACCAACTGTCTTCTAAGTGCATGGGCATATTGACTGCGGACAGGTCGTTTCTTTCTGCAGAACTAAGGTAGACAATCAGCAGACATTCTACTGATGGTGTCTATCACACAATTGTGTCCTCGTTTTACTCTCTGAATAATAAAAGGTTGTAGGCTAGGCCTACACCCAATTGTCAACAAATTAATTCATTTATTTGTTTTAAGCGCCACCCACTATGACCATGAGTGTATTTTCAGGTGGCTCAGTTGGCTTCAGATCCAAAGTAGCATGTGATCTATTCATAACTTAGTTTCCTTGTTTGAACTCACTAACTTAGTTATTTTCCTAGAGACAAGATGTGAGATATTTCAGTTTCAGTATGAAGGAAGCATCAGACAGTTAGCAATCCAACTAGGCTACTAACAAAGTAGACATGAACAGACAAGACATAGCCTAACATTCAAGGGAAACATTTGTAGCCTACCTACTCTGGCGAAATGATGAATTGCATGCTGAATCCAGTCCACCTCAGTGAGTCTTTCATCCTTCATGCAGTGGACAAAGACTTCAAAGGTTTAATGGTCTTGATGCCTCATTTAATGAAGACAAAATATAGTCAATAAAGATGCCAGCGAACATTCACATATTTCTTTAGCAAGTAACTCACTTCTCTTTTACAATGAAGTATGCGTTGTCACTCACTTTACATGTCAAGGAGGGAAACCGAATCCATTGATGTTAAGCTAGCTACAAGAATGTCTAATGGGAGTTATGTGCAACAATCTTCCGTGTTCAATAAGAGACAGGCTCTGGCTACAACACAAAACAAGCTAGTCAGCTAGCATGGCAAACGTCACATAGATAACTTCTATTCACTTCATGAAACAAATAAAACCACATTTTATTACCTGTCACTAATGCTAACAATATTATATGGATTTGTTTAGCTCACCTGTAGAAACAAAATTCACAGAATAAGGGCTGAGCTACACTACCATGCACGTAACTGAAGCGTTCCGTTCGCGTTGCGTCTGCTGCAACAATTAGCTTCCACTATAATCAATGGAAGTAGCTACACCAGACGTGATAGCGGCGCGTACGTTCGAAAAAAATAGACCATTCATTTAAAATGGATTTTATGCGTCGCGAACGGAACGCTTCAGTTACGGCTCCCACACACAGCTAAACCGTAATGTGATTGGTTGGTGCCGTCCGTAGATTGGCTTGATTGGCTGGTGCCGTCTGTCGGTGCAGCAACAGCTGAACTCCTCAACACGAGCAGCGGGAGAAACGCGACGCGACGGACCCACAATTCAGTTCGGCAACGGATCACGTGAGCCCATTTAAAGTGAATAGGATGCGTCTCCAGCAACGCTGGTGTAGCCTACATTCTGAATAGTGAATAAAAGCTAAAACAAACACCACATTCTATTTCTTTCTTCAGTCAATCAGGGGGGTATGCAGTAGCCTACATTCACACCAACATTACATAATCCACATGCAACATGGTAACTACAGGTATGCTAAGCCGAAATGCCTAACTGGCCTAGCTACATACAGTATGATCAAGTGCTCTTGATTTTACTGAAAGGTAAAATTTCAAACCACAGACTGAAGTTTGCCAAGCCGTGGGCAATGGGCAGACACAAAAATTACACACTGCATGAAAAGTGTGATTTCCGTCAGTATGCGGCACTGTAGATTGTCGTGGAAGTTCAGTTTAATGGCTGTTCGCGGCAGTTTGCAGGCAATGCCGAAAACTGCCATGAATTGTCAGAAATTGACGTGGGCCTTGCTTGGCAGTCGTCCCCCCATGACCCCCCTCCTCCTAATTCTAGGGGAGGCTTTAACATGTAAATGAAAATGCTGTGAGCTATACAAATGCAGATCAGGGTAGCAGGGGGAGTGAACTGTACATGCTGGCATGACTGTGGCCTTTGGTCTTGCTTAAACAGTGGATGTGTTAACCACACAACAGTAATACGCTCAACAGGCAGAAATGATGCTGGGTATGACATGTCTGTTCCCTCCAAGCTCCAATAATGTAACCTGACTTTTAAAACAGTCGATAGAGTTTAGATTCAGATTTTATCTTCACACCAACACAATGAGAATTTCAGAGGCAAATATATAAATGATTGTCTTTATCACTATCTTCATCCAACAAAAATATATGCAAAACTGCATATATATATATATGCTATTTCCCTGGTAGTAGACTATTTACACAGTCCAAAACATTCTCAGTCTATACGCCACAGCGCGGTCACTTCATTAAACCACAGTAAAGTCCAACCGTTATGCCCCCACGCCAGCAGGGGAGACACTTCCTCTAGTAAGCAGTGGTTGCACTGTGGTCGCGCTTCCACCAGAACAGCTGATAGGATAAACAACAGTCAGTGTGCGGCGGCAAATTCCTTCCCACAGGCTGCAGCGAGCTGTACTTGGATTCAGCAGAACAGAAAGGCTAGCCTACAGTTTCATTAGGCTACTACTTCACGTTACTTGGATGTATGTGGATGTGAATCATAAACAACGCGCCCGCAATCGTCGGCACTCATTCCTTCTAGAAGAGGGGACCTTAAACGAGCACTTCCCTTTTTGCTTGGAAGAATGGAAAGCGTTGGATCTAGTGCCAGATGAGTAGGCCTACTTGTCTCGCCAGGAGAATGGACATCTGCTGTCGGGAAATCAGAGCCGTGGTAGCCAGCCGTAGCCAACCAGGGTTCACTCGGAGACACACAGGCGCTACCGGAGCAATGGTAAGATTTAAAGAATACGCTTTCATTCTGCTGTAGGCTATAAGGAAATAGATAGGCTCTGTTGATAGATACCGATCTTAACTGTACATTTTGTTTTCACAGACTAACTTTGCCTCTTAATGGGGTCGTGACCTCCTCTTTGCTCGGAGCTGTCTGCAAGTCATTCAAGCAATTAGGTAAACTCCAGGTTGCTGTCCATAGAGGACTGCTGCTCTGGAGTCGAAAAACTGTGCGGGAGAGACAAACTTTGAGAAAAGATGGGTGAACAATCCCAAGCTTGCGGTAAGAATATGTTCGATGACTGTTAGCTAAGCTAAAAGCACCCTAGCCTAAAACCAAAGCTAAGAGTAGCCTAGTAGCCTTGCAAAAGAACAAGTGAGCAGAACCAGCTTTATTAAAGTGTATTTTTTTGTCTCGTCATTTACAGGAAGCATGCCGTCTTCACAACTCGGAGACAAATTGCAGGCGCTACGAACCGGAGCAAGGGTAAAATTTAAAGAATATGCTTTCATTCTGCGGTATAAGGAAATAGATACGTATAGTTACCATAGGATAGATACCGATCATACATGTACACTGTACATTTTGTTTTCACAGACTAATCTTGCCTCATAATGAGGCGGTGACCTCCTATTTGCTCGGAGCAATATCTGCAAGTCCACACAATGTTGATAAAGACGACATTGTGTGTAAGTTACTTTTTTTACTGTTTCTCCTTCCTTGTTTAATGTTACTATGACTTGCGTTTGATTTTTATTCATACCACTCTCATTTAATTGTTTTCCAGCCGCCTGTAAGACATACGAGACGGTACACAGGAGCTTTAGGTATACCCAGCCAGAAAACTCATTGCGGGCGGAAGCTGCAAAGAGTTCAGCTCGGAGTCGAGCGAGAAGAAAGAGGGTAAGACTTTATTTGGTGACTATTTTTCAGGTGCATTGATAGATGTGTTGTGTCCATACTCAGTGCATCGCATCGCACAGTACTGATTCATTGTTTTTTACAGCTGCTGGAATCGAGACAGAGTGTGCTAGCAGATGACGAGGTGGAACTCTGGAAGTCCGCCACCGTAGACCTCTTGTCTGACGAAGAAGATGGCGTTGTTGGCGGGGTCTCTGGATGGGTTGTACGGTCACCATCATTTCGTAGGCCGGAGCTCTCTGAACTCTGTGCGAAGCTGCAGTCCCGGTTAGAGGCAACGCCGAAGTACAGAGCCACGCACAATAGGCGTCTGCACAACGGACCTGCCTCGGAAAGAACGCCGCCAGTTACCTACAACCCCGAGGAGGCAAACGGACAGTTCACGGAGTTTTTGGATCATCCTCTACCCATGTGTGGGCAGATCCTCGCTTTGTATATAGTTGTGTTTGTTTTAATAAAGCTCTTTCTTTGCATAAACATGTTCCTGGCAAATGTTCATTTCCTCTATAAATTCATTCATGTCCTTGATGGTAGCCTAATAATAGTGTAGTAGCCTACATAGGATAACATGAATATACAGCTAAATATATATATATACATATATATATATATATATACACACACACATTATTATTGGGGATCTGCCAACCAATCACGAGTGATTTTACTTGTTTGAAAGTTGTGGTTTCATCCAATACTGAGTAAGGAAATTCAAGCCTGGCCTGGCCAGGTGTGGTTTTGCTGCCAATCACGAGTGATTTTTCTTGTTTGAAAGTAGTGGTTTCATCCAATACTGAGTAAGGATATTCAAGCCAGGCCTGGCCAGCCGCGGTTTCACTGCATTCATATGCTAATTAGGGCCATTAGCACTCTGAAAGCTCTCCACATACGTCATTGTCCGGTTCCGACAATTTGTGGCACAGACAAACGGCGACAAGCGCGGGTTGCAAATTGTCGTCAACTACCGAAAATGAGGGAGATCTCCAGTCGTTTACGGGGACGAAAATCACACTTTTCATGCAGTGGGCTATGCAGTTTCAGCTATTTAGCGAGAGCAATATATACCCAGTAAACAAAATAAAGTCCCGGCGACGTCCTCTAAAGGTTCCCTGGCGAACGTCACCTCCTCGACATTGTGTAGGGTTCCCTTGACGTCCCACGGACCTGTATTTGTGACGTCTAAAAGATGTCCCCGAGACTTTCAGGGGACGTCCTGTAATGGTCACCGCCACGTTATGCGCGCGACGTTTATATTTCCGCGATGGTAAAAAACATGAAACGTGATTTCGCGGTATTACATCCTGTACGCTTTATAGGCTGCTAGGAGAGAGGTTGTCTTAACATGAGATCGCATTTATGATTTGCCTGATGATTACACAATCAACTAGATGTACCGCGGAGCGGTACAAAATATGACCGCCGCCCAGTCCAGCACATTTTTTCCACAAAAAGAAATCACGCTGAAAGGCCTATATGATTCTAACTGTCTCACTAAATTGTATTATCCACACTTAATTCTCACTGGTATCTGCTAGACAACAAGTACCAAAACATGATTAGTTCATAGATTTCACATGTAAAATTAATTTTATACAACCCCACCTCCATCTTGCCTGTTCATAATTCTGAGAAATTCTTGATTGTTTGTGTTATGTTTATGTTATGTGTGTGTGTGTGTGAGTGTGTGTGTGTGTGTGTGCCTGCGTATGTGCCTGTGCATGCAAGCGCACATATGTCTACTGTGTGAGTATGTGTCATACGTATGATTACTGTGAATGTATGTGTGTGTGTGTGTGTGTATCTGTTTGTGCACATGTGTGCACATGAAATGGGTTAAGATGACCCCTGGAGGCAAACATACGGAAAAAAATGGTCATCCTAGGCCCTACAGTTCTCAAGATATTCACAGAGAACTGTGTCTGCCCCACCCTCCTTCCGGGGGGTCCAGTTCAGCGTGGGGGCTACAGATCAAAACGAAAAATGACGGTTCCATGCCATCCATGTGGGGGTACATGCCCACCAAGTTTTGTGTACCCCGGTCTTTCAGTGTCCCGGGAATCCTTGTTGGTGTACATCACTAAATGTACACATAAATTATTTTATTGTAAGGCCCCCCATGAACGAAAGTACACAAAACTTGGCATGCATTCGGAGAGTGTCATAATGATCCTACACTTTTAATTTCGTGCAGTTTTGACCTTGTCAGCCAGAGATATTGTGATGAAAACAACTAATTTTTTGCTTTTTAATTTTTAACTAGGTGGCGCTACATTACATGAAATAAGTGGTAATGGGATGGGTTGACATGCCCCCTTAAGACCAACATACATAAAAAAGGTGGACCTCCTAGGCCCTACGGTTCTCGAGATATTCGCAGAAAACTGTCTCCGGCCACCTACAGGCCAGTTGGGGTATAGTAACATAAATTAATTTATTGTGTGGCCCCCCCATGAACGGAATTCCACAAAACTTGGCGTGCATACAGAGGGTGTCATAATGATCATACACTTCCAATTTCGTGCAGTTTTGACTACAGTATGTTAGGTCACAGATACCTTCAATTACAACACCTCATTTTTACTTTTTTGTGTTTAATTAGGTGGCGCTATACATGAAATGAGTGGTTATGGAATGGGTTGACATGGCCCCTTGAGATCAACATACAAAAAAGAAATTGGTCCTCCTAAACCCTACGGTTTTCGAGATATTCACAGAAAACTGTGTCTGCCCTACCCTCCTTTCGGGGGTCCAGTCCAGCGGGGGGGCTACAGATCAAAACGAAAAACGATGGTTCCATGCTATCCATGTGGGGTTACATGCCCACCAAGTTTCGTGTACCCCGGTCTTTCAGTGTCCCGGGAATCCTTGACGGAAATTTGGGCATGCGAAAAAGAAAAAAAAAAAAAAAATCTGACTAAACCTATATGACCGCCGCTTCGCTGCGCGGCGGTCATAATTACACTTAGTTACCTCATGTTTCCACGTCGATCAGTCATGCATGGTATCACGTCCTCCTTATGCATTACACTAATGAAGAGTAGACATGGACCTTTATACCGGGCTAGGATATACTACTTTCACATCCACGGTGTCTTTTTCTTAATAAACTCACAAAGTCACTGGAACGTCCGCTAGAGAACATGACGTTGGGGACCAATCGGGGACGTCGTGAATGTCCGCATAAGGTCCGGGGGACGTCCCGTGTTTGTCGGGTAGAGACTCAAGAGTCCCTAGAGTGGCGATATATTTACATTTTACTTTGCCATTGTAAATAGCCTACTTCTCATGGCTTGTTCCCCCTGTAGGAGAGAGTTGAAACACTTTTTTTGAATTAAACATAATGTAACGATTTGATAGCGACACACACAGTTGTCCAATCAAAGGTTTATAACTGAGGAAACGAGGGCAGGAACACAGACACAGAACACAATACACACGGAGCAGGTCAAGTACACACGCACGCTACACACACAGGGGTGGACGCAGCCCCCCACACAAAGAGGATCACACACGAGGGAGAACTAAAAGGGAAACATGTTACAACAAAGACGCTAACATTACACTCAAAACTAAGGAGAAATACAGACATAAACCCCAAATGTTCGCTCCCGCATCCCAGCATGCCCTGCGTGGGAGTTCGCTACGCAATGTCTTGTGCGCCGACGTTACAATAATATACAAAGCGATCATACCAGACTGAAAGCTAATATTTTGTCACTAGCAACCTACATCTGTCCTCTGTCAAATACAAATGCATTTTTAGCTTTGAACAAAACCGTTCAGGAATTATTACAGCAAAAGTGGGACGTGCATAATGTTTCATTCGTCCCTCCTGGTCAGGATGGTTGAAACACCATAAGGGGACGAATGAAACACAGCCTTCAGTTTAAGCCATATAAACTTCCCACAACTTCAAAATTTTACTATCATGAATGGTACTCCCAAAAGGTGTTATTTTAGATAGATTATTGCTGGGTATACGTCTTCTTCATGAATGTCTGTTAACAACTCATTGCCGTCATCGTGAAGCATGTATGAAGCGGTTATTGAAATATCATGCACTGGATGATTCTGCCGTTTTTATAGCTAGAACAGTAAGTTTTTCCATTTATATCATGTTTCCATTGTGGAAAATGACGTTTCACTAGGTTTTTACGTGGGTTAGGCCACTGCACATCCAAATAAGTGCCCTTACCACAGCCAGTCAGTATCAGGATAACATCGGAAAACTCAACCCCCTACCTGGTGGGACAAAATATATTTTCATCTTTCTAAAACTGCTTTTTCATGTCTCACCACCATAAATTATTGTATAAACACAGATATTTGTGCATTTACTTATAATACATGGAGCTACAGCCTGGTTCGATCGTCCCGACATACATGTAGACATATGTCATTATAGCCTGTTATATATATTATATATATTGCTATTAGCAATATGAAAGTCTGGGATTGTGGAGAACACTAAATGGTCTACTGAATTAGAATTTAGTCGAACCTTTAAATGAAAAACATTAATTAATAATTGAAAAAATGTAACCGCTAATGAAGTTTACTTTCGACCATCAAAACTTGTTTATTGCCTGTAACTCTGTGATAAAAGGAAATGACAGGAAGATATTTGGCTGATAGAAAGGGGTTAACATGCTCTACGTTTTGACCTAAGGAAGTCTGTCTATCATCATTGCACTCAGAGAGAACTGGAATGTTTAATTTGTCCTGCGTTTCAATCGTCTCGGCTCTCCCCTACACAATGAACATGTTTGGTTGTAGAGGCAAGGAAGGACTAACAACTAAACAGGCAAAAACTACCTCCAATGAGCTATATGTACTTACAAGGTAATGTTTCACGATTCCTGCGAGATGTCTCCAGGTCAGCAATTCTTGAAGGTGAATTGCTGGTTCTTTCGTTAGCGTCTCGCTACAAGCTAGCTCTATGGCTATGCTAGGTGAACGATTCCCCAATTGGCCTAGTTTGTTTACCATTGGCTTCATAGAGGTTATCTTAAAGTAAACATCTTGCATATTGTACACAATAATGTTACACAATAATGTGACAATTTATCGAATGAACTACTGTCCACCCATTGGCACTTGATGCTGTCCATCAACCATTTTTCTGACATCAGACAGGTAGAAGAAGCAACAATGTCCTGGTTGTGGCATTTTCTTAACCTGACTCTCGCCAGATGAATTTCGTTCCGCCTAGCTCCACTCATTCATCTGGGATCGATCCATTGGAGTGGTGCTTCAGAAGGCTGGGCCTTATCAAAAATCCTTGCATATGATTGGATAAGCCACTTGTCCGTCATCTATGGACGTGCTACTTCAACCACTCACATCGAAGCCAACCCGTGACGCTTTGAACAGTCTCACAGTCGCTTCTAGGCTACGTCACATCTATGAAACTCCCGCTCTACGTCCTGATTGGCTCTACCATACAATCTGGTGCCGAAATCACTCTCAACGGAACCGATCCCAGATGGATATGAGTGGAGCTAGGCGGAGATAGGCGGAACGAAATTCATCTGGCGAGTGTCAGGTTAGCATTTTCTAGCTTTTACTACAGAAATAGGCTAAAACAAAAGTCAGCTGAAATTGCAATTTATATAACATATTACATATGTCCATATAGAAATGAAAACCATTCCATAGTACTTGTTCAATGTGATTGATACACTTTTAAAAACTAGGCTATATGTTACATTTAGGAGCGTTTTGTATTTTTCATGTCATAGATGTGTGTGTGTCACAGAAATACCATGAGATCATCACTTCCTGTTTGGCTCTAACATCTATCACTCTTTAAAACCATGGCAGGAAATGTCTTCCTCAAGGGGACCAACACAATTCTTACACAAGTTTGTGGGCTTGTTAACCCTTAAAGGAGTAGACTACTACTCCTGAACGTTCTAAAGAATATCTGGGTTCATTGAATTCAACATAGAATTTTAGAACCTTCAATTGTTGCGGAACTTAGAACGTTCAAAAACCTACACCTTGTGTCCTTGCAGGGCTGTTGTCCAGGGAGGCATTTGGGGAACTCATCAGCTGATAGTTTTTTTCTGCCATGATGTATTCCCTAACGTTCCCATCCAGTGCTTTATGGGACGGAGTGCCTGTAAAGAAAGAAAGGTCCATCGACATGACTCCAGCAAATCCATAAAGCTCAGCTGCATTCCTGTAGTTCTTGGAGTCAGCTAAGATGATGAGATCACTTAAGGTAATGGTCATCACTTGGCTGCCATCATTGCTTGCAAACCTCTGGATATTAACCTGAGCAGTTCAACTGATTTAGACAATAAGTCATATGGACCATAAAGCATATTTTACGATACATGCTCTCTCACAACTGAGGCCAGAAATACAACCCACTCTGTCCTCTTTATCATGTCACCATAACAATACATACATGTGGATTTTTTGTTGTCCAGTTTCTAATGGATCCTGCTAGTTGCTTATTTAATTATCATGCCTTAATTATATTTCTTTATGCAACTGTCAGGAAACATAGCTTTGCACAAACTGAAATGACAATTCTCTGTTGTTAGGCACCTGCAATCATGCATGAAAGGCACAATATAAAACAGATGTGATTTTACTTTTTTAATTGAACAGGTGTGATCATTTCAGAAACAGACTTCTTCAGCTCACAGCTTCCACCATCATCTGTGGCACACAGCTGTTCGGTTTGCTTTTGTAACAAGTATTGTTTCTGTATGAAAACCTCTGGTCTGTCCAGTGTCGCACCTTAAAAACAATGGCCCTTCAAAGAGGTGTGTTACTCTAACGATTCTTCCTGCATACAAACGTGACCAGAACGCTACTGTTTTTTAGACGATATGAGTCCACCTGGTCAATGGAGATAAGTAAGCTGTTATTATGGTGTTACAGCAACAACCTGGGGTCCAATCCATACAGTCCTGGCCAGCAACTGTTAAAATTGTTACTTTTACATACTGTACCTGCCCAGGGACTACAGGTGGAAATTAGCAATTGTTGCTATAACCTGGCCAAACACATATTCTCTTGTATCACAAGATTAATGTTTATTTGTGCATTGTCCCTGTTTTAAATAAATACATTTCCAATTCCAATTTCCAATTCCAATCCGGGGTCCAATCCACACAGTCCTCTGGTCCTGGCCAGGTCATCAATGACAGACCAAGGCTGTTGTCTGGATCCTGGGCTTTTGGAGAAGATTGTCATGTGAAGCTGATATTATAGTCCTGCAACAATTTGGGGTCCAAGGTAAACTCCCTTAGTCCTAACTCAAGGCCTACGTTTGAGTCTACATCAATAATATCTGTTATGAAGGAGTGAGGCAATTGCTTTAATCCCAGACACTTTGTTTTTATTAGCTCAATATTTTATCTCCCTTTATGTTCTGTTTTTGAGCAAAGTAATGGTAATTTTGTTTTAAAATGAAAAATAAATTAAATTGATGAAAACACTGAATGTCTGTGTCAAAATTGCACTTACACTTTATTACATTAATACATTAATTTTCCACAATAACCGAATCCTCCTGAGCCACAGACAACACAGAGGCAGTAGTAGTAGTATAACAATATGTATTAGTACAAGCAGCATAAAACACTGTTCGGCATAGGGGGAAGTGAGATCTAGAACACCACTAGGGGGCAGAAGCACGCACAGCACACTAGCACACTGACTGGCAGCCCACGAGTTTAGCCAGCTTAATATGTATACACACACCAGGAAACTTATTACCATAGCAGCATACACATTGCAAGATAACACACCAAAATCTCACTACAAAAATGTTCCACAATGGGCAAATACACAAGGGCACAAAATGCACTCCAAAAAGTCACCCGCCACACAGTAAGGTGAGAGCAGCAGACAATGGCAGAGGATGTAGTGTGCTGTCCACCCCTGGGGGAGCCACTCCATACGCGGAGTTAGTGGGGGGGCAGGGTGACCTCTGGTGGAAATGGGTAATTGCATTGTTTCAAAAATTAGTGAAATACGTCTGGCATGACCAGATATTTTAAAAATAATTGAAATAACACAAAACAACAATATAAGGAACGGGCTGCGGTTGATGATGGGAGCAGCCAGGTATTCTTCTCTTACGATCCTTCACATCGAAAGCGACATTACGGCCAACCTGACGAGGCATGCAGGACGCAAAAATCGAAAATTACTGTTGCACTAGTATGGACATCTTGCCGTGCCAACGTTGCAATAAAGGTTGCCTAAATGCCATGTATATAAATGTCCTGTCCGCTTACTAGCCTAATTGATTTTGCGTTGTGTGTAGTTTTGGACTTTTTATTCCACTTTGTTTAAACACCAAAGTGGCGAAGCCTTGTTCACCTGTTTGGAACTGGCTGGTGAATGTGACGTGCGTAGGCCTGGCTAGATACACCATGACCTTTTTTTGCATCTAGGCCTACTGATTGCTGTGGATTACTTTTTTGTGTCATTGGATTACAGCAAAATATGAATATTTTTTTCTTAACATGTCTTAACGTAATGGTGTGATTGCGCTTCGTTTCTGCGTTTGGAGAGGCATCAGACTGTAGGTGAACACTTCCTATGATTCTTGGGGTCCTCGCTATGATTTAGGTCTGCCCTGCACTCAATAGCCTACAGTTTAGAGTTTACTTACTTTGCCTTTGTAGAATCGAATTTGAGTTTTCAATGACTCGGTCTCCTTAAGCTAAGCATAGGTATACAGTAGGTGGCTCTCATGCCAGCAGCACTCTTGAGGCGTTGGAGGTAACGTTCCACAAGCACAGCAGTAGGCTATATAGTTCGTTTTTAATAGCAAACAGAAATGTCAAGATGGCAACAGGTCATTACATTCTTTAATTGACAAAATATGATTTTGCAAAATATTCAATCAATGTGGTGCAAATGAGGCTAGAGGCGATGGATTAATTTCTCAAAAGTGAGCAGCAACCAGACTCTATGGGCTAAGTCCCGAATGTTTTCAACTCCTAGGTGACACTGTCTATTGCGTTTCAAGACAACCGTGCTGCATTGGATTTCATAAGGATGAATTGTTAAATTGTTACAATGTAATTATATATATCTTTATTTAGCATGTTTGTTTTCTCCATATGTGCTTATACTGTGTTCCTCAAGTGGTAGCACAGGTCTCAGCAGCTAGGCTACAATAATTATTATTTTTTTGTCTGCCCCCCCTGACTCGAATGCCAAACTCCGCCTATGAGCCACTCCCCTACCAACAGTCTTTAAGTAGAGAGGAAAGACAGTACTGGTCAGGCAGGCCTGCCTCCGACCAGTACAAAAGTATTTCTCAAAAAAGCACAAATTCGATCTGTTCAGCAACTCACACAGTCCCTATAATGTAGTCTGAGTCCAGTCGGCCGAGGCCATGCCCCCAGGGCTCGAGTTCCAGGAAGATTCCGGGATTCCCTTCGTGGTGGTGATGTCATCAACGCGAGCCGTACCGTGGGGATTCCCAGCTTCCGGAAACAAACAAACAGTGTCTCAGGAGGCAGCTCTCGCAAGGCACAACAATGAACACTTTATGGGGTGATAGGCTAATGGTTACACAGGCTAAATACTACAAGGAGGACTTCCCTTAACAGCGAAGTTTAAGAACATTGACTCTAGCCACCCGACGTCTGATCCGATCAGCTGATCCTCTCGTTGGGGGAATACTCCGTGGTCACCTCAGCACCGCTGCAATGGTAGCAAAACCAGAAATCAGGACACCGCGAGACAGCACTTGGATGGTTCAACTCAAAGCACAGGTAAGGGAACCAACAATCAACGTTCCTTTCATAAATACTTAGCGTGCGTAGTATCAGTGGTCCTCGGTCCTCATTGCCACTCCAGCGACTCCCGATTGCCCGGCCCTCAGTGTCCATATACACAAATGACACCCCATTCAGCCCACAGATAGTCCTTCCATCAACACATATACTGTATAAGCCACTTTACATCTGTGTTTGGTTTCATATCAAACATCATAATGAGCACATCATTATTTTTAGCCCCCTTTTGCTATCCATCAAAGACATACAGTAATTGTTGTCTTTACACAGACAAGACACTCGTTTTCAATCTCAATAATGCACGCTTGGGGACTGAAAGCGTGGGAAATGAGAGAGGCAGTAACTCAGCACCAGTCAGTGTTTGGTTCCTACCCTCAGCCAAGACTGATGCGGCGGCACTGTGAAGTCCTCATGTCGTCCCGCTGCTTATGATTAAGAGGAATTGGATACCATCATGGCTGTTTTATATGCTGGAACACAGGGGAGAGACCTGGTATTTCACAAGTCATTGCCCCAAAACAAAAACAATTTGTTCCAAACAAAACTCTCTGTCATGGAATGGGGGTTTGGGTGGGTGGGTGTCGGTGGGTGTTGGAGGGGAGTTGAGTACCGTACAGGAGTAAGGGGCAGACATAAGGGATCACTGGCGAAGGAAAACAAAAGCCACTTTGTTCAGTCCTTGGGCAAGAGGAGAGAGAAAGAGGAGGGGAAAAAATCCCTGTTTGTTCCTATGGCGACCTCCCCGGAACTGGAGACTCCCGAGCATTCCAGGCATTCTGCGGCCGGACTCGGACACGGCCCGGGAGCCAGAGCAGCCAGGGACAACGCGATTGGACGGGACGGGACACGACACAACGCAAGGCGAGTCCTACAAACCCCTCACCTCAGATACCCCCTGAGCAAGCACGCACACACACTTACTCACACACACACACACACACACCTCCCTCCTCTGTGTCAATTGCTCCCCTGCCAAGACTATTATGTAATCAATGTCTCACACCATGACAGGGCTTCAGGCTCAGATCTGTGGCTCAGATCTCCCACTGGCAGAGAGGAGTGACGGGAGAGAGAGAGAGCAAGCGAGAGATAAATAAAGAGAGAATGAGATGAGAGAGAGAGAGAGAGAGAAGTTGGGGCGGGCTTCTGTCCACATATGGCATGGGCGCTCATGTCCAGTTGTGATATTCCCGTGGAGGCAGCGCAGGCAGAGGGACACTGTGTTACCCAGGAGTCCTAGAGGCAAGCCCCGCTGCCCGTCTGTCTGTTTCCAAGGGCTATCTGTCACAGATGGGTGCTGTCCAGTCCGGTTTGTGTGTGTGTGCTTGTGTGTGTGTGTGTACAGTATGTGTTTGTGAATATTCCTGTGGTCTGTTAGGTGTGTGGCTACAGTCTATTAAACCCAGACCAGCTATGTGGGTCTCATTGTTTGTGAGGAAAATTCTGAAAGAAACAGAACTATACAGGCCACTTTTTAAAAAATGGTTATCTTCTGGATTAAATAAAAAGCACAAGCCTACGATGTTCTTGTAATTGTTTCCTTCCCATTACTAACTTCTTGCACAATTCCAAGTCCCCAGTACCTTAAAATACCTCCAAGCCTTTTAAACACATTTAGAATGAAAATGGGTAACATGACTTTCCTGCGGCTAAAGCATTGTAAAACACATTCTCATCAACAAACTTCGCGAAAAGCATTTCATTTACATGCTTTTCCTCCATGGTCTGTCTCCTATAGGTGAGATCAAATGGGAGTTAAGGCTGCCAGAGATGGAGGCCTTGATGTGTGTTGTGATGTCTCATTTCACATTAACCTTTGGCCTGACTCGCTGACCTGCCTGTCTGCTACTGTCATAAAAAACAAGCCAGGGCTGGGAGGGCTCTGCTTTTTATAGGTTTGGCTAAATCTGTCGTTGCTCTCTCTCTATCTCTCTCTCCCTCTCTCTCTCTAGAAAGCCATCTTCACCCTCCATCCTTTAGGCCCCTGTGCTTCAGCAAGTCTGTTGCTGGCAGGGGCTCCAGATTCATTCAGGCTGTCCCAGTGTTCTTAGTGTATCTGTCTATCTGTCTGTCTGCCTTTCAGTCATTCCATTAAATTATCTTTGTCTCTCTTCCTGTTGTTTTTTTTTACTTTCTCTCTCAAACACTGTCAATCTCTCCGTGTCTCTTTCTCTCTCACAAACATACACACACATCAAGTCTCTCCATGTGAGCAGCTACTCTTACGGCGGGTCTCTCTGTTGGCTCTGACTGCTTGCCTGAGGACTCCCTTTCTGTCCCGTTCCGACTGAAAGCCTTGACCTAACCACCCCTTGCTCATTCGGTTCTGATGGAGTTTCTCTAAGCCAGTGATGTCCGGCCAGCATCACTGGACATGCCCAGGGCTCCTTGGGCTAGTCTGCCATTGTTTCCCTTCCCACCTCTCATGCCTCATGTGGTTTGGCCTTTTTCTTTGAGTCAGTGGATGTGGTAGTAAAACCAGGATTTCCATGCTCATATTGAGGGTAAGAACTGTTTAGCTATGAGGGGTTTCACTAGTACTTGATGGGATCTACTGGTCTTGTGTAAGACTGACACAGCCATGTCATTAAGATGTCATGGGCGATGCTATATCCTGCAATAAGATTTCATGACTGTGAGCTCATAACAGTGTCATGTTACCATTATGAGCATTTGATATGACAGCTATAATATATTTCCTGCTATGGGGTTCTATAGGCTGGTTAAGTAACCACATAAAATTAAGACATTTTAAAATAATTTAAGCTTCAACGGACGCACAAATGGCTCCTAATGGTGTTTCAGGCAACCTTTAGCTGAGAATAAGAATGAGCCTCTCTCCTCATGGAAGAACATGCGATAAACGGACACACAGAAGTCCAGTTCACTGCCGCTGTCGGTCCCCTGATGCCATTTTTGTCAGGAGTCTCACATTCCAGGGGCCCTGAATCACCATAACTAGGAGAGGATCCATCCACAGGATGGAGCGCCTGGATTGGATTTATGTCTGAAAACCTTCAGGCTACAGCCCCTCTATGCGAGAGTCCAATCTGATGTCTGCGTTTTATTTAGCGGCCAAAGTCTGTCTCCCATGCTGCTGTTGCACGCAAGGCCGGTCAGTGAGATCGAATGTCACAAAACCCTTGAAAGATTCCATCTATTTCCACCATAATGATTCATGTCCATCCATCCAGAACAGGAACCTCTCCCGTAGATGCTTCGCCTGTGATATGATAACACCAAAGAAATTAATAAGTCAGGTTCAACATATTCATCGTTTATTTTTTTCACGTGGAATGCATGATAGCGTTCACATGAAACGCATCTGTTACCACCTAATCCCTCTTGTTGTTTAAAGTGGACACACCAGTCCTCTTCACCTCTCAAGGCCGTCATCACCTGGACATCCTCCCAAATATGCTGTCTACAGCCGTCGGGAGGTCCGTGTTGGTCTGTTCCCGAGACGCACCCTCACCAATGAAAGATATCAGCAGCAACCCCCTCCTTCTCCCAGCAGTATTGCGCAGGGAGACTGGTATTTCAGGCAGATTTACAGGGCGCCCTTACCCCTCCATTTGTGAAATAGCATGACAAGACCAGCAGCTAAAAAATTCAGCTCAAACTTGCCCTGCGTTTTTGAAATATTGGACGTCGTGCCGAGTCCTGACCCACTTCCAGCGAAATAAAACGGTCTTGTGACGTTTTCACAGGGTGACACGGGTCTGGATTTATTGGCCTGTCTGTGAGCAAATACACAGTCCTCCACGTGATGGATTTATCAACCGGCTTTCAGCAGAGCAAACTGGCACCCCGAGACCAAATAAAACCTGGAGTGAAGCGCTAAGAAAACATGACAAATTCTAACTGTGACCTAATTTTTTGCGTTTGCTGTCAATGCTCCTGTTTCCAGCTAATGGCAGAGTGTTGGCAGAGTTGTCTTGCTTCAGGCCAAGTAGATTTCAGGTTTCTGAGAATTGTTGGGTGTAGGGTTATAGGGACCTCACGGATGCACTGAACAAAAGGTGGCATGTACTGTAAGTGAACCTGTGATGGACAAGTGCCCAATGGCCAGCACATCCACAAATGAAACCTTAACCACAAACGAAAATCCAAGTACTTTAATAAGATGTGTATATCAAGAATTTGGCCACACTTTATATGAAATATTTACAGGCCCTATGCTCTTTATTTTCTTTGAATTGATAAATGTGCGTTTCTGAATTAAATCTGAATTTAGTTGAAATGTGCACTTGGGGTTAGATTTAAGCTTAGGACCATGTAATGCTGTTAAAATGTAAAGAAAATAGGAATGACTTTGTAGACTGTAAAAACGTTATAGGTTTCTTGTTTTCTTTTCTTTTTTTTTTGAGGCGGTAACCAATTCAACCAAGTTAATTATAAATGAACACATTCCAGCAACTCTCACTGCATTTACTGTGTGAGACGGGCGCAGGGCACGCCCACATCCACCATGCTGAACTCCTTACGGGCATCCTGGCCTGAGAGGTTTTCTGCTGGTGCGTGTGTGAAATGAAGGGCCACATTATGCTCATCAGGCAGCCGGGCTGGTGCAGCTCTTCCGTCCCCACGCCCTGCCACAGCCCTTCAGGGGTCACCTCACGTTCAGCGCTGTTTGAAGCTGCATGGGACCTGTATGGGGAGGAGGAGGAGGAGGAGTAGCCACAGGAAGTTGCCCCCCCCCCCCCCCCCCTCCCTGCTTGCCCTTTTCTGAGGTGGGGGCGAAGTGATCAAAGACACCTCAAGTGTCGCTTTCTGATCTTTTTCTCCCTTTCATACATACACACACACACACACCACACCACACACCACACCACACACACACACACACACACACACACACACCACACCACACACACACACACACACACACACACACACACCACACCACACACACACACACACACACACACACACACACACACACACCACACCACACACACACACCCACACCCATGTCTTTCTGGTGAAAAGGTCCATTCCACCCCTTTTAAACAATACAGTCTATAATGGAGACTGCTCAGACTTGCCAGTGTGACCGTGACCGTTTCTTTTTGTGGGGTTAAAAACAGTCATAGATAGACCGAGGAGAATAAGACATTAAAAAGAAGATCGCAAAATTGCTTCCCCATGGACTAGTTGCACGAAAGGCTCTCGGTGACCTCGTTAGTTTCCTGTGGAGCCAGGTGTGTTTGAACCTGCCACTATTCTGAATAGTATAGTAATTAGTGTCTACACGTCCTTCTTTATCGTAACGTGCTAATTCACTAGGTGCAACACCCAATCGGGTCCGTGTAGACACTAATTACATTCAGAATAGCATATTTTAATGGTTTATGGATGTAAAGGATGTAAATGCCCTGTAGGTGAGTCTAAAATGGGTGCTACACTCACAAACTGACCTGATCTGGTGAAAAACATCAGATATGAGGGGAGAACATTATGAAGAGACAATCTCTTCACAAGTGGAGATGTTGGTGAGGAATGCCGACTCCAGTAAAGGGAGTACAAGAAATACATCAGCCTCATGACATGCCTGGATCGAAAAAATAACTCTAGTGTCCCTTAGGGGCCGATGCCACGGAATAATACTTTACTCAGAAACCACTCCTACGAACTATGCAAGCTATGTCTTCATCAGTGGGCATTTGCGGAGTGTGAGTGAGAGGCCGATGATGGATCGGTTGGAATCTCTCATAAAGCATCGTCACAGTGGTCGTTTTTCAGACAGGTCGTTGCACACACACAGCTGAGCACATAAGGACGGCGTGCAAGTAAAACACATTCCCTCCAAGATACACTTTTGGGGGATTTTAAATCTTAAAATATCTCCTGCAGCAGTCGCTTGATTATTACGGCGGTGATGAGAAGGGGGGGGGGGGGGGCTGTAAAATATTATTTTATATCCTTGTTAAGCTGTCAGTGAGGCCGTGACTTGTGTGTTACCATAACATTGAAAGTGTTGCGTTTGTTAACTATCTCCAACCTCCCTTCACCTGGAGGTTCACCTCATTATTTGTTGTTTCCTGTCTGCCTCTGATCCCCTATAAATTAGCTCTCACATCTTTGTTGCCAAGGCCTAGAGAGAAGCGGGTTGTCCCGACCTCCGTGGGGCTGTTTGCAATGAAGCCTCTGTAATCCACAAAAGCACAAGTAAGCGTCAGCTTAGGGGGGGAAAAAACTCAAACTAAATTCCTTGACAGGGACAGGCTGTGCCTCTCTGCAGATATTCATATTTGAGAGCAAGCCCATTGTGCAACACATGATGGAAATACTCTTCGTTCACTGCTTCTTTCTTTCTTTTTTATGATCAATATCATAAACGATCGCAGAACAGATCGCACATGGCGAATTAATTGCTTCCATTCCCATATGCACATTTAGAGTCAACATGCCGCATTTGCCATTTTGCAACCTCTCTTGGTCAATTGCCTTTGGATCCGACTCCTTGGAGACAGCCGTGGTCTTCTGCTTCTTCACAGGCAGGATGGCAGTGCGAGAATCAAAGCATTAACTCTCCATATGGTGTGGCGGTTTAGTGGGAAGGTTCACTGAGTTTGGCACAACCTAGTACATGCCAAACGCACAATGGCACATTGATTTGTTAGCTCCACTTGTGCATCTCTGCACTTTTTTCACACTTGGTTTTTTAATTCCCAAGTGATCAGCTGGCTAGGGCCATGGAGTTGAATTACCCCTCTGTCAGTTACAAAAAGAGAGCGCTAAGTACTTTGCTGTCACTGTCAGTTACAAAAAGAGAGCGCTAAGTACTTTGCTGTCAGCAAAGTGAAGTAGTTAGTCAGGCTAAAGGTCAGTTTAATGGACGCAGCACATTAGTGCCTCATATATCACATTATTTTTATTTTTATTTACGATGGGCCCTAATTAGAATGGCAAGCAATGTGCAAAGGTCTATCAACAAGCAAAGTCCTCATGCATGAGCTATAGCTATTGAGTAGCATGTAAGAGGATTGAGCTAACACATCAATGGTTGAGCTTTACAATGTAATGTCCTGCCCACTGGGTTTAATTAGCAACTGAATTTTGCCTTGTTGTTGAATTAGCATTAGCTAGATTTAAGATTTTGCCCATCATTCAGATTAGGGCCCGACCTGTTAGTGGTAACCATGACACTGGCTACACTTCTTCCCCTAGTGTAGCCTCTTTGAGTCTGTTGGTCTCAGATAGGTATTCACATCTGGCTGTGTACTCACTGCAGTGTGTCTGTCAACTGTAATTGCTTCCAACAACCTGACTGAGATTCTGTGGGAGCTGAAGTTGCGGAGGTTTCTGTTGCAGGGGCCTCGTCTAGGCAGGGACACAGAGCAGCCGTTGTGAGGGGAAAGATCTCCGTGTGCCCAGGCTGAGACACAAATGTTTGTACAGAACAGTTGCCGAAGGTTAGCAAAATACCTCCCAGGGCTGGTAAAGCTACACTTGTGTGTTGTGTTGTAGACAAGGTGCTGGCTACATGATGAGGAACAAGAAGCCCATGCTGCTTTCGCCGTTTCATGTGCCATGCAATGCTCTATCTACTATAGTTGATAAATTAGTTACTTGGTAATTATTTGAGATACAAGTTCTTAATTTTATGGAGTCAGATAAACCGTGCTTTCTTGTATAAAGTTACCATTCCTTCACCAGCCTGTCCATTGTTCATACACGTATAAGGTGGGCGGCCAACGCAATTATCATCCTCTGTGCCTTTTTCTCTCCTTACACGCCATGCTATGAGGACAGAATGATTATGTGCTGTATTTGATAAGAAAATAGGTTCACTCTGCATTGTGAAAAGTATCTAATGCAATATGCATATGTTCTGCATTGTGAAAAGTATCTAATGCAATATGCATATGCTCTGCATTGTGAAACGTATCTAATGCAATATGCATATGCTCTGCATTGTGAAACGTATCTAATACAATATGCACTTTGGAAAATGTTACCAAAATAGAATATGTCACAGCTCATTGTGTGAACATGTACTGTCCTAGGCACCATAGTCTGGTTACGGCATCTAGCATTTCAGAGGCCTGTCATAACAGTGATTAATGATAGTGTTATTACACAGTAATGTCAGTCATATTAGTCATTATAACATGACATGGTAAGGTTATAACATGGTTATGCCAGATTTATGACAATATGTAGGCTGAGGCAAATACATGACTTGCCATGGGCGTAGGTTTAGGGTGGGGGACGCTAGGGACTAGTCCTAATCGATATTTTGAGATGACAAAAATGTCCCCACCAATATTTTAGCGAACTCCTTTGTGCTATTCCGACGGCTAGGACGACAGTAAAAGAAACACTGTCATTTGATTGGCTGAAACCGAAGGGGGTTATCTGACACGCACAACAGCGTCAAGCATAGGCCTACTTC
Source organism: Alosa sapidissima (assembly GCF_018492685.1). Taxonomy (NCBI): domain Eukaryota; kingdom Metazoa; phylum Chordata; class Actinopteri; order Clupeiformes; family Clupeidae; genus Alosa; species Alosa sapidissima. Next base: position 28,847,421 of record NC_055962.1, on the reverse strand, counting down.
ACTTTGTGGTGACACTGGCAGAAAAGTGAGTGAGTGTGTCGGTATAAGTTATCAGGGATGTCTACCAATACATATCCCTAAAAGGCCAGTGTGAAAGATTTGTAATATTCCCTTTGCCATTCAGCATGCACATTTTGCCCCTTTTGGTGCTTTGTAGATCAGCTATGCCACCAAAGAAGAAAAGGAACATTCAAAGCTTTTTCATTATGCAGAGTCTAATAGGCAAAGTAACTAGCCATAAAAACTGGCAACTGGTGACCAGGCTTTCAAATGCGGATTTTACTGTGGAAAATAGCATTAACTGTTAGGATATTACCCAGGATATTGTCACAGCTAAACCTAACTTCTGTAATCGTTCAACCAAGGTTAGGAGTCATGTTGAATAAGGGTGTGCTGCAGGACAGTTGCATAAAGCACAGAATAAAAGTTATCATGTCATTGACTGTTAATTGGGCTACCAATCTTGCAGTCGCAATAAACAATGGATCCGAGACATTTTCTTGTTCCTATTCTGTTTATGTAGGCTAATGTATTTGTGAATGTAGCCTGCACAATGCAAAGAAATAAAACATAAACTATGGTACATTTCCATACTCATAAAAATGAACATCACGAGACACTTATCTCATCTATGATCTCATCCCAGAAAGATTTTCTTTGACTTTGACTTGTTTATTTGAACATTCATTTTATCTAATGACATACTGTAGCAAACATGATGAATTGAATCTACATATCCTTGCACTATGCGAAACTATTTTCCACTAGCCTAAAACCGTGAGACTGAATTGCATTACGTTCCTCTTAAAGTGACAGGCACTCAATTAGACTTACAGACCACAAATGTGATGATATTAAAGAAAAGTTATCATTTAAATATCAATATGATGTATTCAATTTACTAAATATGTTTAGCTATTAGTAATAACAATAAAAAGTTCATATGAATTCCAAAATATGAAAACCTATGACAACCATCACTTTCTGTGTGTGTATGGAGGGTCAATCAAATTCTATGATTCACTCTAAGAAATGGAAGTACCAGTGTGTACCTAAGTCGGTACAAATGCTTGTCGCTGGGGCAGTACCCTTTTTAAGAACAATAATGTACCCATGAATGCAGGTACATTTGTGTACCCTAGCCATCTGTACCCATCAAGGTACACTTGTGTACCTGCAATGACTAAACTGTACCTGTATATATCATTATCACATAGTACCCTTAAAAGGTACTAATCTGTACTTTAAGGGTACAACCCCAGTGAAAATTTAAGGTGGTATAACTGAAATATATGCACAACCAATAAGTCAATTTAAATGTTTATTCTGGGGGGGAAAACACTTTCAGTGATATTACACACAATACTCCACATGAATACAGGTACAATACATGTTAACATGTTCATATTAAAAACACATTCATATCAAAACATCAAAGTATCTTATATCCATATCAATATACATATTCACGTAAAACATGTTATGACTCTTAATGTTAGATGTAAATGATCACATAATATTCAATATTACTGATGGCGTCAAGGTGGTGGGGGCCCCCAAACCAAATATTTTTTTTAAAAATCGTAAAAGGACGACAAAAGTATCGAAATCGAGATTTTTCACTTGCTATTGGTATTGAAACAATAATGTTGATATCGTGACAACAGGAGTTGGGGATGTGTCCCCACCAAAGCTGAGACCAAACCTACGCCCTTGTGACTTGCCTTCCTCCTAGTAGTCCGCAGTGGACACTAGTAGCCAGCAGTGGATTTCACTGAGTGTGAGAACGCAGCGTGAATGTCCGAGCACTCGCCTGAGATCATCCGCAGGCTCTCATCTGTTTGGCATGAAGCTTAGGTGTCATGCTTTATGTTACAGCTCCACTATTAGCACTTTGAAAAAAAGTCCTTTCGTTAAAGGATTTATTTTGTCCATGGGGAGTCACTGGGAAGACAGGGAATGGTGGTGGTGTCTATGTGAGCTGGGGGGGCTCCTGGCTCCCGCTCACAACGTTTACCACAGCCCTGGGCTTCCCCCAGCACGTGACGGCAGCCTGCCGCTACACGTGGGCCAAGGCATATGTTTTGTTTTGTTTTCTCTCTCTCTCTATCTTAGCGTGCAGGTCTCTGTGACTGCTCTCATTACAGCCGTTTATAGTCGCCTTTTCCTGAGTAGGGACTGAAAGCAAGGTGTGAAATGCATAGCTGCAGGGTTTTAGGAGAAGGACCAAGAAATCCCGGCTCAGGGGGTGTCTCACACACACACAGTGGAGATTTCCGGGGTAAAAGAGCTTGTTTGGTCTGTTGGGCAGAATGGGGCTCAAAAGGCTAACCTAGGCCACACATTCCACTAGAATCTGAACACTGCTCTTGATTTCTGTTGATCTCTTCATCTTTTAATTTTCTGTGTTTTTTTTCCGGAAAGAACTGTGTGGGAAAGACACCCTTCAGCTCCGGAGTTTTCAGTGGAGAATTCAGACTGCTCTACTTCCTTTCCTAATGTCTCTCTACTTCCTTGTGACATGCAACTTCTGTCAAAAAATCCATCTATATTTGTTTATTTGTCCAGGTTTACTTCTGACCCATGCCAGTCAGCTTGGTACAGTGTGCCTTTGAGTGACTGAAAGACCCTCAGCAGAGACTCAAAGACTCAAGGCCATGCCAAGACTACTCATCTTTTATGCAGGAGCAGATCTCTAGTGCCAGCTTCAATACCAGCGATGCCAAGCCCTGGCACAGTGAAACAGGGGGTACTCTCTCTGCAATGGCTGTTTGACAGAGACAACACACAGCTTCATCACAGGCCCATAATGTGTGTGTGAGGTCTCAGAGTCTGGTGGTGGTGGTGGTGGTGTACTTGTGTGTGTGTTTGTGTGTGTGTCATACTTTGAGTACATTGAGTCAGAGCCACACTAAGAGTTCGTTGCTCTTGTTATCAACGTGTATTTCAGGGAATTCCATATCATATTTCCAACAATTTACAGCACTTTTACCGTGTACTGGAACATCAGTGATCCGTGCTGAGAACTACCACAGATGCTTGGAAAATCTACTGAACCCTGGCACTATTTGAAGCAACCAGTTCTCCTTTCAAATGGCTGTAAGCACTTAACATGGTCTAATGACCTTTAGTTACCCAGGTTCTAGCAGGCATGAAACATGTATACCTGTAAGGATGTGCAAAAGGCCCTAGATGCAGAGTTACAGTGTCTTACTCATGTATGGAGACCACACCCTCTCTTCAGAGCGCAGACGTGTTTAGCGTGACCCATGAGGACTCTAAGGCATCTCGACTTTGTTGTCTGAGCCAAACACAACCTGCAGTCTGTCATCTGCATAGCTTCACCACCCTCCTCCACACTCAAACACAATGGCTTCACTGTGGCCGGCCACCTTTGACTTAATTATTGTTGTTTCTACGCATTTCATTACATTGTGATAACACTACAGTTCCTCGGCGGGACAGCTAACGCGCCAGTGTTGTCTTTTAATGATATACAAGCACGTCCTTGCCAACTGGACCAGGAGGAACAGAGACAAAAGCATCGTTGTGCTTCATCCCCCAGATAACGATCCTGACAACAAGCTGAACGAGGGCCGCACCATCAAAAGCATTTCGCCCCGATGTTTATGTAGGATGTTCTAACTGCCCGGTACCTGGGAAGAACGGGTCAGCGCTTTGAGTTGGGCCGAGCGCTATTTTTCTTTCCGGCTTTCTCCACTTCTTTCGAACACTCAGCGTGTTGGCCCGCTGCTCTATTTGTTTCTCACAGCCTTGACACCCCGGGGAAAGATTGGGAGATTGCACTCCAGTGCGGTGTTCACAGCTGTCGCATGCTGAAGCTATTGACTTAAGTGTTTCCCTCCAAACGCACACACACACACACACACACATGTACAAATGCACTAATTCACAACCACTCCGGTACACACACGTATACACTTCTAAACTCTCACAGATTCCTCCCCCTTTTACTTTCCAGTAACCCAGATGAAAGATTGTGGCGTATCTGCACAATGCCTCAGACTGCCCCTTGTGGACGTGAGAGGGCAAAGGTTACACAATCCTTCAGGGGAGACCGTAGGAACTGGGAACTCTAGTGCATAATGCACATGGGCTGTGGAATGGATACTTCCTCCATATGTAAATGATGTTTTAAAAGCAGTATGCATCCATAGAAATGAAAACCAACATGGAGGGTGTGTCTGTGTGTGTGTGTGTCTGTGTGCGTGTGTCTGTGTGTGTGTGTGTTTGTCTGTGTGTGTCTGTATGCGTGTGTGGCCGCGTGTGTGTGTCTGTATGTGTGTGTGTGTGTGTGTGTGTATATGTCTGTGGGCGTGTGTGTGTGTGTTTGTTTATTTATTGTCTGTACTGTTGCATTTGGACACACCTTGCTGCTCCTCTACATGTGAAGTTCCTAACGGAAAAATAAAGTTCTTTGAAGTTGAAGTTAATGCGAGGAAGGTAAAAAAAAAGAAAGTAAAAAGAAGGTAAAAAAAAGAAGTTGAAACAAGTTAAGAGCCCCTCTGTTTTAGTCTCTTGCTAAGGGACACTTTGCAGCATCTAGACACTCTGGGAAGGGAACACGTCAATAAATGTTGTTTGAACAGAGTTTTACAATGAGCAGAGGACAAGAGGATTTGGTTCAAGGGGCCTGGGAATTGTTTGTATTTTCATCAAAATGCTCCAGTTTGAGTTTCAGGGTTGGGAGAGCTTCATGCGTCTACCAATTAAGGACATGCTGTCTGCTCACTTGTTTGCCTCATGGTTCACATGTCTGTAGGTATGACCATCATTCACAGTAGAGGATTCTTGATGTCTTGATGGCTTCAATTACAGTATGTGTGTGTGTGTGTGTGTGTGTGTGTGGGGGTGTTGTCTTTGACCACAGTTTCAGTTTATTTCAACCTAATCAACCAATCACATTTTTTGCAAATATGTTTTTTTGACTCGCACCCTTTTTCACTCAGGAAATATACGTTTGCTGTTTTGGGCTAATTTGTCTTATGAACTGCTCTTGTGTGCTCTATCCATGAGGAGCCGCAGGCTTCAAACAGACTTGCCTATGTGCAGAAAAGCACTTTGGTTGCTTGCAGATTTGCGTCCGTCTGCGTCTTTCGGAGCGATATTGCACTGCCCACACCCGTGCAGGTGCGCACCAGTGAGGGGGGGTGGGTGGGGGCATGCATAAAGAGTTGTCTGTGAGAGTCTGCTCACCCCTACCCTACCTCGGTCCCCACACCGTATGCGCACTCACACACAGACATACACACGCATACACACACACACACACACACACCGCTCTCTTTGCTGTTTCATCATTAAGCCGCTGATGAAAAATAACGAGGGGGGGAAAAGGCGTGCGGCCCTTCCAGGTTTACAGATGTATGAAACGCCTTTCATGACTAGGAGGCCACCTCTTCCCCTGCCCCCACCGCCCTCCTTTCCTGTCCTTTCCAACACACGGCTGTCTGTTCGGACGAACCACTGGCCTCTCCCCACTGGCCTCTCCCCACTGGCTCTGGGCCCTCTGTGCCAGTCCTGTGCACTTTACCATCTGAAGCTCTCGCTATTTCTCTCCCTGCTCTATCTATCTTTCTATCTATCTATCTATCTATCTATCTATCTATCTATATCTACTGTATTGACTATCTATCCTTCTATCTATCTATCTATCTATCTATCTATATCTACTGTATTTACTATCTATCCTTCTATCTATCTATCTATCTATCTATCTATATCTACTGTATTTACTATCTATCCTTCTATCTATCTATCTATCTATCTATCTATCTATATCTACTGTATTTACTATCTATCCTTCTATCTATCTATCTATCTATCTATTTGTATATCCATTTCTCTCCTTCTCTCTTCATTTTAGTATCTGTCTCTCTCTTGCTTTCAGGTCCACTTCATCAGGTCTTTACTAGCCTCTGCTGCTCCCCCTACCCAACACCCTTCCCCTGGAATGTTTATCCACGGGGATTGGCGTACGGAGAGAAAATAAACCACCATCTCCCACACCAGCACCCATTTCCCTCACATCTCCTATGGCTATTTACGGGTTTTTTCCCCTCTCTCCTTCATTTCTTGAGGGGGACGAAAGGAGAAGTGCATCCCATCCCAGCCATCCCCCAAGCTGGCTTGAAAGTGGCGTGGAAATGTTTATCTGTATGTCCAGGGGCTGCACCTAAAACTTTGCGCTGGTCCCTCCTTAAAGGCACCTACAGAATGAGCCCCCCCCCCCCCCCCCCCCCACCACTCCATCCTGCCTCAAGGCCCATCCACACGGAGACGCTTTTTGAGTTACAGTTTTTCTCAGTCACTTTGGTGCTTTTCTCACATCACTATTAACATTTGCACAGCAGTTAGTGCAATTCTCAAAACAATTAGTGCAAACTGCAAAACCTAGTGGATGACCTGCAAAAGCACGTCACTTGCTCAAAATGGATAGTCCATTCCTCAAAAGCAGGTATTCATGTCAATGAAACTGTCAGTGTCATCAAAATGAGAAGTCTTGACACCATCGTTTATGAACAAGATAGTCAAATGGCTTTGTCATGTTTTCATTATGACAGTTCTCTCAGTGTTTTCCAATGCAAAAAAAGGTCAGAACTCGGTGACACTACCTGAACATGCTCAAGACAGCACTATACAGTACTTGTACAGCCATTTGAAAACTACAGTAAAGTTACACATTGCTGTAGTTAGGTGAGTAAGTGAGTACAAGACACTGAATACGTACATTTTTACTGTATGCTCTTTGCAATTCTACAGCATTGTGACAGAATTTGATAACTAGTTCAACAATTTTGTATGTAATGACTCAAGCAATGAAATGAAGACTATTAGTTTTATTAGGAACGACTATTCAGCATTCATAAGTATAGTTCATTTTGACTGACATGACATAAGCAAATGATAATGTTAAAAAACAGCAGAGAATTGTATGAAAGCAACAGATACATGTCCAAAAGTATTTGCAATTTGTTCAGAGGAAGGAGAAATTGCTACTATGATGTGCACAAATGACTAAATGTTGTGGAGGTTGAACTAATAGTTATGAGAATTTTAATTCTGATCTGAAAAAAGCACCAAAGCGACTGAGAAAAACTGTAAACGCAGAGGTTTTGCTTCGTCTTGGCCGAGCGTCCCAACGAATCCTGTAAACGCACTGCCAGAAACCGCACTTTTTTGAAACCTGGTCCCAGAGTGGAGAAATCTGAAACCGTAGCCCTTTTCAATTCGTTTGGACAGCGAAACCGCACATCCTACTCGCGTATCGATGATGTCATTGCCACACCTCAGCTGCCCTGGACTTGACACTTACAGTATTGCCTAACAATACTAGTTTTCATACATGACATTACCTACGATTACACTCCGTAAGATAAATATCACAACTGGTGCTGCGCAGCGCCGATAGCTTATGACTTGGTGGACTGAACACTGTTTTTTCCGGTGTTTTTTTATGCATTCTACTGTCAGTGACGCGAGAGAACTTGTTATTAGGGAAGTGCGTGTAAGTTTACATTAATTTGTGCGTAGTGCCGGTGTCATTCATTTATTTTACATTGTCTTACAACATAAATAAATGCATTCATAGTGAAGTCAGATATGAGCATACAAAGGCGCTTAGAACTCATGTTAAGCCTATAGATGCGCACTAAATGCGAATGCGCGATTTGATGCAAGCAAAAGTATCGACTGTTACAAACAAAGGTATAGCAATATTATATATTATAGCAATATTATAAATGTGGCGACGGAATAGCCTAGAACTTGGGTACGCCTAGCCTTTGCACTTGCGATGATAACCAAAACTAATGTGAATCGCGGACTATCCTACAACCAAAGAAAGTAAAGGAGATTATTTTTACCTGCGTTAGCCAAATAAAGGACGGGACTGCACCCTTCACAAACCGTAAAAATTAAGTTTATTAGTTTTACAGTTGACTACAGTTGACAGTTCACTATAAGTCCACACAAACAATTCTGGTTTCCTTGCACTAACCAGTTTTGTCGTAGCCTACTCTGTCTGTTGTATGGCCTACACAGCGCGCAAGCTTTGGTCAATTTCTGTAACAAACAGTGCCACCTATAGGCCTGGGATATGAAGTAACGTGTTGAGTCGTGTCGAGATGGATCCGTTTGGACGCAAATATTCTTCATACGGTTCCAGGGAAGACGGAGGAAGAAAAGGTCGGTTTGGTACGTGTGGACTAGGCCTCAGTGTGAGTGTCCCAGTCAATCCAACCCCCACCGCCAACACACACACACACACACACACACACACACACACACACACACAAACACACACACACAGATGCCCATATACCTAGATGAGCTGTAGCAGCCACTCTGGGGCCTTGTCACCCGGGGGTGAAGCCTCACAGCATCCTGGGTCACCTCACACAGACCTGACACTTCAAAGGGTTTCGGCTGTGACTTCACAAGCACCTAAATTAGTCCCACAATGACCTTATACCTTTTTAGGAAGGTGTGGTTTGAGATGTAGGTGTAGGTGTAGTTAAATGTGTTTTACATGTGACTTTAGTACAACAAAACGCTTCCTGCTGGAGAAAGTTAACAAAGCCAAGTATAGAGGAGTCTTATAGAAAATATTTAGGATAGGTGTAGTTGCCTTTGCTAGCATATTTCTCATTCAAATTTGCCATAGATGTTGGTATTATTAACCCACAGACATCTAGACTTGTCTTCATCAGGTGATTATGATCATTTCCACTCTCCTGGTCTTTCAGAACAACTACTTTTGCCAGTAGCAAGTCACCACACAGGTTGGTTTTCTGCTATCAGGATATCATTGTGGGAGGGGGGCATTCTATTTGAGCATAGTCCATCTGCTACCATTCAAGATAACATTTGTGTTATTTCACCCTTTGCGTCAGCAAGTTGCTCTATGGAAATATTTTGATTCAAACTATTCTACAATAAAGGAAGCATTGACGTGTTCTGGTGTTCTCCAAGGGAGACGTTTCTCTGAGGTGATCTTCACGGTTATGTTGGGGAAAAAAGTATGATTCCGTGGCTTCAGTGGCCGGTGGTCACTCTGATTTCCAAATAAAATAAAACCGAGGCGAAACGGAGTCCTTCACCACTGGTGTGAATGAAAGACACCATGTTTTCTGCCCACGGGGCAGAACATTTCCTGGACGCTTGCGTTCAAACCACATTGTGTGTTCATAACTGTTCAATTGAGGAACACAGTGTGACCTCACTTTTGAAGAATCTTGGTGTACTAACCCCAGCCAATCCGTGCCACCACCAATCATGTCAGAGACATGGGTACAGTTTGAACCAGCTTCCTATAATTTATGGAAATTTAAATAAAATTAAATTAAGCAGTGAAAGTGGATATCGGAGCACCACAATCGTGATTACAATAAGATGTGTGGCACTGCAATACCACAGAGAAACTGCCCTTTGCTCCAAGTACACAGAAAGTGTAAGCTGGACCAAATGGCCTTTTGGTGCCTTCCCAGCACTTAGGATTGGCAAGGCTATTAGCCACACCGTTTGAGCCATTCCAGACAAGAGACGAATAAACAGATATCCACAGACAGTTTAAGTCTATCTCCAGTGCTGATTCACAGCAGACTGCACTGTCTGCCTGAGAAATTGTGGTCTAGTTCTGTTACATAACAGGACTTGGCCACCTCAGGAGATGGGACTGGCATTTATGAGTGTGACTCATTAACTTTTATTTTGTTCATTCAAGCACAGGCAAAGACCTAGCACCGTGAATTCTGCCTAACGAAGGGGATCATTTCACTGGCAGGTTCTCTCTCCAACCACGGGCCATCAGATAAGGTGTCTTTGCCTCGCCCGAAAGGACATTCCTACCGTGATGCTCTGACCAGAGCTTCCTCGACAGTGGGGGATTCCTGGGGGGAAATTGGTGGTGGTGGTGGTGGTGGGGTAACCTTATTTGGGAAGCTGGGTTTGACCAACTGTCTCTATTTTCCACCAACCCAAAACAACGTCAATGTTTTGACATCACCATTTTTTTGGTGTTCGGTACAAAGTCTCTGATTTTGTTTTGAGTGATTCTGGACTTGCCAAGCCAGCAAAATTAGCCCTGGCCATTACCTCCACTGTGTACATTGCAGTATTTTGGGGAAGGAAAATATAACTGTTCCCGGAATATTTTCGAGAGTTCTGATTCAGTCAGAAGTGAAATATGTGCACTTGAACCTTGTAGGAACTTCAAACAGTCTTGCTTAATGATAGATCTGAGTAATTTGAGAGCACCTAATCAGGCTAAAGGAAACTCGCTTCTCACAGGCTAAGGACCGATCTAGCCATAAGGCAATATCGACTCTAGACGTTCTGGGGTTCAGAAGCGAGGAAACAATGTCAGTTCTCAGACAGACTGTTCCAGATGGTCTATCAGAGGTCTGGTGGGTTGGATACGATCTATGTGGTCTCATTTTGTGGTAGTTGTACTACTGAAGCTTACTGTGAAGAAAACACTTTGGTGGCCTAGCCTGAAGAGAAGAAGGCTTATGCAATTAAAAGTAAAATAAACCAGAGTACAAAAATTTCTACTCGAAATAGTACATTCAGTGTTTACTCAAGAAAAACAACTCGGCCACATGTTATTTTTAAAGGTAGTCTCTGCATTACAAAGCTATTACATACAGTATTGGATTGTTTATTAAGGGCAGGTGTCGTGGCATGTGCAAATACTCTGGTAAATGCCCTTAGCATTGAGGACTAATATATCATCCAGTGGTTTCCAATCCAGTAGTTTATCATTGTAATTATTACATTATAATGTCTGAAATACATTATTATAATTATAACAAAACAATAGAATATCTAAAATACATGATTACAACAAAACAGTGTGTACAGGGAAAGCAATCTTATCTTCGTAAGATTCTTATCTTGGTAAATGTGCTCTAAACCACTCATAAATAGTCTCTTACCTACTGTAAGAAATGAACAAAAATAAGAAAACACTGTCAAATCACAGAAATATGTGAGCACTATCAAAATTACTACAAACCGTACAATTAAATTGGAATGTGTTTGTATACAACCTCCTGCATGAGTGTCACTGTGTCATGGAAAGTAACAGCATGTTTGTATTTACTGTAGGAAAGAATTTTAAGTAGGATTATGAAAAAGGTCAGGGTTTTGTATAAGGATATGTTTTGCACCCTTACAATGACTGCCTATAGTTACTGTTACTGGGTAGCTATACTGTTTAGTTACAACGTAGAAAGTGCTATGTAATATGGTACTATGTTACTCATGAATTGTTGTAGCTGCTTCTAGCTCCCTGTAGATTTTTGCCAGACATTTTTGGTGTATATACAAACGGAGAGAAGTACAAATCAGGAACAATTAGGAATATTGTAACTGTCATTTGATGTATAATGCATTTATAACAATTGTGTATCTGACATTTCAATTGGGCTTGTTTTGGTGCTTCATCTGTCTGCGTGCCTGTGTTTTGTCAGTATGTCCACTGTGGTCGAATTATGAGCATGTCTGGTCTGTCCACTGTGGTCGAATCATGAGCATGTCTGGTCTGTCTCCTGCATGCTCTCTCCGCTCCTCTGCTTAACTCTGCGGCAATATAAAAGTATCTTTGTGATAGCTGCCCGGCTGGAGGGCCGATAGCCTCAACTAGCTCTCCCGTAGTTTTCTCTCTCCCTTTCTCTCTCTCTCTCTCCTCCACTGTCTTGTTTTTGCTTGGGGAGGGAGCACAAGCGGAGTCCTTGTGTGCGGCCGCTGTTCGCTCCGCAGACGGCCCAGTTGTGCAAACATGTCTATCAAAACCTCACCACCGCTGCGCGGAAGGTGGGAAAACAGAGCCGCGTAAAAGGCCGCGTTATCTCTGCTACTGCCGCGGCGAGAACCGCAGACTCTCTAGCATGCCGTCTAGGCAGAAATACCTGCCAGACATCAGTGGACCACGCAGTGGACCTCCCCCCCCCCCCCCCCCCGACCCTCCCCAACAAGAAATCTCACTGCTGTTCTACCTCAGCTCCTCAGAAGGGCCTCGGGAGCCTCCACAGCGTGCTTGGGCCAAGTCCAGGTGGGTGCTGAGCTGACTCTACAGCACAAGGGTTTAGTGTTCGGGCCAGACGGAGCTATTCGGTTGCAGACGGGGAGCCCCCTAGCGTGCCGTGACGGATTCCAGCGATCGATGGCGGGAATTAGCAGCGGTTGAGGAGGATCTCTTTTTTTCTCGTCATGTGCGCATGAAGAGCCATGTTGTGATCTCCTGGGTTGTTTGTTACGAGGGTCTCAGGCATTCCTGAGTGACAGCGGTGGAATAAGCCAGCCTCTGATTTTTGGAAATGGAAGCTGATACAGAAGGCTCTGAGAACCGTGAGTGTTGTCGTGGTGAAACCCTCTCTGTTACCTCTTCCCCTTGCTGAGGGTTGTGCGAAGATGCAGATGGCCACAGGAAGTCTGCTCATTTGCATCTCCTTGTTGTCAACAGGGAGAGAGAGAATGCAGCCAGTAGGGTAGACTATAACACCTCCAGAAGGCCAGAGGGTGTCGGACACACACACACACACACACACACACTGTAAGGATAATCTCGACTGACCTTAGTCCCAAAACACATCAGTTATACTGTCTCTCCCATCCCGCCATTCTAAAATGAGGTGTCTCAGAGGGGTGATGAGCAGTTGGAAGTTAGCGGTCAGATCCATGCTGCTTGTTCTCGACATAGGAACAAATAGCACCCCTCCTACAAACACACAGACACACACACACACACACACACACACACACACACACACACACACACACACACACAATCACAATTTTACCCCCTCACATAATCTGCTGGTTTCTATTCCTGGGATTTTCAACTGCTGGCTCAGATATATGGTCATGTTGTGAAACTGTCAAGGGGTGAGAGATGTTTCCATGTTTCGTAAAAAGAAGGAGGAGATGAGAAAGGAACTGCACTGTGGCCCCAAGGCTTCTCCTCTACAGTACTAAACTGCCCAGCAACTTAGGAGTTCATATTTTGTGGCACTAGAACTGACATGTCAAGTCTCTGTTTAATACCAGCTATAAGTCCCTCCAAAAAAGACTCCTTGCAGTGATTTATTTTTGCGGCCCTCTTACAAGCCCTGCAGGCTCGCTGAAACAGCGCTCGTTCCACATGTGTCAACATATTTTTTCAAGCTTCATTTTTCTTTTTCAGATTTAGAAAATGTTTGAAGAGACTGTTGCCTCTTCTCCCGAAAGCTAATTATTATTTCACCCAGCTGCCCAGTGTTTTTTGAGGAAACATACATCCTGAAATAAAAATTGCTGACTCGAGTTGAACACTCGGGCCCTGAATTCTTTTTGAGCGAGCAAGCGAGTGCTGCAGCAAGTATCTGGGTGCAAGTCATCGTCAATCGAAACATCAAAACAATGTCAAAGTCAAACTTCCGACAGACTATTTCCACAAATTGCGTACAAATTACTTTACCTTTTCCGCTAACTTTATTGAAAAGGAAAACAAAGCAGGGGGTTATGGGGAGGGGAAAAACGTGGCCATGATACTCACATCCACGTTTCCTTACTCAACTCCCCAAGGGCAGAAATACCTTTATACTGGTTGACCTTTCTGTGCACTTTGATTAAAACTTTTTTTCCGCCCTTTCTCCTTCAGCTTTTCTCTCAGCTTCTCTCTCTCTCACTTTCCTTCTCTTAAGTTCTCTATTGCAATTGAAACTTTTTTTTACTATTTCTCCTTTAGGTTTTCTCTCTCTCTCTCTTTTTCTCCCTCAGCTCCTCTCTCACTCTCCTCTCAACTCTGTGCTACCATCCTCTCTCTCTCTCTCTCTCTCTCTCTCTCTCTCTCTTCCCTCCTCTTTCTCTCTCTCTCTTTCCTGCTGCTGGTGTGTGCATGCATAGAGGCGGCATGTGAGTGTCAGGCCGAGTGTTTGTCAGCGGCTTCCCCTGAGCCGAACGAACGTATCCGTGTTGACACGTGTAGTAGTCAATGGATTCAAGATGACAGTCTAATGTGGCGGATTAATGGCTCCCCCTCCTCCTTCTCCTTCCTCTCGGAGCTGACAGGACCAGTCTGTACCAAACCGCCTGCCTGCGTCTCTCGGCACGAGGCGAAGTCGGACTCAGGCCAGAGAGAGTGGGGATGGAAATGACCAGAGGTGTCCAAACAGATGGGGCAAATTCTGAGATACACACATTTATACCGCGGATTGCTAATATTTATCAAAGATAAGTGATGTGTTGCTCTGCAGTTCCAGGGAGTGAGCACACATCACAAAAGTTTATCAACAGCCACACAAAGACAAACACACCCTCACAGATCGCCTCAGAGCATGCTCGCTTACACAGGCATGCATGCAAGCGTCCACCCGAAACCACAAGATGGGAAACACACACATACACTCAGGAACACAGGAATACAAGAAGAAATAAGGTAAGGTCAGTTTAATTCAAGTATGTATTTAATAGTATTACACACAAGCACACAGTCTAACAGAAAAAAGGCACAATTAAAGAGAAACAACCAAAAATATTGCTGGTTAGCAACTCAAGCTTTAGACACCCCTGTGGGGCAGGGAAGCCAGCGGAGACATCTGAGGCACTGGCACGGCCTGGGTGAGTCACGTGTTTTACTCAGGTGAGGTGGTGAAGAGAAGTGCAACCTGTGTTATTCATACATTAACTACCATAATAAAAACAACAACGTATGCCAGTAGGAAAGCTTGTTAGCAGCTGATTTGTTAATGATGTGTACATCTGACCAGTCTGTCAGTGGCCAGTCAGTCTTAATGTATCCGCCTTTGAGCGTGGAAACGTTTCACCGCTGTTGACATGTTTTTGTGAGTTGGAGGAGTGCATCACATTTCCACAGATAGCTTGAGTCTGGATAGAAGTCTGCATAGTTGCCGTTTGAAAAACCACATTAGCTGTGTTAATGTGCATGAAGTCCTTACACGGGAGTAGGATCAGGTTACAGGACCGTGCTTGCCTACTGTAGGTGATGATGCACGTGGACTGTTTCAAAACAGAGTTGCCATGCCAACAGAATGACAACTGCTTTCCTGTCCTCCTGTGACACCTCGATGTAGTACAAACAAACATGGAAAAGCATTCTAAATCACCCCCCCCCCCTGCTCATCAACAGGGTCCTTGTGTTTTCTGGAGGGACCAGAGAATTGCCTGTTAGATTTTTCCCTCCTTGCCTCCATATGCCTGCACACAACTGGCTGACATCAGTGCAGGTCTGTGCCTCGAGGGTAGCTCCACTAAACCAGAGGCCACTAGAAGCCAGTGCCCTTGTGAAACAAGCGCGTCCTTTGTCCATTACTAAAAAAATTTTAAAAAAAACACATCTTCATCTAACCACACACAGGCTCAAGCTGCCCAAAAGCTGCCAAGATTCCAAAGTCGGCCGGACTGTCTGTCCACTGTCACATGCACTTACTCCAACTGAGTGGAGGGAAGGCAGGCTGTCAAAGACGGCCGACCGAGATGTTCCAGCCAAACACAACACCAGAGCGAAAAGGTCAGCTCGGAGAGGCGGCTAGCCCACAAGCTAAAGCATGAGGCTTCTCAGACTGGACTCCCAGAGCTACATCTTAACAGCAAAGTTGGTGCTTAATTGTTTGCGGTCCCATAACAAGGTCTCATGAATTCCTCTCCTAAGTGTTTACAGACTGGTGCCATTAAGCGATATTAGTCACCAGATGAAGTTGCTAATTTTTTGTACATTATGTAATGCTTTTCCATATAGTTATGTCACATAGCTGAGAAACACCCGTTATGAGCTGCTCTTCAATGTCCTTATGTAAAATGGTATTAAAACTGTTTTAAATAGTTATAATTGGCCTTTTAAATAAGGAGGCACATCTAAATCACCAGTGCTATTACCGACGGCTATTTGTAATTCCCGAGTAAACAGCAAGGTGGTCCATCTGTGAGTCCTTTTTACACTCTTTCCTAATTACTGGGGTCGACCTTAGGAGTGGACGGCTTTACTTGTGTAATCAGGTGATGTTGCTCTTTTGGCTCAGGCCAATCTATTGTGCAGTGCCCTTTGCTCCCAGCTCTGGGTGTTTGGTGATGCCTGCTGTGTTAGCGGTGGGGCTACTTTAGCTCTGGGTGTTTGGTGATGCCTGCTGTGTTAGCGGTGGGGCTACTTTAGCTCTGGGTGTTTGGTGATGCCTGCTGTGTTAGCGCTTCACGCTTTGGTGGTTTCACTGGGGTAGCTTCTGTTTGCCCCCCTCCCTACCCCCAATCCCCTAAAGTGTTTTTCAATGGCCTCTCGGTTAAGCAGAGGTGCTAAAGGTACGACTGATCTAGCTAGACGAGGAGTGTGTGTGTGTGTGTGGGGGGGGGGGGTCCAGCTGTTGTAACTTCATCAACAGCTCAACTCACTGCCTCTATCCCACACTCACACCTACACGCCCCGCTGACTGTGCGGGTGTTGACATTTTTACATTCTGCGGAGTTGCATACAGCTTTCACTTGACAGCACATTTCTCAATAGGGCTGTGGCGTGTTGATGTTCAGGGTCAGATAAGAGCAGAGGGGGAAGAGAGAGATTACTGTTTCAACTCACACTACAGGTCTGTATGTCCTAACATTAACATTTATCGGCATTCGTAAGGTCTTTTTTGATTGATACTTCCGTTGGAACTGACAGCGATATTTTGGTTCCGTATAAACTAGCAAATAGCATCTGCTGGGATTAGCCTAGCGTCAATCTGGCTTGACTGATTCCTCTGTTGTAACTGATACAGGTAACTTGGTTTAGGTGAGTTGAGTGGCCCGACTACACCTTTGTTTTTGTGTTGTTGACTTTAGCAGAGCTAAACATGTGTTGATGTTTAAAAGAAGACTCTGTGGTTCTGTGACGTGGGTAAAGGCAGTTAATCTGCTGTGTTATTGATTCTCCTCACTGCACACGAGTGGCACAAGGCCTGTAGGCAAGGTGTCAGTCACAGACTTACTCTTTTTTCCTGTAAAAGGGAGCAGTATGCTATAGACACAGATACACCTGTATATACACACACACACACACACACACACACACACACACACACATGCACTTAACCATCAAACACACATTCACATTCAAACAAATGCACATGTACACACACACACACACACACACACACACACACACATATGCACTTAACCATCAAACACACATTCACATTCAAACAAATGCACATGTACACACACACACATATGCACTTAACCATCTAACACACATTCACATTCAAACAAATGCACATGTACACACACACACACGCACACACGCGCTGAGGGGCTCCTTGGCTCATGTGAGATATTTTTGTATGAGGAAGTAGGTCAGTAGAGTCCGCCGCTATCTCTCCTGTGTTTACTCCACTGGTGCCGTGCCAACCAGACCCCCGCCTCCCCACAGGTGTGTCCTCCCTCGGGGCCCTGTGAAGTCCGCCAGCCTGCCGAACGGACGGACGAACGGGTCGTTTGGAGGAAATGGCTCCCAACTGCCCGTTCAGCTCGACCGCTTCCCTCGCTCTCCACCCCTCCCTTGTGATGAAAGAAGTGAAGGAGAGAGAGGGGAAAAAAAAAAAAAAAACCCTGCTTTCCCCAGATCGCGATCCCGCCAGCCAAAACTCACCCAAGTTCTGTTTGCGGGCCTTGTTATCGGAGAGGCGGTCCTCCAAGCTCCCTGAAAGCACCGTCTGAGCGTGCCCAGAGCTAATCCTAAACCCCCCACAACAACCCAAACGACTCACCCCCAACCTCCACCCTTCCTCCGTCCCTAACCCCTTTGCCCTCCCCCCTACTCACTGCCACCCCCACCCCCACCTCCACTCTTTGAGCTGCTTGGCAAGCAGCTACCCAGCCGCTACCCGCCTGACAAACACGGGCCTGTCTGGCTAACCTGCTTACCCTCGGCTGCCCCCCCCCCCGGCCCCCCGGCCCCCCAACCGGAGGCCTGTTTACTCAGCTCGCTCCAGGGCAAGAATGAGAGCAGTGGAGCACAGGCCCAGGCCCTCAGGTAGCCAGCCAGAGTGAAAATTAGAAGAAGAAAAAAAAAGACCCAGAGGCCCAGTATTCTGCTGACCTTAATTCAAGAAACGCTGCACTGGTCCAAGGTCCGGTCAGGAAGCTGAGTTAGAAAAAATATCTTTAAGCGTAGACTTATTAGTATTAGTGGGGGCAAAGTGTCTCTATTTTGCTTAGCAAAGATTGAACCGCATACACAGCCTCAGTGTATCAGTGATCATTGGGGTGTGTGTGGGTGTATTTGCACTCCTGGCTTTGGGTTGTCTGCTTGGGCGTGAGCTGCTCTGATGTGAGTGACTTGACTGTTATGTGCAGGAAGTGAGAGGCTCAGGGAGAATTAAACATGGACAGACATAAAATCTTGGCCGTACTTCAATGCCTACAAAAGATGAATCAGACACTGAATATACAGTGTGTCATCCATACTACGATCAGCAAGACATACTGTACAGTATTTGTGTGTGTTTCTATGTGAAAGAGAGAGAGTGTGTAAAAAGATTAGATCAAACACTTGCAGTGCAACGTCCCAAAGCAGTCTGATCATGTCCCCTTTTTGGGTTTCCAGGCAAATCTGTTTTACATTTCAATCTGTTTCTCTCTCTCTTTTTTTTTTTTTTGATCGGGTGTTTTTCCAGTGTATGAGTTTTTTTTCATGGTGTCCAAACTTGTTGTCTCGACGAGCCTAATGAGCATCCAGAGGTCCTGCGGCCTTACGGTCCTGCCAGCAATCTCTCATTGAAAGAGACATTTCCTACCGACAGACTCTCGATGATCTCAGTCTCAATGGTATGGAGCTAATCACACCGACTGTCCCGTGCCATCACTGATGACCGGCACAGTCCTGTCCACAGGCAGCACAACAAACTTGTCTACAGAGCTGAGAGAGAGAGAGAGAGAGAGAGAGAGGAGACCGTTTTAGAGATGGTCATTTATCTCCACATGAAAGACGAGCGGGTTTCACAGATGAGGCTAAATTGAATCACTCCTGATGACCCCTGGCATCACGAGGGTTGAGAGCTGGAGATGTTTGGTGGAGGCATCCGTGCAGACTGATGGTATGGAACATACTGGAATGTGATTTCTTGTCACAACTGTACTGTCCCAAGTTTACTTATTAAAAGACGAGGTTGTGTCTGGGTCTCACCTGGTCTGGATAAGATGCGAACTTACTTATCCTGTTTATGAGAGAAGACTACATGTAAGGCTCCAGTGTGCATAATACTGAATATATTGAATTTTGAATATTGAATTTCCCCTTGGGGATCAACAAAGTATCTATCTATCTATCTATCTATCTATCTATGTATCTATCTACTGTATTTATGCAGCTGGTAATGTCACATCGGTGTGACGGGGAATGTTTTAGAATGTTGATTTTACAATATTCTCATCATAGATTAATTTCAGAATTTTAGTTTTTACTTTTTTTCAACATGGAATTTTGAGTTGGGAATTTGCAGAACGGAATCTTTTTTTTTAGAATGTTCAGAACTCCCCTGCTGAAGGGTCAATGAACAAGCACCTTATGAGCACTCTGTTAAAAAAATGTCTGTATAAAGTATGTTTTTGTACCGTGTACTTTTTGTATTAGAACATTGTGTCATACTTGGAGCACATTTGGAATAGAGTTAGGAACATGTAATGATATGTACTCACGTCAGAAAAACACATTATTTATTACTCACATAAACACACGGTAAAAAGGAGACATCACGTACAGTGGGACCTTCGTAAGTAGTTTTCCCTCGTCTTGAGCAAGAGGCAAACAGGGAATTCCCAAGACGGGGGTCGGGGGACGGAGTGGCATTCTGCAGGTGTGGTGCGCAAAGTGTTGAGCTGACATGCGACCGCAGCAGCAATTAGGTGTTACATAACGGCCGAACAGATGCTCACTTTGATGGGCGGGGGCTTTGACTGTCTGCTTTAATGCACTTAGCCGCGGATGTCAAGAGGCGGGCCAGACTGTGTGCCTCTCTTCAGTCAGACACGTTTCTGGGCCCCACTCACACACACACACTTACACTTACACACACACACACGCACACACACACACACACTCACATATAGAAGGGCTCTCCTTGATATAAACCAAGTACCCAGCTCTTGTGGTTTGCCCAGGCTTTTTTTTCCACCCCAAACGGAGAAAATAACAGCTCAGCTCATAACAACAGATCCCTGCTCCTGTTGAAGCCCTTTAGTCAGTTCAGTGCAAAACACACTCAGGTGGAGACAGTCCATCATGTTATTCCTGAGAGGGCAGCAAGTCGGACACCCGACACTCAGAAGCGAGGCTGCCTGCGCTGCCGCCGCCACGTACTGGGGCCTCGCCGAGCAGGAAGTGGCCCCAGGGGGGAGAGGCACGCCTTCGGGATACAGCTGGAGGACCAAAGCACGCGTTGGCTGAAACAACACCACGGGTGCTGGGTTCTGTTCTCCGTGGGTTCTGCCACAGCGGGGGTTATGCTCTAATGAGGTTCCTCACCGCGGCTGCCGGTGTTGTGGTCAGACCCACCCAGGCTGAGGCAAAGCGTTGAGCTGAGCACGTTTGTCGGGTGGGGGTGTGTAGAGGTGGAGAGGTCCTGGGTGTTTGGGGTGGGGGTGTATACGTAGAGGTGGAGAGGTCCTAGGTGTTTGGGGTGGGGGTGTATACGTAGAGGTGGAGAGGTCCTGGGTGTTTGGGGTGGGGGTGTATACGTAGAGGTGGAGAGGTCCTGGGTGTTTGGGGTGGGGGTGTATACGTAGAGGTGGAGAGGTCCTGGGTGTTTGGGGTGGGGGGCAGAAGTGTTCAGACTCACGTGGACAAAATGCTCATGATCGCTTGTTCCTCTATATGGCCTTCAGTCCATCTGCTGGGTGAGGGTGGATTTCAGTCACTCACGTGCGGTGAACTGCTGAATGAGCCAGAGAGAGAGAGAGAGAGAGAGACAGAGACAGAGGGAGAGAGAGAGAGAGGGAGAGAGAGAAAAAGGGGTCTTTGTGTGGGCTCCAGGTCTGACCCCAGGGCAGACCCACGACCCATTCTGCCATCCGCCAACGCCCAAATCTAGCTCCTTATTTTACCTTTCAAAATAAGACCTGCAGAGAGGTTGCCCGTGGATAATACTGTCATTTAACCTGGCGGACATAAACAGGGGGCTGCTGCAAGTAACACACCCAACCGCACGTTTGAAAGCACAGCTTTTGTAGGTTTGTCACATCTGGTCCAATTTTACAGAAATTCGCTGAGACGGACTCGCATTGTAAAGGAGATGTCAAACAAGACCACGTGCTGCTGCTGTTTGGGCTTGTATTGTCGGCAGAGCTTACAGTCGTTGTTATCGCTGAAGCTTTCTAAGGCTTGACCTCGTCTCCTAATCTTACGCCAAGCACCCACACATTAAGCCCACCTCATGCTATGGAATGTTGGTGTATCAGGAGGAATGCTTAGGGAAAATATTCACCACACAAACACACACACACACACACACACACACACACACACACACACACACATCTGCACACAAACACACAAACACACACACACACATCTGCACAGCATTTTTACCCACCTATTAGCCTCCATACAAAACAAGCCATTTCATTCTCAGCCAAGTTTCCATCATTTAAGGTGCATTGACTGAGGGTGATAAAGTATGTAATCAAAGCAGCACCAAATAATCTGAAGAATGCAGATCTTTCCACTAATTTGAAAAGCAAGGAAGGTCATAACATCTGACCTTGCTGCCCTGACACTAAGTTAAGAAAGTCAGAGGGTTGCAAATTCCCTTAGTGGCAGTGCCTGGATAAAGTATGGCAAATCCTTGTCTGATATCTTGTCCGTGCAATATTTTTTTGGCACTTTTGTGAGGTCAGCCTCCCTCCAGATGGACTTGAATGTGGTATATAACACTCTACCTCACACTTTTAGCACTCATTTAAACAGCTGACAGCTAAACAGCTAAACAGCTGGCCTCTGAATATACAGGCGATCTTGTAATGAATGGAATGCAATGTTAGATAACCTCATCACAGATGCAAAGAAACAACATGGTAGCTTCAGTTTTTCCTCAGGTGACCATCACAATAGTTCAGGCTTTATAATGAGTATATGTTCTAATTAGTAGGATGTAAAACACTACATTTTACTCAAGTGTAGCCATGCTTAATGTAAGGGATAACACACGCCGAGGTGTTCTGTTATACAGAATTAATGAACGAGGGCGAGGGCCTATAACAGAGATAGTGTGGACAGTTAGCTTGTTTACAGTTGATTCCATTGTTGCGAAGCCTGCTTCCAGGCTCAACTGTCATCCTACTATGGTTGTTATAGTTACCATTCATAAGCATTGATATGGAACAATGATAAAACTTTTTTTTTTTTTACCAGATCTACTTCATAGGGGTCCCGTTATTCAGAATTATTATACGGCTCTTCACAATGCAAGTAGAATGCTCCATTGACTTGAATGGGATTTCCGAAAGTTCTAGCGGTCATTATTTCTTGGGAAAGGACCTCTGAAAACAAGAATGACCGCTGTCAATGGCAACGGAGTTTGTGCTTGGAACTTCATTCAAAAATGAAAGCAGACGGTTGATCAGCTGAGTTCTAAAGAATGTTTGATTCAAGTTCAGCGTGTGTTGCGAACTATTTGTTTCTCAGCAAAAGCCACGACGAAACGGTAACAAATAAGTGTAATAAGACATATCATGGAGTTTATTTTTTCGTTTTGGCAAGTAGCCGTATAATAAGCGGGATAATGTATAAAACTCCGGTCATTATGGGAAAATAAGTCCCTTTAGGGCGAAACAAGACCCCTCCGCTGGCGCGTCGGGGTCCGGTTCGCCCTCTCGGGACTTATTTTCCCCATAATGACCGGCGTTCTATACATTATCCCTTACTTAATAGCCACCCCACCAGCCAATTACAAAAGAGTATTTCTTCTTTCCGGGTGATAAGAGCCTACAGTATAAGGCCTCGCTGTGGAGCTACCCTTCCCCTGTTGCTGCACCAGCACTGTACAGTGTCGATGGAGAGCTTCTTTGTCGTGCCTCTCGGTGTGCTTGGGTGGACAAGAAGAAAGCATTTCATAGGGACCCATAGGGTTGCAGGCTTAGGCTGGACCCCTGCTGAGTGCCCCCCCCCCCCCCACCCCACACACACACACACACACTCACACACACACACACACACACACAACCCTTCCCTGGCCTGGCCTGGGTGGCCCGCGTGGTGGATAAAGGGGTGGTCGCCCCCCCCCCCCCCCCCAACTTCCCACCTCCCCCACATAGCCCAAGCCTGTGTTCTCCATGCTGACCGGAACGACTATAACGTCTGTTAAAAACACACACATACACACACACACACACACAGAGGAATTGAGAAATGAAAGGAAAGCTGGAGTCCACTCGGAGCAGCGGTGCAAAGGAGCACAGCGTCCGTCCAGCAGGTCTGACCGTGGAGACCACGAGAGGAAATCTCATCGTCTCCGGTGAACACACTCCAGCGGCCAGCCCCTTCCTCCTCTGCACATGCGATTCACATGCAAATCTCACAGATGGAAAGAGAAAAAAGGAGTCAAAATAAAAGAGTCTGCTTTGAGTTTTAACACACACATGTCAGGATGAGCATCCCATGTTATTTGTCATATCTCAAAAGTATGTATTGTTTTATTGTAACCTGCAAGACATAGTTTATTATAATGTTCATTTTGGTTTTATTCAATATAAAATTCAATTTTGGTTTTATTCAATACTGCTTGTGCAAACATTCCTTTTATAACCTGTGGATTAAACCTCACTGATAGAGGAGCGAAGACCGGTACCTCAGGCTCTTTTTCTTCTCTGGCACAGGTGCCCCATCGCTCTCAAAGACCACACACATACATAGAAACCTCTACAGCAGTCTGTTATGCTCCCGAATCAATTATTATGAAAACCAGACCTCAATAAAATATTTCACTGAACGATTTGTATGTGTTAACTGCAGCAGGTTTACATAATGAAGCATTTGGGTATGTCTGGTGGTTCTACACGGATCCGGCCGATTTTAAAAATGTTTCAGAGGGAAATGTGTAATTTGCAAGATGTTATTCTGTTTAAAACCCCTGTAATATTTTTTGAGACTCTCAGTGACAGGCTATTGTGATGTAGAAGAAGGCTGAAGGCTAAAGACTGAAGGCTGAAGAAGGCTGAAGACATGAGTGAGCTGCCCGCTTTAGATTTATGACAGTGGATATTATTCCTCAGTGTGTCCATCCTGGGCAGTGACCTTCATTTAGGAATTGGAGTATGTGAGTGTGTTAGTAAAGGATAACCTATGGCGAGATTTTTTCTGGGGTGTGTATATGTGTATGTGTGTGTGGGGGCGGGGGGGTACCACCCCATGGATCTTGGCCTTTTGCGGTAGAGGAAGGAGCAATGTCTTCCTGGGCCAGTGGCATTCTGAGTAAAGAAGGTGGGGGGGGGGGGGGGGGGGGCAGAAACATGGGTGTGGGGGATTGATGGGATCTTGACACAGCACATCAAAGGGGCCGAGGGACAATGATTCCCCCGTGCATGGTCTTGTCTCTCTCTCTCTCACACACGCACAACGCAAACTCATTAAAAACACTCAGGACTTCCTGGAAGAGCGTGGGGATTTTATGGGCCACGTTCCTTTGTGGCGTGCACAGAGACGCATTTGGGCTCGTTTGATCTCCTGAGATACACGCTGTGAGTTCCTCTGCTCTGTGTGGGACTGGGAGAGTGTTGGCGACGCATACTCCTGACAATGTTTTGCACTATGGAGGATTCGTGCAGTGAATTTATTATGGTGGCTTGGAGAGGACGGAGCTGGTGTTGTCTCCACAGAGAATCTTCCGGAATGTGTGTCTTGTGTTCTTCGGCAGGAACGTGCGTCTGGCTTTGCTTTGTGTAAAAGGTGTTTATTATTACGCATCATTTTTACTTCCTGCGTCAGGGCCTGTTTGCCCAGAAACACTTACTGAGTTGATTTCACGCTCATCCTTATCCATCAGATCATTTCATGTCATGTCACACATGAAAACCACAAAAAGTACTTTATGGAAACCGATGTTCCCTCTTCGTTGGATTAGTGTGGCTTCTAAGGCAGCGTAACTCTACCACATTCATCACTGGAGAGCCATCCAGGGGAAGCCACAGAAAAGATGGTTAGTCACACAGACCTCCAGACATGTTGAAAGGAACCATCCCTCAAAAAGTCTGTGCTTTGTGTCACTGAGAGCTAATGGAGCCTAAACTAAAAGACGAGATGGACTAGATCCAGGAATGTGGGTCTCTCTCTCTCTCTCTCTCTCTTCACTCGTCTCCTTCAGAGATGAAAGACAGTCATTCCCTCAATCCAAAACCGACAAAACAATTTAGAATTAATGAAATGTCAGCACAATTAGACAAGTACAGGACCTGTCAGGCCCACATTCCTCTTTTGTCCATTTGTAGCCAAGACCATATAATCGTTTTTAAAAAAGGACATTGGACTTTAATGACATTGGACTTAAATGAGCCCAACGTTATCATACTCCATCACTGCTGTTCACTCTTCAGAGGCAGACCCAGTCACTGAGGGCCTATCTTGTGTGGCAAATGAGGGACAAAACTCTGATTAACTAGGCCTCAGAGAGAACGCACCGCAGACTGCAGAGATTTCTCCCCTCTGCCCATTTCCCGGGATGAAAGCACCACTGTCTGCATAAATCCGCCCTTTGAGTAGACTCCAGTTATCTGCATGGGGCACATTCAGTGGACACCCCTCCCTCCCCCCAACAAACACACACACACACACACACACTCCTCTTGCCCAGAGGGGATCAGCAAACAGAGTGTCCGTCCGACAACCAAACAAACAAGGATGCTTGAATTTCACTGAGAGACGGGGGCTAGTTAAACCTTTAAGACGGTAAAAGAGGCGTACAGCACGACTCTCCTCTGAAAAGCTCTCTTTAGTGGCTTAGGGGCCCAGCTGGCGCGCCAGGCCCGGCAAAGGGCCAGGCATGAAGGTCCAGGCATGAAAGGCCAGACATGAAGGGCCAGGCATGACTCCCCGCTGTGTTGTGGACAGCGTATGAGGCGTTGTACCCTGAAGCACCCTGCACTGGCCCAGACCAGTTCCAGAGTCCAAGTCACTGACCAGCAGCTCTGTGAGAGGCTCTCGCTGACAGGGGTGGACAACCCCGGCTTCAGAAAGTAAAAGTCCTGCCATGTACTCCTTGTGCCTGAGCACTCAACTCAATTAGGCCTCTGCCAGAATACCTCAGCCTACACCCCCCCCCCCCCCCCCCCCCCCCACCTCCTTTCCCCCAACCCTTCTATCCTAACCCTACTCTATCCCAGAATGTAAGAAATCCATTTTTCCGCGCAGGGAGAAGTCATTGAATGGGTCCAGGTGTACAGGTGATGCTGCACTCTGGACCTGGCACAGGTGAGGACAGAAGCACCACTCCTCTCGTTCCACTCAGGTCCGCTCCCTGCGCTTACAGCGTGGCCAGCACCTCATCACCACAACCTCCAGTACTTGCCATTCAGAGGACAAAAGTCCTGCATGATCAGGATGCATAGTTTTGATTTGAACTTAATTAATTACCCAATAAAGAAGTGCATACACAATAGAGTTGTGACAAGTGACAATGAAGTCACAATTCAATAAAGGAACAATTTACTTATGTAATAGTATTTCAATGGATGTATTGTTTTAATTGATTTATTATTACAATATGCTGTAAAATTCTTGTTTTCTCCATCTGAACCTGACGATCAAATGAAAAAGTACAAAAAATGCCATTCATGCAAAATGTATGAAAGAGATATTCCTGCAAAAGATGCATACACAATAGAGTTGTGCGGGATTGTTTTCAAATGAGTTTTCAAGGGCCTTATTCCCTAGTTGAGCTGAATGTGGCACTGAGTCAGTAACAGACAGGCATGAATGCAAAAACGTCCCATTTCAAAATCTGGGCAGGAGATCTAAAGTATTACTTTTCTTATTTCCCGCTCCCTCTTTTTGCTCTTTCTCCTTTTTAGTAATTAGAGAAAATTTCTCTCACATGAAAAGACGACGGTGGAAACGTGAATGACGGGTGGCATTTCGAACATTCTCTCCAGAGCACTTTTGGTCTGGCCAAAATCGGTACACGTTTTCCTCGTTTTCCTCGACCGGTACACGAGTCTCGAGACTGACTGACTTTTTGTGTCTGTCTTTAACTTAATCAGTGGGGGATTATTGAAGGTGAATGTGGTGTACAAACACTCGTCCTCTACACACGTGTTTAACCTCTGCACCCCTGACACACGTGAACCTATAGGCAGATCACTTAGATCCCTGTTAAAATGGTCATGCCCCCCCACCCCATGCTGTTTTTGTTCAAGAGGAATACCTTGCATTCCAGCTCATGTCACCTAGGTAACTTGACCCCTTTAAATCTAATACATTTCGGCCCAGGCCCTATGTGACCATAACCAAATTAACCCCTTCGCCATATAGATTGTCATCGCTGCAATGTGATATTCAGTAGTTCCTTGTCCTTCATGCTCCTGGGTTGCACTTTTCATTATCCACACATCTATCAAGTAGATCTCTGCCAATAAGTTGGCGTAGTGATGTGGGTCTGTTGCAATCGCGTGCAGGGTTTCGCCTGGGTGGAGGACTGTTGTGGTATGGCGGATTGAAGGTGAGGTGGACCATGCACAGAGAATGTGACCTTTTGGAGAGAAAACAAAGGTGTACACACACACACACACACACACACACACACACACACACACACACACACACACACACACACACTTCTTCTCTTAGGGTCTTTATGGAGTTCACTCAACCTTCACAAAAGAGAGTTTTTGTTTCCAACTGAGCAACACCCTACAGCACAGTCTAGCTGTTATGAATCAGATCATTTCATGACTCAGCTCAGTCTGATTTGAACCAAACAAGAAGAAGAAGAAGAAGAAAGAGAGAGAGAAATTGTGTGCAGCTGGTAAACAACATCATCTGCTCAGACTTATCCAGAAGCATCACTAGTGGGGGATGGGGGAGGTTCCGTGCTAAACCTGTCAGCGTAATTGTTAGCGTGTTTAAGCCATCAATCACCCTGGACTCGAAAACAGCCCTCTGAGGAGCCATAGCATTAATTTGTGTGATTATGTTAACCACACAAAACGCCTCAGCCATGGTCAGCCATGACAGTTAAGAGAAACACACAGTTTTGAGCTGACCTGTCAGTTGTCCATCAGTTCTTTTTTTTCTCACAGCCGCCAGGATGCTCCCTTTCATTCCCTGCGTGCTTTGGATGTCTTCATAATTTACTATGATAATGGACAGAAGCAAACAGGGGGAGATGGGGGTTGGCGGGTCAAGAGGGCAAGAATGTCACTGGGGTTTTTAAGTCGCATGACTCAAGATCTGACAATAATAACAGCTCCTCAACAAGGCCTTTAACGCGAGGCATGCAGGAATTGGGCCATTCAGAGTGCTTGGAAAAAATGGTGGTTGGATGGTTGACAGAATATGCAGTCTGTGGCGTTATCTCTGTTATTTATGACAACTTCCTGTTTGGCATGACTGTGCGAGCTCAGATAAAGACTGGAGTAATACAAGGAATGAGTTCAAAAACTACTGACACCATTAGGAAGCAGATGTCTTCAGTGTTTGATGGAAATGTCAAAGCCATGGTAGCCTACATTTATGCATGGGCTCAGATCATATTAAGACGTTGGATAGCACTTATTAGCAGATTAACAGACATTAGCCATTACAGTAAAAACCTAATAAATACATCTTAAATAGGCGTACAATGCATCTTAATACATACATACACACACACACACACACACACACACACACACACAGAACATCTTATAGGCATACACTACATTAACACTAGCACTGTAGCGAAGATCTAGATCACACCACATTGACGCATAATAATTTACACCTTAAATAAATGAACATACTTACACCCACTACTTTGGTATAGGTCACAGATCCCTTACTTTGCATATACAGGAATAAAGGGAGTCCATCCACATTAAGAGCTCCAAAATGCACATTGACAGGCATTTGTGAGATTGCTGTTTATAGACTTCAGTTCTGCATTCAACACCATAATACCACAACAACTCATCTGCAAACTTGACAAACTGGGACTCAGTACCTACCTCTGCAACTGGCTACTGGACTTCCTCTGTCAGAGGCCTCAAGTAGTACGTGTTGGCAACAATACCTCAAGCAGCATCACACTGAGCACAGGGGCCCCCCAAGGCTGCGTGCTCAGTCCGCTGCTCTTCACCCTACGCATGACTGCACTGCAACCTACAGCAACAATCACATAGTGAAATTTGCTGACGACACAACTCTGGTGGGTCTCATCACCAAGGGCGACGAGACTCAATACAGGTTGGAGGTCGACCATCTGACCACGTGGTGCAGGGACAACAACCTCCTGCTGAACGTCAGCAAGACCAAAGAGATTGTTGTTGACTTCCGGAGAGGTCACACCCAACACCTGCCACTGACCATCGACGGTGCTGTGGTGGAGAGAGCGAGCAGCACCAAATTCCTGGGGGTGCACATCAGCGAAGACCTCTCCTGGACCACCAACACTGCATCACTGGCGAAGAGAGCTCAGCGCCGCCTGTACTTCCTGTGGAAACTCAGGCGAGCAAGTGCTCCACCAGCCATCATGACCACATTCTACCGAGGCACCATTGAGAGCATCCTCTCCAGCTGTATCGCTGTGTGGGGCGGAAGCTGCACTGAATACAACAGGAAAGCCCTGCAGCGCATAGTGAACACAGCTGGAAGGATTATTGGTGCTTCACTCCCCTCCCTGAAGGACATTTACACCACCCACCTCACCCGCAAGGCGACCAAAATTGTGAGTGATGCAAGTCACCCCGCTCACAATCTGTTCGATCTACTGCCCTCTGGGAAGAGGTACAGAAGCCTGCGCTCCCGCACTACCAGACTCACCAACAGCTTTATACACCAAGCTGTAAGGATGCTGAACTCTCTCCCTCCTCTCCCCCCTCCACCCTCAGCTACATAACATAACATCTTGGACATTGGACCCACAATGGCCGCGTGCACTACTCCACTTGCACACTTGCACACTTGTACACTTTACAACTTGTTGTTGTTGTCCTGAAAACACAACACTTCTGCTGCTCTTACATAACTTGCACCACTATGTCACTTTCTTTCTTACTTAGGTCAAACAGAACTACCCAAGCCTTTTATTGGCCTGACTTTGCACTAGTATTTTATTGACTGTCTATGCACAATTTCAACCAAATTTTGCTGCTCTTATTTTTTTCATTATTATATGTGCCCTCTTATTTACTTACTTTTTTGTTTACTTGAATGTTATGTTTGTCTGTGGACTTAAATTGGTAAAATATGTCTTGTCTCCACCGTGGGATAGTGAGAAACGTAATTTCGATCTCTTTGTATGTCTGGAACATGTGAAGAAATTGACAATAAAGCTGACTTTGACTTTGACTGACTTTGACTTTGATTTGGCTGAATCAAGG